>NC_135323.1:20488889-20806389 GCF_048772815.1 Callospermophilus lateralis
GCTCCAGGGATGCTACTGCTTTTGCAGTTTGAGCCATTGAATGTTGAAGAGGCCTGTTAGGAACACTTAAGAGAAAACACCCCGTTGGGTCTGGCTCATCTTTACTGGTTTCAAGGAGAACATGAGTGCAACAGATCTTACCAAATCTTAGTAACTTTGGGTTTTGATAGAAGGCCATAAAATCTTGAACATATGGTATCTCTATTCACTTTCCTTCCCTCTTGTAGAATAAATCAAGTTCATATATTGTGTTAATGTTTGGAGTCCCATTTTTAGTCCATATTTCTCCACTCTTTAATTTATCTTGAGGTGAAGTTGTGTTGTGGAAAGAAACCAATTTCTTCAAGTCCTCTATCTTAAAATAACTGCAATTTTTGATACACCAAGTGATAAGTTCTCAGGGTCAGACACTAAATTGCCCATGATCTTGTGATCTTTTGAAAATAAAAAGAAGGAAAGACCAACCACCACCCACAACAACAAAAACCCCATAGATCTCAGCTATTCTTTGAGTCCCCACTGAGATTGGGTTTTCAGCTATGTTTCAAATTGTATCTATGGAGTAATCTACAAGTACCCAATAGGATCAGACTTTTCACTCTGTCCATATTGTCCACATATTACCAGTGGTAGGACAGTGCCCCCAACTCCCCCATTAAGCAATACTCAGCATGCTTGTTAGCCCATCCTCAGGCATTCAAACATGAGATTGCACAGAGGTAGTTTAGAGCAGGCACTGGGGGAAGATGGACAAAAGCTCCTCTTTAGAACTTGGATTCATAGCAGAGGCTTAAAGTGTTAAGAAGTTGGCAACTAAGTATCAGACCTGAAAGTGGTGATTTATGAAGGTGGTTCCCTTGATTATCACATCAAGGCTGGGTCCCCCAACTTAGTGGCTCAGGTGAACCCCATGTGTGATGAAATGAGAGGGTGCCTAAGATATTGGAGGTCAACCCCTTATAATCATCTTCCAGAAGAGTATATTATGTTCCTTCTAACCCATGAACCAGGTGTGTTGGCCTAAGGGTGTCTCCTGTGTTCTGTGCTCTTATAAATCTTCTAAGGGGAAAGAGGGCTTTGAGATAAGGAAAAGAGGGAGAGACAGAGGAAAAAAAAGAAATATCACCCATTCAAGTCCTATAGCAGTTTGAGTTTAAAAGTGACACTCCCAACCACCCTTTGGTCTTAAATTTGTTTAGGGGTGATTCATGTGTAGTTTATGCTCTAGCCCTATTGAGATAGCAGCCCTAGCAAGGACAGACAGCTGAGACACCTGTGGGAACTCTAATTGAAGAGGAATGAGGGAAAGGGGAGGGTGTTAAAGACCATTGAGCTCCTTAAAGGATTTAGAGTTTAAAGACTTACCAGATCCTCAGGATGGCTCAAAATTCACCTTCCTGACATAGCTCAGGGTCTGCCCAGCCAACCAAAATGGGGAGTCATGCAAGTGAGGCAGATGAAGATTATGTCATTCTTTAGGAGTAAAGAAAGTGGGCATGGGCCCAGAAAGTGAATGCTGAGCCTGGCCAAGAGAGCAGCAGCAGAAATCCAGCCTGACGTGGATCCCAGGAGGAGTGCATTGAGGGGGCCCCTTGCCTCCCAGCTTGCTGTTGGAGATGCCACTGGAGTTGCTGGTAGAGATTTTCACCTTGCTGCCCCAAAGTGACCTGCCCAACCTGGCCCAGCTGTGCACCTAGTTCCACCTTGTCCTGTACACCCAGTCCATGCAGAGACGGCACTGGTAGGAGGAACACTAGCAGTGTTTGTAAAAATGTGAAGAAGCTGGAGATCACAGGGGTGTCTTATGAAGATGTCTATGTAAAACCTGCTTTCCTTTCCAAAGTCATCTCAACCTTCCCTGAGCACTCAGCCTCCTGGCCAATGGTCCTCCTGACTGGCCTTTCCACAATGGCAGCAATGTTCCTTTTTCACAGCAGCGGTTGGCTGATGTCTGAGTGTCACATTTCACAGGTTTCCATCTTCTGTTTTCTCTAAGATTTGTCAGGCCCCCTGACCTGCAGCACCTCAATGTTGGTTAGAAACAGATTTGTTTTCAAGAAAAGGTCTTACTCAGTTTCCCAGGCTTGCCTCAGACTTCTCCTGCCTTAGCCTCCCTAATTGCCTGGATTATGGGTATGTACCACTGTGCACAGCTTCTTTCTAATCTCTCAACTCCTTGAAAGTATTTGCCAAATGCAGAGAAGAGTACTTCCTACCTGTTACTTAGCACACCAAGGTGTCTGTTCTGCACCAGCCAAAGCAAATTCATGTTTTTATTGTTATGGGCCAAACTGTATGTGTCTTGACCAGTCAAGCTCCATTTTACCCTGAGACTACATTTCATGTAAGAAATTTTACTCTCTTGTGAAAACCCCACCTATGTAACCCACTGCTAAGCACACACTGTTTGCAAAACATAACTGCTAAAAATGTTTCTGTTATTATTACACAATATTCTCTTTTTACTTCCCATTTTTCTTGGGCAGGGCAATATACCCTGAACTGGGTCATTCTGTCCCACTTTCTACGTTGCTATGGTTTTGATTTACTGGCATCTTCTGGTTTTCCACTATAAAAATGGACCTTACCTTCTGCAAGGGGTTGAAGGTTGCAGAGGTCACTTGCTTGCTGTCCCTCCAACCTGCCACAGTGAGTTAAGTTCCATGTCTTGCTTCAAGTCTGATTCAGTGATTTATTTCAAATGCACCACAACATTTGGAGGCCACAGTGAGATTTCTAGAATCTGGGCTGTGGCTCTCAGGTGCACAGGGATCTGGATCCTCGGATGCAGAGAGAGGCACCCTCCCTTTCTAGTTGTGGGTACTCTCTGCCTTGTGAGGGTCTGGGCCTCCTGCAATGACTGATTCAAGTCTTCCCGTGGAGGAGGACATGGAACTACATGTGTTTGGAGGTATCTCATCTGTTCTCTCCATTTGATATTTGGCAGGGTGTCTGATGAGGCCCCAGGCTGTAACCCAAAGGGCTGGTAAAGGTGATGATGGTCTGGTGTCTGTGTATTCAAGGAGAGAGTGTCTTGTCCTCATCTGTCTCTTGCTTAAACTCAGACAGCCAGTAAATAGACTAGGGTCATGGTCCGGTATCTGGGTATTGGAAGAGAAGATGTTAGTCTTTTTATCCACATCCATTTGTTTGTCTATGTCTGTTTCGTTTATGTATTTCTGCCAATTGTTAGCCTTGTCATAGGAAACCTAATTTGAACCTAGCCTAATTACCAACCAGAAAAAAAACATGGTTAAAGGCCCTAGCTCCCTAAAGCTTACCTTGGAATGTACAGGGCTGCCCTCAGGCTCAGCAGAGGACCAATCTGAGACTGAAGGGGGAAAAAAAGGAAAAATGTCAGTTTAACTTCTTCCTGGCTGTGGCACAGGGAAAAAAATGATTTCAGGGGGCTTTCTCTCTCTCTCTCTCTCTCTCTCTCTCTCTCTCTCTCTCTCAAGCTGCTTCACTAAAATAATTAATGACCATATTAATTTGTCTAAGAAAAATGCTCAGCCATAAATCTGGCTTTTGTCTCTCAGTCAGCCCCAGATTTTCACAGAAAACTCAAAAAGCTTAAAGGATTTGCAGGCAGGATTTGCAACTATTGGAGGTGGCCCAAAGGGTTTTTTAACAACCAAGACAGCCCAGCTGATAAAGCTGCAAAACACCAGGCCAAAATTTTGGTGGCCACTATCAAAGAGACCAGAAAAATCGGTTTAGAATCAGATCAAAAATACACAGATACCTCTCTTCCCCCATGAGCCCATGGATATTACCATGGTTATTACCAAGATAGGGGGCCAAAGTGTCAACCTTGTAGTGAATACTTGAGTAGATTACTCCATCCTCACCTCTCATTTGGGTCCCACAGACTCTGGGGAACAGGTCACCATACCAGGTACAAGGGGACCCCAACCTAAAGGAGACTGCTCTCCTAAAAAAGTTAAACTGTTAGGTCGATGGAATCAGGCTCTCTTGCTGCCTCTCTGGAAAATTCCTTCAGGGAGGGATGGGACCATAGCCCCTTTGTCTACATTCCCTTACAATTAAAAAAAAATTTAAAAAATCCTCCTTTCTCTGAATGCCAAAAGTTATCATTTCTCTTCTCAAACTATTTTCACCTCTGATGAGCTGCACCTCACCAGGATGGAGATCAGAAAGGCTTTTAAAATTATATATTTTTGAACTCATAAATTTGATCCTGTGTGCCCAGGTTAATGTGTTTTTCTGATCACACTGATTTTACATAACTCTAGAGGTATTTTAATACTCCGCTTCATTCAGAGGTCAGTTATAAAGGATCAGCTCTCAATATAATAGTTTTTTTTTAAGAGAGAGAGAGAGAGAATTTTTTTAATATATACGTTTTAGTTTTCGGTGGATACAACATCTTTATTTTATTTTTATGTGGTGCTGAGGATCAAACCCAGCACCCCACGCATGCCAGGCGAGCGCACTACCACTTGAGCCACATCCTCAGCCCAATATAATAGGTTTTTAAAACCTACAAGACCTTTGTTTGTTCACTTGTTTTGTTTATGTATGTATACTGGTATATTGTCATGTGTATGTGTGTTTGGTAAATTTTTTTAAAAAGGCTTAAAATTGCTTTGTGTCATCACTAAAAACAAGATTATTAAGAGTTAAAAGTCCCAACAAGTTTAAACAAATAAAAGTAAAGATGTATTTAAAGTTACTAACTCAGGTTTTTTTCTAGGTGGTCAAACAAATAATGATGTGTATAAAATATCTAATATCCATTGTTTTCCTGTTTTTCTTCAACAAGGAAGAGATGGCTAATACTGCTCAAAAACACTTTTCTAGTATCTTGGTTTTTTAAAAATAGGTAAATTAGATTTGATGTATCTGATATTAATCATAAATGTGTTTGTTATAGACATCTGATTAATTTACAAAAATGCTGTTAAATATAACATCAAGTATTCTTAATTTCTTAAATTCTATGGGGTGATATACTTGAACATTGTTTATGTTTTCATAAATAGATAAAATAAATTAAAAGGCCTAGGTGTAAAGTATATTTATTTAAAAAAATGGAAAATGTTTCTAGGTAAGAAAGTCTTTATGTGATAAAGTGAAGTTGTAATACATCTAAGTCAACAAGAAGAGGGTCTAATTGAGTAATAAAAAGGTCTCTGTAAATGAAGGGTAAATTTTAAAAGGTTTGTATGTAACTAAGTTGGTTCTATATAAGTAACACAATCAATTAAAATCATTCAAGTTTTTCCCCTAAAGTCCAATATTAATTCTGATATAAACAAAAGTTCAGTTTATATGTTAAAGTAACAAGGGTTTCTAAAACATTAATTTACTCTTAACACTGTGTCTTAACATTGTGTCTGATAAGTTTTATTCTCTAGAGCAACCAGTCTTAAAGAAATCAGGGTTTGTACAACTCTGTTAAATAGCAACTGTTATTTTATAGTATTGTACTATATAACAGAATCTAAATTGTCTTTGATTAATATAAAAAATCAATGTAATTATAATGCTATTACCCTTATTTACATATTAAATGTGTTTATATCTTCCAGATTTTCAAGTCTTTAAAGTAAAATGTTTAAAAGAACATTTTATCAATCTGCTGTTCTCCAAGCTAAAGTTGTCTGTAATGGTAATTTTAGATTTACAAGGACAACAAATTTTATTGGAGATTTATTTATATCACTTAATGTTCTGTAACCAAACCTAAATCTTATGTTACCTTTTACACTGTGATAAAAATGTAAATGTATTTCTTAAAGATAATGAAAGCCTGATCTATTTAAAGGTTAATATTGTGAAACATAACAGCATTTTGCCACTTTTTCCACAAATAGAAAGTTAAAAATCTCTCTTAGCCTTTATTTGATTCATGTTTTAGATGTTATGTCATATTGTATTAACTAACATTCATATAGACTCAGCAAACAATATATGTAAACTTTATAAAATGATATTTAAGGAAGAGATAAAGATCAGCTTCAAATTTTAAAACACTTGACCTAAGATTTGTAAATAAATTTGTAGATAAAGATAAAGATAAATTTGTAAATAAATTTGTATCTAAAATTTGTAGATAAAGCTCTGCCTCCCACCTTACTTACTTGTTAGAATGGCTCCAAAGTAGTCTAGACTTGAGCTCATTTAAAGTTGTATTCAAAAGATTGATTTTTTACTGTAAAGATCACTGTGATCTCGAACAGAGGATATAATGTATAACTCAGCCAAGGTTCAGGATTATGTACAAACTAGATATAATTTTACTTTTGTTAATTTCGTTTTAAATTTTTCTCATAAATTTTAACTGCTATCTGTTAATGCCAACAAAAGTGACAATCTCAGTGAATTTGAGATATTAGGCCATCATCTATAGACAGAGAGTATATCAGGCTAACTTATAGTACTAATACAGACTCCAATTAAACAAAAGGGATAAAAATGACTGTAAAGTTAAAAACATTAAAGTTAAAGCCCAGTATTCTTACTTTAAGACTCATAAGACTGCCTAGCTCAGTGTTTAAGAGCAAAGCTTAAAGATGGAGGTTAAAATAAAGGGGTCAAGAAAACCAATATTTGGCTCTTGCCCTCTGAGTTGGCTTAGAACCCAGGGAACAGGGGACTTCTCTAAGAGCTTTTCATACCTAGTTTACATGAGTAAACTAGGGGATTGCTGGGAACCTAAAAAAAAGAAAGCAAATCAATGTACAAATACTGCAAAAGAGGAGGGTCACTGGAAAACATCTCGGTTGCTTCCAAGGTAAGCCACAGGGTCAGTGAGACCTTGACTTATCCTGGCAGATGGCACTAGCAGAGCTAAAAGGCTGCTCATAAGTTCCCCAAGAGTGACCCCCAAGGGAACTCAGCTGACTCTTAACAATAGATAGAAACAAGGTCCATTTGATCAGCTTCTTTGTAAACACCTAGCAAGACAAGTTATTATCAAAGGACAACCATTCCTGAGCATTTGAAAAACAATAGTTATTTTAATGTACCTTAAGATGCTTAAGATGTACTCTTGTGTTGAACTCCACAAGAATAATTAACACAAGTAAGACTGGAGGTGACAAAAAGGTTTTAGTCAGTTTAAGGCCTACAGATCTTCCTAACCTCCTACACAGGAAGGCTAAATCAATATTGCTAGTATGATTATCTAGCTCTAAATAACAAAGATACATTAAGTAGCTTAACTAAATGTTGTGTTTACATTCCTTATAACTCTGGCAATGTTAAAGATTTACATTCCCAAATAAAGGCCTTGGCCTCTCTGACCTTGTTAGGACTTGTTATGGGGATGACTTCTCAGCTCTTACAGTTCCCCGTGAGAGATTATTGATTCATTGACATGTTCTAGATGTTGCAGCATTAATTTTGTTTCTCTGTCCTAGAAGTACCCACCCCCAGATGACTTTACAAAAAAGGACTTCAAACTGCTCACCCCACCCATGTCATCCCCTCTCAGTTTGAAGCAACAAGAGCGGTCATCACCCTTTTCCTTACAGCAGTAAGGAGTCCCTAAAATGAGAGGGGGAAATGAAGCAAGAATTACAGTTAGTATAGATAGGTAATCAGGTCAGAGCACAAAAATGGAGACCAGTTTCGGTCCAGAAAGTTAGAGGATCTGAAATATTAATGCCTGCAGAGCCCTTCCTCCACTCTTACCAAGATAACCTACTCCTACTCCAATCTGTTGCTAAGTCTCTCCAACAGGTTCAAATTGAAGCTCATAAATTCCTTTGAGAGAACCAGCCCCAAGGGACTACTGATTTCCAACACCCATTGACTATGCCAATGTCAAACAGTTCCAAAAAGAAGGACTGACACCCAGCTGGAGGAGACCACATCTTGACCACCTGTCCCACACCTGTCCTGAGTTTCTGGTGGGAATGCTCCTATGAAAAGGGACAGTCAGGAGGCATCTTCCATAGTCAGTTCTGTCCGCCCAGGTGGGCTCACCTCCCAGCATGCCAGGTGGGTACGCATCCATGATGGAAACATGCCCAGGTGAGAAAGAGGGTGTTGATGTGAGTAAAATGTGGAACCACCCTCAATCCTTCCCCTGCTGTGTCCATCAGGTATAAAACCTCAAGCAAAATTAGGATGCTTTGTGAAAATTCTTCCCGATTATGAGCACATGAATACAGAAATATGGCATGTACACCTGCTGTACATACCTCCTGCTGCCTTTGGCTCTGCAGCATGAACATGGCTGTGTAGCTGCACAGAGGGTTGCCCAGATCACAGACTGACTGTTTAGACCCCAGAGTGAGCAGACAGCTTGACTCTGGCTGCCCTCCTCTGTTTTGCAGTGCCGCTCTGTGGTTTGCTGCAGCAGGGATCACAAGAGCAGCACCCAGACAGCTAACCACAGGGTTGGGGTTTTGCAACACCTTTTGGGGTTTTGGGCAGCACCAATCAGGGTCACTCTGGTAATGCACATTTCAACATCTGTTATTTACTAAGGAAGCTACTGCAAAAATTTATGCACAGGCCCAGGAGAGGACAGTGTAGAAAGAAGCCTTGAAAGTTTTTCATTCTAAAATGAAATATAATTTGACTTTTTAGAGTTATTATTCAGTCACCTTTAAATAACAAATGTGAATTTAAAATAAAATCATGTCGCTGGACATGGGAGTGCACACCTGTAATCCTAGCAGCTTGGAAGGCTGAGATGAGAATCACAACTTTAAAGTCGGCCTCGGCAACTTAGTGAGGCCTTGTCTCAAAAAATAAAAAGGGCTTGGGGCTGGGGTAGTGGCTCAGTGGTAGAGTGCTCGCCTCGCACATGATCCTTGGGTTGGATCCCCAGCACCACATAAAAATAAATAAAAATAAAAGGTATTGTTTTCAACTACAACTAAAAAATAAATATTCTAAAAATAATAAAAAGGGTTGGAGATGTGGCACAGTGGTAAAGTGTCCCTGGGTTCAATACCTAGTACCAAAACATAAAATAAAGTAATGTGCATAAATACCCATGGTAGACAATCAGAGGGAGCAATGGTTGATTCTTCAGAGATGAATTCCTCTTCTGATTGAGCTGTAGAAATTTTTCTAGGCTACGATTTGCAGGAAATTCATGCCCTCTCTGGTTTTTGTTGTCTCAGAGTAGTTGAGTAGAGATGGAAAGAGTAAATTTCAGTCATCAAGAAAGAGATTGCTGGGCACAGTGGTGAACACATATAATCCCAGATACTCAGGAGGTTGAGGCAGGAGCAGCATGAGTTCAAAGCCAGCCTCAGCAACTTATCAAGGCCCTCATCAACTCAGAAGACCCAGCCTCTAAATAAAAAATAAAAAGGGCTGAGGATGTGGCTCAGTGGTCAAGTGTCCCTGGGTTCAACCCCCGGAAAAGATTAAAATTATCTGCTTGCCATAAAAATCATTTTGAAGATTCTATTCTGGAAGCACTTGAACCCTCCTGCCTGTTGCTCCAGCCATTGGAGGGCCCACAATTCAGCACTGCCTTTCTGGAGCAGGTCCACTGCCATGTTTTATAAATGTCTGATTTCTAACAAAATCTACTGAACAGAAAGAACAAGCATATGTCAAGAAACTTAACCTCCCATCAAGCTCTGGACAGATGGCTGTGGTTTAATGACTGGGTCCCCTTCACTTGGTGACAATCCTGGAGTTCTACAGAGATGCCTGGGTTTGTTCAACATGCTTCCAGACAGTGTGAACACTTTGCACCACTAGTAACAAACCCCTGTGTATACACACAGGCACAGAGGAGAGCGGTCTAACTCATCAGAATTTGATAGTGGGGACATGAAGAGGATCCTGAGCAAAGGGAGAAGCATGTGGGCAGAGTTTGAGTGGGTGTGCTTTCCCACACTTTGTTGGAAGTGGCCTCTCCAGAACTTTTTGTCACAGCCCGACCAGTCCTTCCTGCCCAGCAGTCACACAGCCAGCTGCCACCCAGCCCCTGGAGAAGAGTCGACATGATGAGAACAACCAATCCTGCTGCTGCCAGGAACCGGCCTGGCATGGGCATTGGGGTGAAAATGGACAGGCTGAGCTGAGCAACAGTGTGGCTTCTCCCTGCCTTGGCTGGACTGTTTTACCTGGAACAAGTTCCTCTTCCCATATAGGCCTCTGTGTCCCCTCTTGTACAATGAACGTTCTGTCCTTAAGTCCCTTCCAGTGTTACCAAACTCTGATACTTCATCCAAGTGTATAACAAACACCGGACCCAGGAGCAATTTAAGTACAGGTGAGGCTTTCGTGAGGACTTTGAAGCCCAAAGGGAGGCAGCACATGGAGGCAGAAATCCCCAGGTGACTCGAGCAAAGATCAAAGGGAAGAGTGGCACCTGCAGTGTAGAAAAGAATTCAATCTCTTGATGTCACTCCATGTAGGGGTGGGTTTTAGCTGAGCCTGCCCTCTTCCTCATGCTTCTTCATGCATCATATGCCCGATACCATCTTCAGTCTCCAGCTAGACGTGTGGCTATGCCGGGCTAATGAGGTGAAGGTTCCGGGGGCTGTTGGGTGGCTGTTCTATGCATAGGTTTGCCCCTAACCACCTGGAGTGGTCCTCGTCATCTGGAAAGTCTCTAATACTGTTTTCAGAATAGGGAAGTCCCTGAATTACAGGCCCTTACCTCTCATTTCTGCTGACCACATAGTCTCAGAAGGCTGAGCTGACTTTCCTAGCCTCCCATCTCCTGCCACGTCATCTTCCTCAGCCTGGACAATGGGTGCACCTTTCAACTCCTGGCTTTCTAGAATGGCTGTTGCCCCTCAGGACTGAGAGCTGGCCTGATTGTTATTTCCCTTGAAATGTGTTCAGCTCTTAGTCCCATGGGGTCTTGTTTTTCCTGGGAGGTCCCCAACTGTCACAAGAGCCTCTGTTGGAGCCTCTATACTGCCACTAATCACACTATTCCCAGACAGCTGGGGGTTCCTGTTCACTACCAGCCTTGGAGAGATGAGAAAGTGCTCAGGGTTCCAGAGCCCTTACCAGATGAAAAAAGCTGTCCCACTCCTCAACATCACCCCAATATTAGAGGCATGATAGAGAATTCCCTTGCAGGTCCCCCCAGGACTCTTCATAAGCCTCAGGGAAAGTGCAACCAAGCTAGGGCCCCTTTTGTCACCTGGAAGGATGATGTATTCTGGTCCCTGGGAGAAGGCCCAGTGGACATGATGTGACTGCTGTCACATCCCCACAGTGCAGGAGAGATGCCGAGAGGGAGCATCAGTCCTTTAAGAGTCCCAGCCTACAGCCCCCGGCAGCCACCACTGCATTCACCACATGGTGAAGGGAGCCCTCCTATATTTTATAGAGAAGTGACTTGTCTACAGTCACATGGCTTGCATAGAGGGTGAGACTAAGTGGGTAGACAGGGACATTTGTACACCTGCCCCCAGCATTACCTATCCAGGTAGATAAGGAAGAAAGGGCAAGGAATGGGGTTTTTGGTTGTCCCTGCAAGGTATGACCCAAGCTTACTGTGTCCCAGACACCCATCCCAAAGAGCTCTGTGTTGTTCCAGCTCAGGCAGTCACTCCTAAGTTGGGCAGCAAAAGCTGCTCCCAAGACCTGCTTGACATGGTTGGACAACCTCTGCCTACCAGGTCCCCCAGTCACAGAGCCCAGGCCAGGTGGATGGGAAGGACTCTAAGAGACAGGAGCATCATGTAGACTTAGCCCATGACTCAGGATCTGCCGTGTGGAAGTTGATCTTTGATTTGTTTGTGTGAAAATGAGGGTCAAGGTCTTGCTTTGATTCTGCAAATTTTCCTAAAGGCAGTAGAATGAACGGGACATAGCTTTCCTATGTCCATATATCAACACAGGACCAGTGACCTGCCACATCATGAACAACCACAAGAATGGGATCTGAATTTTTGTAATTATTCTAAGTTACACCCCCCTGTGTGTAATATAGCCAAGCACACTCTAATGACATGTATATTTAAAAAGAACAAATAAAAAGAAGAAAAAATAATTGACCTTAAATATGTCTCATTGTTATTTTTATACTTTGGTCCTGCAGTAGGAAACGTGTTTATCAACTGATCCTGTTTGTTCCTGTCCCCTCATTTTACACCACGGGCCATGCAGTAGCTTCTGTGTTGCACTATGATGTTGAAATGGCTGTGGCGTCACTGGGTGGAGGGAGGTTTCTACCTCCCTTGTGTGCATTCTGTGTGGCCGTCCTTGGGTGAACTGTCCTTATGCAGCTCAGGATTGTCCTCAGGGTTTCCCTAGTTCTCCCCAAGACAGAGGTGATTCTGGCCACACCTCCTGGTTCTCTCTTCTTCTGTGACCCAGGACCTGTGCCTCCCTCCTTCTTCCCACTGCCCACCTTGCTTCTTGCTGTAGTGAGAACCTAGAGGGCTTGGCAGAGCCCCAGCAGGTGACTTGAAGCAAGCCACACATGTGGCTGCCACCCAGATGCTGCCTTCCAAGCCCCCAGACACCATTGCCCTGGCTTCTCTGCCTGTCTTGCCAAAGTGGGCAGTCTTTGGCCTTTGTTATTGCTCCTTGCCAGTTTGGTTTTGTTTGAAGTTGAGGGGTGTGTGGAGCCATGCCTGAGAGGCCAAAGCTCCATGCTGAATAATTGTTTTTCAACATTTGGGTGAATTACCACATAGATGATTAGAGAAGTGCCCAGAAGGGTAAGGCCCCCTGCAGGTTTGCTGACCCAGCACACTCAGGCCACCTGTGCCCAGGTCAGGACACAGAGGTGACTCCACCTCCAAACCACCCTTTGGCAACTTTCTAGTTGACACCCACTGTCAGTTACAGCCCCCAAGCACACACACACCAGGACTGCTTCCCTCCTGCCTGCCTGGCCCCCTTCACAGTACCCCTGTGGGGGGTTCCCCTCTCAGCTTGACAAGGGAACCCGCTGAGGCCTTGAGGCTGACTTGCTGGAGACCTCAGGATTGGCTACGACAGCTGGGATCTGAACTCAGCTTTGATGGGAGACTCCTGGCTGGTCCCTGGAGCTGTACTTCATCCTAATCTGACCCCTGGGATTCCACCACACACCCAGATGGAGAACAAGGTAGGCAGAGGACCCTCCAGCCCCTCTGTGAGCCTCTGAGCACCAGGCTCCCCTACCCTTGGGTCTGCATTGAGAGTCTCCCTCTCCTCCTCACGTTTTACCCCACCACAGTGAGGACGGATTGTCTTTCCACTTGAGTAGAGATAAAGCTGGAATGGCCTAAAGGCCTCCACTGCCACTCTTCTTGACCTTCTGATCCAGCAGACTCCGAGGAAGCAGGGCCAGGGCCAAGTGTGTCTTGAGGAGCCGAGGGGCAGGCATAGAGTTCAAATTTTTCAGACCTAAGGTGCAGGCAAAGAAAGCTGCAGCCCAGTCCTCCTAATGACACAGGCCCCAGCACCCTGCCACTCACCTGAGGAAAACTCTAGCTATTTGAACTCAAGGACAGGCACACAAACATAAATAGGGGCCTGGGACACTTCTGTAGGTCAGCACCCTCGTAGATAATGTCCACTATGGTAACTGTAAGGGAAGGAAAGAGAGCTAAGCAGGGTGAAGGGCCTGGACCCAATGACCAAGGGGACAGTAGGCCCAGTGGGGGAGCAGGGTGGCCCTCCTCACTTACCAGACTTAGAGTAGGTGCTGATGAGCAGGCATTGGGCCAGGCCTAGAAGTTCTGAGTGGTCTATCACCTCTGCACAGTACTTGATGAGCGGGACCCCCTTCACATAGGCCAGCAGAGGATGGGAGGTGTCCTGCACCAGCTCCATGCTGCTGAGCCAGGGCCCAATGCCTGCTCTGCTCCTCTAACTACCATCACAAAACAGCATTTGCTAGGTTGCTGCTTTGAAATACTGAAGCTTCAGGAGGTTTTGTGATCACCCAAGCTCACCAAGCTAGTAAGTGGAGACTCGACTGGAAGTCAGGTCCAACCCCCATGCAGTGGTTCACAGCTCAGGCTGCACCTGCTGCTCACCTGCGGAGCTTTCCAGGACCCCAGTGCCCTGGCACAGCGCAGACCCATGGAAGCCATCTCTGGAGCTACAGTTCAGAAACAGTGTTGGGAGCTTCCAGAAACCCTAGCAAGCACTTCAGTGCTTGAGAAATTACTCCTTTGTCTGCCCTTTGCTTTCTTTTGTTTTGCAAGGTTTGTGGTGCTGAGGATGGAACCCAGGGTTTCCTGCTTGGAAACCTGATGGAGCTAAGAGCTCTACCACTGAGCTCTGTCCTAGCCCAGCCTATCCCGCCTAATTGCTCATTGGCCAGCTTGGTGCTCTGACTGCTTTCTGCTCACATCACAGCCTACACTCAATGAGCTTTGGTTCCAGGGCTCTTTGGGCCCTTTATATCCAGAAACATACTAGGCCAGCCTGGCCAGGGATTCCATTTGTCCAGTCAAGAACCATCTGAGCTCCAAGACGAACATAACCAATTGATCAAGGGAACTGCTTGGAAGCCAGATTTGCATGTGAATGAGCAAAATTCAGATGACTCAGCAGAAGAGGGGAGGGGACCCAGGTGAGAAGTGATCTGTCCCTTTGAGAGATGGTGTCCTTGGGGAAAGAACAGAAAAGGAATAAGTTCTAAACAAGGGGTCAAAGGTGCCTGATCAAGCATTAGGAGCACTTAGAAGACATTGGAATCAGGATCTGGGCAGGACAAGGGTGGTCTGGCCCAGCCACCCCAACTCTGTCACTCACCTAAACTCTCAGGATCCTGGTCTTGTGTCCTTCGGGTGTGCAGCAGGTGTGTGTAGGTGTGGAGTGGGGAGTGCATCGCTGTTCTCTGAGCTGAAGTTCTAGGTCCAAGTGGGAGGGATAAGAAGTCAGCAATGGACACGGTGCCCTCACAGAAGGAAGGGTGGGGTTTGAGGACTGGGGATGTCACTGTTCCCCTGCTTCAGACCCAATGACACACCTGTCTTAAAACCCAACATTTGGGTTTAACATAGAAAACAAAAGTAGTGAAATGAGTGGAAAGAGTCCAGGGATCGCATGGGTTTTCAGCCGTATTCTAGCTCCTGAAGTGCTCCCCATAGGCATGTCTTCAGGAGAAGGCAACAGGCTGTGGGGAGCTGTCATATAGGAGCTGAGCGTTTGGTGATGGAAATGCAGAGACTGGCTTCCCTGCAGAGGGGAAGCAGGTGGATCCCCATCTCCACTCAGCAGGAGAGTGAGGGTTTGAGAGTGGGCTGCCTTCTTGTTCCTTTGTAATACTATCCCTTATCATTTTTGAATGGAATATTCTATCCAACAGCTCCCCTCAATAAATAGGGTGGTTTCAGGCATGCTCTCTTTCATCTGCCCCCTCTTGTTTCCCTTGTGAGAAACAAGGGGCCGAGGAACCATCACTGAACACCCCCGAAAAGGCATTTTCTGTGTCTGTGTGATGATTTAGCAGCCAGCCCAATTCACCTGGAGTGACCCTGACTGATTTAGCCACGTGTTAAGGCAACAGAAAAATTTTTCTAATGGACCATGTCAAAGGGGGAGAACAGAGGGGAAAGATGGGGTGCAGGTCAGCTCACCTTCCTGCTGACTATAGGCCAGTGTCTGGACACCAAGGGCTCAGGCCAGAGCAGCCTCAGGCATCCCAGGAACTGCAGGTTCTGAAAACAGGGCAAGTCCAGAGTGCTGAGTGGGCAGAGGGTGAAGGGAACAATGTATTGTATTTTTTTTTGTTTTCTTGAGGCAGGATAAGATAGAAAAGGAAAAGGAGGGCAGAGCCTAGTAATGGTGGGAGGAAGCCCTGGGATCATGGCTCCCACGTTACTTCACTGGGCATGACAAATGGCTGGTAGACAACAACCCCAAAGGTGCCTTTCTTTCCCTGGGTGGGGAGGCTGGGGTAGGAAGAGTCACAGGGTTATAGGGAGGAAGAGCTCCCCATCTCTTCTGCCTTAACCTATTTGGCTTACAATCAAGTTCCAGCTGGGCACTGGAAGTTGGAGTCTGAGTCACAGATGGGAGTCTCCCGACCCTCAACACTAGTGAGTCCTCAGTACCAAGATGGACAAACCCAGGCGGAGGGGTCTCCATGTTGGGAGAGCCTGGCCAGATGCTGGGGCCAGTGCTCCTCCCGTCCATTTCTGCTCTGTTCACCCACACCTCCCTGCAAATACCAAAAGGAACCTTTGACACAAAACTTTTGTCCAGTCTGTGGTGAAGGGGAGTGGGTAAAGAAAACCTGCAGTGACAGGGTTGGGAGGCTGAGGGTCAGGTGTCCAGCATGTCTGTCCAGTGTTCCTGTTGGTCAAAGGCAGCCTAGGAGATGGGGGCGGATGAACAAGCGGGGGCTAGAATTCCTTCCCACCTCTTCTAGTTCCAAGCCATCTTCCTCCCCAGTGCCCAGCTGGCACAGCCGATGCAGTCCCCAAAGCAGTGGGTTCTCCCAGCTGCCAAGGGTGCTCTTGGTAGCAGATGATACAGATTCAGGCTTCTCCCTGGGGGCCAAGGACTCAGGTGCCCCTGCCTGGACTGGACCACTGGGCACCCTCTCCCCAGAGCTAGGCCAGGCTGGGAAAGAGGACAGCACTCACCTAGGACATTGGCCCTCAGGGGCAGAAGCTGCCCTGGCTCTTCCTGAAGGAACTCCTCTGCCAGGCAGATCACATGGGCCTTTAGGGGACAGCCAGGGTGAGGGCAACACAGGGGACTGTCTTCATCCTGACAGTGATGGCAGATAGGAGAAGGATGGCAGGAAATTATCATTTACATTTATTGAACCTCTGCCCTGAGGTGGACTCTATTCTAAAATAGAATAGAGAGGCTGAGGGAAGTTGAGTCTGAAGAGTGGGGAGGCTGGTGACAAGATAACAAAACTATTTAGTCTTCCAGACAACAATAAGGATTAAGACTAAAGTGGGCCAGGCATGGCACCACATGACTGTCATTCCAGTAACCTGGGAGGCCCAGGTAAGGTAATGGTATGTTCCCAGCCATTCTGGATGACACAGGGAGACTCTGAATCAAAATCAAGAACAAAGGGCAGGGACACAGTGGCTCAGTGGCACAGTGCTTGCCTAGCACATGTTGGGCACTGGGTTCTATCCTCAGCACCACATAAAAATAAACAAAGGCCTGATGTCCATCTACAGCTATAATTTTTTTTAGAAAATTAAAAATAAAAATTTTAAAATATAAAAACAAAAAGGGCTGGGGATGTATTGCGGTGGTAGAAGGCCTTGGGTTCAACCTCTGTGCCTCAAAAATAATTAAATGAATAGATAAAATAGAGGAAATGAGCACAAAGAATGTGGGGATGAGTGTATGGAGTACTGCGTACATGGCATACCTTAAGGGAAACTGAGTGGCAGGCCACTCCTAGGTGCATGGGCGGCAGACGCTTACCCCGTAGGCACAGCCCCGGGCTTGAAGCCACATGTTGCAGTCCCAGCGCTTCCTCCATGCCTGCCCTTGATTGGTCGCTGCAAGGACAGTTAGCAGAAATTACATTGGTGGCTGCCTATAATCCACCTAGCTACTGCCTGAGTATATACGCATGGTAACTGTGCAATAAAATCAGATGTGCTTCCTGCTTGGTCTCCAGAGGTCTTAACAACTCTGCAGCCACACTGTCCTCTACCCTGTTCCGTGGACCTCCTCACTGGACGAGAGAGAGCCCACGCAGCTGGCTCCAGAGCAGGGACCTGAGGTAAGCAGTGAGGAAGGGAAAGACTCGCAGCAGCCACACCCTTTCCTAAGCTTACCTCAGGTCTTGGTTCAGATATTTCCCCTGGCCCTTGCCAACCTCAGCCCCGCCTCCAGTCTCATCCACCTCCACGTAGCCCAGCTGACTCTTCCCTATAATGCAGCTTCTGCCAGGCATTGCCTTTCTCGTGACAGCCAGTGTACGGTGGGACCGGGGAGCGGGGGCTGATGGTGGACCTCACTGAGATGGGCCCCGATGCACAGGGTTCAGCCCAAAGAGCAGGTAAATGCCCAAGAAATGTCACTGTCTTGCTTCACCCACCACGGGGCCCATGGGACATTTTGGGTCAGGGGCTGAATTCTGGGAATGTGATTTTTGAAAGACAAGTGACTCACCTGAGATGGAGATTCAACCAAGAGATTTTGTTGGGGGGGCTGCCCAAAGGAGAGGCAGAGAGCAGAGAGAGGAGTGGAGGAGGGGAGGGAGGGAGGGAGGGAGGGAGGGAGGGAGGGAGAGAGAAAGAGAGAAGAGAAAGAAGAGGAAGAGGGCAAAGAGGAAGAGAGCAGAGAAAAGACGAGGGCAGACAGAAAGAGAGAGAGAGAGCATGTGCTTACAAGCTTTGGCTTCAGAAGCTTTGCATAGGGGACGAGGTGGGTGCTGATTGGCAGGGTGACTCAGGAACAGTGAGCGGACACTGTGTCCTGTGGGGATTGGTGGAGGAAACATTTGAATTTGGTGCTCTTGGCTTGGCACCCTTTGGAGAGGAGGGGGAGAGGTAATGGATTCCATGATATTCTTGGAGAAGGGGGAATTTCCCACACACCCAACATTCCTCCCTTTTTGTTTTTGTGTTGGGAGCAGGGCAACGAAATCGTCTGGCTTCTTCCTGCTGGAGAGGGACGAAGAGTGTGAAGGAAGGGAGGAATGGTCAGGGTGTGGGGACAAGAGAAGCGTAGCTGTAAAGGCCAGAGTGCTGAAGATGTGAATTTCCTTGGGGCCAAAATCAATGAAAGTTCCTTGAAGCCATAGGACATGGATAGTCTCAATCCAATCCTTGTCCCTGCAAATGGGGGGAGTCCGCCAGCTATCCTGTTGGAGGGCCTCCGCGAACTCCACGATCCAGGTGTGCCACATGTGAGCCTAAAAACACCCAAGATACCCGGAGGCAAGGAGAAGAAGAGGGAAGAGGAGATACCACATTAGCTTCTGGCCAGAGATCCAGTGAGAGGGACTGGCTGAGAAAAGACCAGTGGTCAGGAGGAGGAACACGAGAGTGAGTGGGCCCAGACATGCTGGGTAACAGGCTAGTGAAGTTCCCGCAGTCATGTTTCTGTTTTGTAGCTCCACATCCATGATGGTGAGGTTCCGTCAGCCATGGGGGGTGAGGCCTTCACGTAAGGGACAGATGTCCTTTGAGGTAACCAGTAGCTGGAAATCCCTGAGGAGAAGCTGGTTAAAGGTCTGATTAGATATTTTGCCTAGTTGATTCTATAGGAATTTATGATACTTGGTAGAAAGGCACAAAACAAGAAAATCCCCATTATTGGGGCAATCTGGGATGTCTGAGGAAGCAGACAGAGTAGGTATGAGGGAAGTGGATGCCAGGAGGGTGGCAAAGAGAAGGGTGGAGCTAGAGTGAGGCATGTTGTTGTGAGAGTTTCTCGGGGTTGAGAAGGGTCCTCCTCGGGAAGGGGGGAAGGAACCCGCAGGCATGAGATGTGGAGCTTTAAAGGATTCTCAGGAGTATTTGTGGGAGGAGGATGGTGGACGGTCAGTCTGGGCTCTCTTGGTTAGAGGTGGGGCCGCTTTCAGCCTGGAAATGTGAATCCATGAAGTCAGTTTGCTTGGGGTTAAGGGGAAAGAGACGCATGACGTGGAGGGATCAGGTAATAGAGTTTCCTGGTGTTTCCAAATCTGTGTTTTGATAAAACTAAGAAGGGGATGACTGAGATATTTTGGAAGGATGCAGGGTGAAGGAGTCATCCCATGTGATTCTTGACCCTGGGCATGTGTGTGAAATCCAATTGCCAGTCGGCTCCTGGAAATCCTGAGAAAGGGGAATGGTGAAGAAAGTATCCTTCAGGTCAATGACTGAGAAGAAAGGAAGAAGAGTAAGGAATAGGAGAGAAGATGGTGTAGGGGGTTGGCACCAGAGGGTGAAAGGCTCCAACTGCCTCGTTAATGATTCATAGGTCTTGTACAAGGCGGTACTGTCCATTAGGTTTCTTTATGGCCAAATTGGAGTATTGTAAGGGAAGGGGGTAGGTCTTATTAAGCTCTTGTGCCATGGGTCCTTAATAATGGGCTGTAGGCCCTGAAGACTGCTAGTTGGAAGGGGGTATTGAAGTTGACAAGGGAAATGCTGAGGGTGCTTAAGATGAATTCTGACAGGACACAGTGAGCCAGAGAGGGGGTGGAAGTGTCTCAAACTTGAGGGTTTACTTCTGGAGGGAGAGAAGGAGGGGAGCCTGTGGACATGTGGGTTGCTTCTGCAAGGGTGAGTATAAAGAAAGGCTGGGATGGAATGTGATGGAGGCAAGGAATTTGGCTAAGATGTCCGTTCCCAACAGGGGAATGGGACATTGGGACAATACCAAAAACTGGTGGGAGAAAAGATGGTGGTAAAACCTACAAGAAAGCATGGGGGTTTTAAGGGGAAGGATTGTTTGTCCCCCCACCTTGACAATGGGGGGAAAGGATGGAACAGTAGGTCCCCAAAACTCCCTCAAGACTGAATAAGTGGCCCCTGTGTCTAAAAGGAAGTTAACCAGGCATCCATCCACCATAATAGTGACCCTGGGCTCCTGAAAGGTGATGGTGGTCATCAGGGAGGGAGTCCTAAGGTCCCTTCAGTCATCTGTTGCCAGCCCCAAAAGATCCAGATCTGGGCTTGGGGCGAATCCGGATTCGGCTCCCTTTTGGGGGCCGGGGCAGTCCATGGCCCAGTGACCCCTTAATTGGCATTTAGGGCATGGACGCATAGGTGGCCTGGGATTCAGACACTCTCATGCCCAGGGTCCCTCTGTCCCACACTTTTTAAACAGGGCCTAGGGGCCATCTTTGGGGGGGTACTGCCAGGGCCCAGAAACAAAGGGGCCCATGGGGTAGGTCCCCGTAGAGTCTGTGCCAGCAACTGGTTTTTTTGCTTTCTGGTCTGCTCTTCCTGGTTGTGGTACACCTTAAAGCCTGTGGCCAGGACTTCAGTCTGAGGAGTCAAGGGTCAGTTTTGCCTGAATGCTGGGGTAGATCTGGGAAAAGAAGTAGGTCATTAGGAGCTGTCTTCCACTGGGGGTCTCAGGGTCTAAATTAGTGTATTGCTGGAGAGCCTTAGTCAGTCTATCTAGGAAGGTGGAAGGGTTCTCATTTTTTGTCCTGAATGATTTCTTGGAGTTTTTCAAAGTTCACCGCCTTCCAAGACCCCTGTCTGAGAACTAGGCAGGTAGAAAATTGGTCCCTCAAGACTAATCATGCCTCGGGCCAGGGTGGTTAGATAGATCTCATCAGCATAATTATGGGCTTGTTCCCAGACCTGCCTGTGTTCCTCTGGGAGAAGGGTTTTGGCCAGGACCTTGTAAATGTCATGAAAAGTAAGGCTTGGAGTAAGTACTAAAACTCCTTTATGTATGAGGCAGAGTTGGTGGTGTAGGAACCCAAGCGTTTTTCAATCTGTGAAAGGTCTGCTATGGAGAAGGGCACACAGACCTAACAATCCCTTCTGCCCCAGCAATCTCTCTCAAAGGAGCCATAATTGAAATAGGGTGTGGCTGGACAGGGGAACAGGTGAAGAAGGACTGAAGGAGAAAATGGGGTAGGGCCCAAAGAAGGAGGAGCAGAAGTGGGGACTGGCACAGATGAGCAAGAGGAGAGTGGGGGGAGGGGCTTGGGCAAGATATGGTGGTGGCTGTTGGCTGGATCTGTGGATGAGGAGGCAGAAAGAGAGAAGGGTTTATAAGCCAAGAGGACATGCTTTGGATTGCAAGAGGTACAGAGAGTCATATTTGAGCAAAGGAGGAAGAAAGCCTGAATATATAAAAATCTCTGCTCATTTTTTTGATCACACATAATAATTGTAGAGATCCTGTAAAATCCCCCACCTAATGACCCATAAGGGGGCCAATGATTTTGGTTATCTAAGGGATAATTGGGCCAATCCTGAGTAGAGAATTTTATCAATTTCTTGGGTTTGATCTCTGGGGTTGGGCAGAGGGTGTCCAAATTGTCCAGGAGACATTTGAGAGGGGAGTCAGCTGGCAGGGAGGAGGTGCCCCCCCATGGGGCTAAGGGTAAGATAGGTTGACTGGAGAGGCGTCCCAAATATCAGAATAAGACCTCAGGCTGAGGATAGGGTCGTCACCAAAAACCCTCTGGTGAGGTGCCCTCCTAGAGGGCCCTGGGAGCTATGGGTCACCTGGCACCAGGGTTTCCGACCTAGAGGGGAAAAGAGGAGACCCATGCTCGAGGAGGGGAAGGAGCTTGCCAGTTCTCAAGCTGGCTGAGGCCTGTTACAAGGGGAAGACTCCAAGAGGAGTACTGCAACCGTGAAGGTCTGGGTGGGGTGTATTCCTCCACGCGAGACACCACAGGGGCTGCTGGATATCAGTGGCCAGTTCCCTGTTACTGTGCCTCATTGGGTTTAGGAGTCTGGAGAGGGGGACTTACCAATTCGTAGGCTGATGGTGGAAGCAAAGCAGCAATCGAGAAGATGGGTGTAGGTTGGTTTCCGCTCAGGTGGTGATCTCCGGCAGGACGGGAGTCCTGCTTAAAGACAAGGGAGCCCCATCTGAGTCAGGGCACCAATGAAAGGCAAGAGACTCACCCAAGACGGAGGTTCAACCAAGAGATTTTATTGGGGGGCTGCCCGAAGGAGAGGCAGAGAGCAGAGAGAGGAGAGGAGGAGGGCAGAGAGAGAAAGAGAGAGAGGAGAGAAAGAAGAGGAAGAGGGCAAAGATGAAGAGAGCAGAGAGAGGAGGAGGGCAGAGAGAGAGCATGTGCTTACAAGCTTCAGCTTAAGAAGGGTTGCATAGGGGACATTGGGGGTGCTGATTGGCAGGGTGACTCAGGAACAGCGAGCGGACACTGTGTCCTGTGGGGATTGGTGGAGGAAACCTTTGAAAAGGAGGGGGCTTGGCACCCTTTGGAAAGGAGGGGGAGAGGTAAGGGATTTCATGCTGTTCTTGGAGAAAGGGGGATCTCCCACACACCCAACAATTTCTGTGACCAAGGACCCAGGGGAGGGCTTTGGTAGCTAGGACTACAAGATGCTTGTTTTGAAAAGGGACCCGCAGGTGTAGGCGAGGCACGTAGCAGCTCATAGCAGGTGCAGCTTAGCGCCTGGCCTCCAGGCCAGAGCCAGAGGTCCAAGCCCCGCCCCAGAACACCGGAGGCAGAACACGTGGCCAGCGCCAACCAATTAGCGAGCACTGGGGCACGGTCAGTCCTCACGCGGACTCTGATTGGCTAGCTGATGGCTGGCCTCAAACTCTTGACTGTTGGAGTCGCCTTCTCGCCTGAGGGAGGGGGTGCTGCGCTGAGTACACCCCAGTGAGGACGTCCCAGCGGAAGTGGCTTCACTAAGGACCCGTGGCTGAGTCCCAGGGGGCCTTCTGTCTCTTCTGGGTCGCCTTCGCCCCTGGGCTGCTGCGATGAGACAGCGCAGACCGCCTCTGGGAGGAGCTGCAGCGGGACTTGGAGGACGAGTAAGCAGTGAGTGGAGTGGCCTGGGTCCTCCCTAGGAGGGAAGAGGGCTCCTGGGGCCAGGTAGGACCTGCTTC
The DNA here is from genome assembly GCF_048772815.1 of Callospermophilus lateralis. Classification (NCBI taxonomy): domain Eukaryota; kingdom Metazoa; phylum Chordata; class Mammalia; order Rodentia; family Sciuridae; genus Callospermophilus; species Callospermophilus lateralis. The sequence goes on from NC_135323.1 coordinate 20,512,272, forward strand.
CCATCCTTCTGCCCCCAAGGAGGTGGGGAGTATAGTATTTAGCCTTCATTGGGAGGTAAGGGCCATTGTAGCCCTTTTAAGTATAGCCCTTCCCTTACCCTGCACCAGTTTTGACGTTAGTTAATTGTGTAGATCATAGCCCGAGCTCCTCCTGTCAGGGCCTGGGGCAACCCCGTGTTAGGGAGAAATAGAAGGCAGACTGCCCGCCCAGGTGCACTTACTAGCCAAGTTTGTTTGCACACCATTCTGCCTTGCCCACCCACTTGCAAGGATGTGTTTGATTTCTTGTGGCACCTTGATATTTCTAACAGTGGAGACTAGATTCTGGGAAAGTGCCAACAAGGGTAATAGACCCCTCAGGGACTATAAGACCACTAATAACTCTATTTCCAGAGAGCTGGGGCTTCCTGTTTGCTACTGGCATTGAAGATGGAGAGATGATAAAGTGCTCAGGGTTTCAGAGCCCTTACCAGATGAAAACCTTGTCCCTCTCTCCAACATTACTCCAACATTAGAGGCATATTAGAGAATCCTTTGCAGGTCCCCCCAGCCATTCAAAAGTCTCAGGGCAAATGGGGCCCCAGCAAGGAGTCTTTTCCAGCTGGAATGCTGATGTTTTCTGGTCCCCAGGAATAAACTCAGTGGCTCCATAAATAAACTTTGGACTTGATGTGGCCACTGGTGAGGACCTTAGGTTTTTCAGAATTGAAAAATTCTATAAACTGGCCCACAGTGCTGACCCCTGTATGCTTTATTTTCCAAGTAGCAATTTGCCTCCTGGTCTCAGTGGATAGGATGTGTCACATTCCCCAGAAAACTACATGCTCATTGCAGGAAAAATGCTGGCCGAAAATTGAAGCATATGGAAAATAAATTCCAGGACACTTCTCCCTACAGCTATTTCCCCGCCTGCCTTCCTACCGCTGTGTGTAGGGAGAGGAGTGTGGCAAATTGGAGCTTTTGTCATTCAGAAGTTAAGGCCTCAGCCAGAGGGAAGGCAGGAAGAGAAAATGGGGGAGAACACAAGAGGAACTCACACCTGACCCCACCTGACTGAACTGGATGTCCCCACTACAGTTGGCCCCAGGGAATTTCCCTACCTGCCCTCCTGTCCCACCCTAAATGAGCCTTCCCACAGTACCTGACCAACTCATCCCAGGACCTTGCTTTACTAAACCCTATAAAACTCAGACTCTTGTTGTAGCCCTTTGTCATTTTCTCTCTTGGACACAGGCCCCTCTGCTTAACAAAAAGCATGGCTTATCCATCCAGGTCTCTCTACTTTTTAGTTATTTTTGTTTTCATTTTGGTTCTGAAACCCAGGAATAGGAGTTTCTGGGGTTCTTTTTAATCCCTTCCTATTCCAACAAACCTCCCTTCCCCACCCTTTGCCTTTCACTCAAAGTCATGTTAAGTGGCCAATTAGACCTAGAAAGTGACCCCTGGATTTCATTTTGGTGCCAAAACCCAGGTATGGGTGTTTTGGGGGTTCTGTTTATCCCTCCCAACACTTTCACGATCATTCAGCACTCCTATGGTTCTCTGAGGTCAGGAAAGCCCCCAGACATGGCTCATGTGGTCACTGCTGAATTCCCAGACTGACTATTCCCCTCTTTCCTTCCTGCTTTATAGAAGGAGACCCTTCACACTCTCCAGAGTCTATTTTGATTAAACAGTGGCTGGTACATGATCTAAATCCAACCCCATTCTTGGGCTAGGTTTTTGCTGCCTTACTGCTACATGGATGGAGCGAGGATCTATATCAGGCCCTTTATTGGTGTTGGAGGTGTTATCCTTCTATCCCTCACTTCTCCAATCCCTCCCTGTACTTAGACCTCTTCCCTGCACCTAAGGCCTCTGGATCAGAGGACACTTTCTGCCATTTTGTTCCTGCAAACAACACTGGTCTTCTCATTTTCAGAGAGGTAGGATCCCTTCTGGTCTCTTGCAGAGGTACCCTTACTGCAACCCTTGCCTTCTGGCTCATCTGGACCCCAGGGATCCTCCACCATTGAGATTGTAGAAAAGGATGCCCTCTTATTCTCCAGTGGAACTATGTACAGTGATGGGAGAGAGGTGTCCCTTATCTAGATGGTGACGTTAGTCAAACCTCTCCAACATGGGGACTAACCAGTCCATCTTACGGGACTCCCCACTATGTTGTTTCATTCAAAACCTCAAAATCCTCTACCTCCAATCTGACCTCAAAAGCAAATGCCTTATTAGGCTGAGTACCCAGACCTTGCCGCAACATAAATTACCCTAAGTTAATGGTCCAAATTTGGGAACTTTGACCTTCAAATTCTCCAAGATTTAGATAATTTCTTCCAACAAAATGACAGATGGTGCCGCAGTCTGGCTGGGCACAATTCAGGAGCCACTTGTCAAAAGAAACTAACTTTATTTTTAGAACCACACACGCCAAACAAAACCGCTCCTCAGGAAAAACCCTCAGAGCTCAACTGCCACCACCGGCTTCCCACAAGCCACTCCCACGACCACCAGCCTCCCCAACTCCCACAATCCTCCTGCTCTTGAGGCCGATTGGCTGGGTCATGTGGGCGGAGCCAAAAAAGTCCCCCAATGAGCAGCTCCGTGGCCTGAAAGGGCAGGGAAACAGCCCAATGAGCATCACCGCAGAGGAGCCAATCAGCTAGATGTTGTTGGGGCCGCTGTGAGCCAATAATCAGCTGGCAGTCTGAAAGGGCGGGGAAATAGCTCAATGAGCATCTCCAATGAGCATCACCGCAGAGGAGCCAATCAGCTAGATGTTGCTGGGGCCACTGTGAGCCAATCATCAGCTGGCAGTCTGAAAGTTTGCTGGGGCCAAGGGGCTCTCAACAGATGGCCTGAAGTTCCTTATCTCCAAGCTTTCTTTGACCTTCACTCAAAGCCCTCATTATGCCAGCCCTGCTCTGCTCCACAACTAATCTTCACTGACTTACAACATTCTTCCTCATTCACTGCCCCCAAAATAGCGGGCAAACACCCTCTTTACAGACACCAGGGGCCCTATAATCCCTCTTCCCACCCCATCCTCAAACCCCACACCCATGCTCCCCCTCCCCCTCACCATTGCCTCCTCTTTCACAATCTAAAACTTTTCCAATGAATTACACGTTCTCTCTCCAGAAAGTGGAAGAGGCCAAAGGGATGGTCTGACAGATATGTTCCAAATTGAGGACAAATTAGGCTCATTTTCTGAAAGTTTTACTACTGAGGCTATTACCAAATATACCACCCTAGATCTCAATACTCCCACCAGTACTTCTTTCTCCATGTTCCATTTATTGGTATATCTGAACCTGATATCTGTAAACAATAAAGAGTCCCAAGACTCCTCAGCAGCAACTTTTAGAGGCTGCTTTCAAAGTCTTTAACAATCAGGAAGACAAGACCAAAAGGAGAAAGAAAAACATCCTAAAGCTACAGTGGGAGGCCATCCTCGCACGTGATTTGAGTTACCTCCCTGGCTGGGTAAGAGGCATTTAGACACAGCTGTGTTAGAGCTTTCCCCACCCTTTCCCAGGTCCGAGGGCTTGTCTGTGCAGAGGTGTGTTTGGCCACTGCCCCGAAGACCCAATCATTGCCCCTGACCTTGGGATTCTGCCCCCCTTAACCTTCATTGGATGGGATTTTCCCTGGGATATTTTGTTCCCCAATAAAAGTCCACTCTCTGGCATGTTCTCTCTCTCTCTCTCTCTCTCTCTCTCTCTCTCTCTCTCTCTCGCTAGTCTCTTCTGTAAACCTCACTACCGCATTAGGTGGCTGGAGGCGGGAGCTAGGAGAAGCCATCTTGGAGCTGGTATTAAAGGTAATAAGAGTTTTATCTCTTTAATTTAAAACTCCCTAGCATTTACTCATGAATTGAACCTTCTTTCATGAAGCCAGCGCTGGTCGCATGGCAGAAGCTACATATTAACTTCTGGCGTCAGCCATCCATAAAAAACTCCTGCTGCTCATGGCCCTCTAAACACCTCCTGTTTCTGATGTGGACACACAAGACACTGGGCAAAAGCCTGCCCTAACCCAAGGCCTCCCCCACCAAGCCCTGTCCCAACTGTAGACAATGGGGATACTGGGAGGTGGACTGTCCCCAGGGAAGTACACTCCTGCCCTCAGTACAACCCATTTCCCCCACTTCCCAAGCCCTATATAGTGATTTACTGGAATGAGGAGGCCCAAACTCCACTGCCACTATCACTTCAGATGATACATTCAAGCCCTCAGTTACAGGCATGGTGAATGGCCAGGTAATTTCTTTTGTGGTCAACACTAGGGCAAGACTTTCCCTTCTACCACAATAGCATGGACCTACTCCCAAAGCAAGTATTATGGGAGTCCCCAAGTTAAAAGCCTTCACCATCATGCCTCCTTTAAGATCTCCTACCATATTTTTTTTAGTACATTCCAGCCCAGACCTGGTCTCTGCACCCCTTAAGCCTCCTGATTATTCCTTACTTTCTGGGATTGACCCCACAGTCTAGGAACACCTCCCAGCCCAATATTGCTAAACACCATCCCCCTGTTCAAATTCAACTAAAAGATCACATTCAAACCTGGCCCATCTGAGAAATAAAACTGGTATCCAGAGGAAACAAATTACAGGACCATACCTTAAGAGACTGATCTTACAAAGAGAAAATGATTAAAATGCTCTAGGCATGAGGTGTATCTCAAACAGCAGATTCCCTTGGCTTCTGCTAGATTCCTATCTCACCAAGGCTTGCATTGAAATGTAAATTGCAGAGGCCTGCCAAGCTTACAGGACTTGGAACCAGAGGGAGAACCCCTTTTAAATCCCAGCCACTATTACTGGCTATCTGACCACTCTGAGGGAAGGAAAATGAAATGGTCAAGTCTTCTTCACCTTGAGAATCCTTACCTAAGTATTTCTGAGCTCTCATTCTTTTACTATCCGAACTCACTCTAATCTGATCCAAAAAGTAAACTCTGATCTGATAAAGATGTTCTGTGTGATCCTTTACTAGAGTTATTAGTGGCTGTGTCATGTTTTTTTTAACTCTTATTTTTAAAAATTCTGTATTTTGAAGCTCATGGTTTTATGGTGAATTCACATTTTGATCCTGTGTGCCTAGATTAACATATTTTTCTGATCAGTCTTATTTTATTCAACTATAGAGGTTTTTACTCTTTTTTCAGAGGCCAATTTGCAAGGGTTAGCTCTAAATCTAATAGCTTCAATAAACATCTGTAGCATTTCAGTGGTGATCTACTTACACAGCTACAAGGTCTTTGTTTCTTGTTTGTCTTTTGTATGTATGCAGACCTGTGTATTGTATTGTTGTACATGGTATCAAAATTGGTATATATATAAATAAGCGCTCATAAATTAAAATTTGAAAGAAAAATGGATCCAAATTCCTTTAGTTTGTATGATTTCAAAAGTTCAATTTAATTAGGTAAACAAATGGAGTAAAGATTAATAACTCACAAGTTTTTCTGGGTTATCAATTAATAGAGCATTGTTTTTTATAAAATGACTAGAATATAATATTCATTGCTTCTAGGATTTTTTTTCAACAAGGAAGAGATGGTTAGTACTATTAAGTACACTTGTGATATCTTGATTTTTACAGTAAGAAATAAATAAATGAGATTTAACATTAATAGGATTAATCTTCATAAATGTGTTTTTTAAGGAGACATCTGATTAATTTACAAAGTTAAAGTGCTAACTGATAAATATAAAATCATGTACTCTTGACCTTTTAAATTCATATAATATATTTAAACATTATATATGTGTTCATAAATGAGTAAATGGAAAAAGGTTTAAGATTGCCTTGTGTCTGTGTCTGCACTAAAACAAAGTGATTAAGAGTTAAAGTTCTAACATATAATTCTATATACAAAATGTCCAAAAGGTTTTAGCTGTGTTTCAATTAGAGTACTGTAAATAGCATAAAGTACTTTATCTTAATAATTTAGAGTAATTTGTTTAAATTCAGAAATTTCATTAAGATTGTTTCAAAATGAAAAAATGGGGGGGGGGAGGTGTCAACAACCAGGTATGAGATAAAAGAAGGTTACAGATATGGAAATACATTTTAACTAGGGAAAGTAAAAGAAAAAGAAAATTTTCTGGATGAGAAAGTCTTTGTGTGGTAAAGTAAAAAGTTGTAAAATGCCTAAGTAAGTTGAAAAAAGAGTTTGTGAAGGGTAAATTTCAAAAATTGTGTGTGTAACTAAATTGGTTATATATAAGTAGCACCATCAGTTAAAGCTACTCAAGGTTTTTCTCTAAGGTCAAATATTAATGTACTGATATAGATCAAAGTTTAATCTGTATGTTGAAATAACAAGGATTTTTTTTAAAAATCTTGTCTACAAATATAATCTCTTATGGTCTGTTAAGTTTTATTCTTTAGAGGAACTAGTCTTAAATGTTTTATTCTTTAGAGAAACTGATCTTAAAGGAATTAGGGCTTGTACAACTCTGTTTAAACAGCAACTGTTATTTTAGATTATTATCCTACGTTACAGAGTCTAAATTTCTCTTTAAAAACTTAACTTGGTTTAAATAAAAAATCCATGTGTGAGGCTGGGGTTGTGCCTCAGCAGTAGAGTACTTGCCTAGCATGTGCAAGGCACTGGGTTCGATCCTCAGCACTACTTAAAAATAAATAAAAATAAGATAAAGGTATTGTGTCCAACTACAACAAAAAAAAATATTTAAAAAAATCAGTGTAATTCTGGTACTATTATTGACTTCTTGGTATAGTAAATATATTCATGCAGGAAAGACTGTGGAATGAGATGGACATTATTACCCTAGGTACATGTATGACTGCACATGTGGTGCTCTATCAAGTGCAACCAGAGAAATGAAAAGTTGTGCTTCTCCAGCGGTAGTGTGATGTTTTTGAGTTGCTGCTGCTTCTGCATCTGAGGGAACCATAGATGGAAGGATGGTGTGTGAAAAATGTGAAAAGAAACTTGGTACTGTTATCACTCCAGATACGTGGAAAGATGGTGCAAGAAATACCACAGAAAGTGGTGGAAGAAAGCTGAATGAAAATAAAGCGTTGACTTCAAAAAAAGCAAGATTTGATTCATATGGAAAGAATAAGTTCCCACTTGCAGAATTTGTAAAAGTTCTGTGAACCAACCAGGTTCTCATTACTGCCAGGGGTGTGCCTACAAAAAGGGCATCTGTGCAATGTGTGGAAAAAAGGTTTTGGATACCAAAAACTACAAGAAAACATCTGTGTAGATGTATTGATGAAGTTACTGGCTTTCTGTGATTTTTCTTTCTGCTTTGAATTTTCAAAGCATAAATAGATGTTCAACTTAAAAATAACCTATTTCAGGACAAATGGTTAAGTTTTAGCCAGGAAAGTTGATCAGTATTCATTCTTTTTCTCTCAAAATGTTCTAAACAGCAAAAATGTAACTAATATTTTCCTTTAAGTGGTTATTTTTCTTATGAGCATTTTTTGAACTAAAGTGGCAAATTTAATGAAAAGGTATTTCTGAGTTCTGTATGCACTTTTTAACTTATCATTGTTTTATCTTATCCTCTCCATCCACTTTTATTTATAGATATTGTAAAAGTGAGGAGATTATTGATACTTTGCCTTGAACTTGGCATCCAGAATGAGAATTCAGACCTCATTCCCTTACTAATGGCATAGTTCTTAAGAGTCAGCAGTCCCTTAATGAATTGCAGTTTCAGAGGATATTTAAATATTTGAGGCCATTATTGCTGAATAGATCCTTATTAATTAATTCAGACCCAAATCAAAGACAAGTTGGATTTGTGATTTTTAAAAAATTTGTTTTTGAAGTCAAAGTGCCAGTTCCTTTCATATGTGAACAAGAATACAAGGAGTACTGTGTGTCCATATGAATACGTTGGTTTTCTGAAAGCATATTACACATATTAATCACTTGAATTCAAATTGATATGAAAGCTAGGAGAATGGTATTCATCCATATTGATGTGTATTGAACATGAATCCCCCCTCCTTTGGAAAAGCTCTTTGAAGCAGATAACAAACTTTTTTTTTTAACCTCCTTCCCACCCCTCAAAGAAATAAATAGAACAAAGCCAACATCTTGACTCTTTTTTATAATGTAGATAATTTTAAAAATTTTTTATTCTAATTTGTTATATATGACAGCAGAATGCATTATAAGTCATATTAAGCACATATAAAGCACAATTTTTCATATCTCTGGTTGTATACAAAGTATATTAACACAATTTGTGTCTTCGTACATGTTCTTAGGATAAAGATGTCCATCTCATTTCACCCTCATTTCTACCCCCGTGCCCCCTCCCTTCCCCTCCTACCCCTTTGCCCTACCTAGAGTTTGTCTTATCTTCCCATGCTCCCCCCACAACCCCACTATGAATCAGCTTCCTTATATCAGAGAAAACATTCAGCATTTGGGGGGGGGATTGATTAACTTCACTTAGCATTACATTCTCCAACTCCATCCATTTACCATGTTTTTTTTTCTCTTTTATTGCGGAGTAATATTCCATTGTGTATCTATACCACATTTTCTTTATCCATTCATCTACTGAAGGGCATCTAGGTTCACAGTTTAGCTATTGTGAATTGTACTGCTATAAATAAGGAAGATAAATTGGGAGATGACAATGAGATTTGAATAAAGTTCTTCCTTATATTGCCTTCACAAATTCAAAACTTCTCCTTTTAAAATTCGCAACCTATGTGATTCTGCAATCTTTGTAATGTTTTGAATAACCAATAAAAAAATAAAATTAAAAAAAATAAATAAAAAAATAAAAAAAATAAAAAATAAAATTTGCAACCTACTATAAGTGACCAATAGGATATTCCCTATTTCCAATAGCAGTATGTATAAATTTGTGTCACTATAAAATATGTAGAATATTGCAGATAACATGATAATTTATGTGGTAAAAACATTGCTTTTATTGTCTTAAAATTACTATGAAAAATATTTAAAGTTTTAACTGTACATGATTTTTCAAATAGTATTTTTTAAGATACATTGTTATTTTCCCAGAAAGATTACAATAATAATGCAAAATACATAGTATCTCTGAAGCAAAAAAAAAGTTGTGCTACAATTGTGTACAATGAATCAAAATGCATTCTGCTCTCATATATACTGATTAAAATTAATTAATTAATTAATTTTAAAATTTATATTTTCCAAGTATATGAGTCTTTAAAATATAATGTTTAAAATAACATTCCACCAACCTGGTGTTATTCAAACTAAGGTTTAAAGTAAATGTTTGGGATAATAAAAATCATGTTTCTTAGTTCACAGTTATTATACAAATTCAATGTTTTTACTCTGGTTAATTTCATTTTGTATTTTCCTTGTAAACTCTGTTTTCTGTTAATGCCTTACAGAAGTACAACTTTCAATATAAAAATCTGAGCTATTTGAGATAATAGGTCATCATCTACCAACAGACAGTATATAAGATTAACTTTCAGTACTAACACAGAACCCAATTAAATAAAAGAGGTAAGTGACTGTAAAGTTATAGACATTAAAGTTAAAACCTAGTAATCTTACTTTAAAATGGGTGAAATTGGCTTGCTGGACATTTAAGACCAAAACTTGGGGAATAAAGTTGAAGAACTAAAAGGGTCAATAAAGAAAACAGCCAGTATTTGGCTCTGGCCTCTGAGTCAGCTTGAACCCTGGGACTGCTAAAGTCTTTACAACTCTGGGCCACATGTTACCCCAGCTCGGATAACAAGGCATGGCTCCAGAAGTAGATGTCACCTGCTGGGGTTGAGTGACACTCACCTATTCCTTTGTAATCCTACCCCTTTGCCCTTTGGGGAATGGAATATTCCATGGAACAGCATCCCACAATAAAACCTGGATGTGAGGCATGCTCTCTTCCTTTTCTTGCCTGCCTTGCCTCCGTAGTGGTAGCTGCGTCAAGGGAGCCATCACAGAACCCAAAGAAAAAGGTATTTCTCTGTCTCTGTGTGATTGTTTTGTGCCAGTCTACTTCATCTGGAGTGATCTTGACTGGTTTAGTCATGTGTTGCAACAAATGGTGGCCTGTACAGGGACCTCCAGGGTAAATTTTAGAAATCTAATGGGTTTGGAATTTCTCTCCAGAAGGTAAGCACACTTAAGTTTTCAGAGTATTGTGGGTTGAATTGTAGAATATAAGTGAATTAGACTGAAGAAAAACATTTTTTATGGTAAACTTATAATATCTGGGAATTATTGTCTTTAGAAAGATAACAAATATTTTTGCAATTCTAGAGACCATAAATAAATGTAAAGTGTGGGAGGCCATCCTCGCATGTAACTTGAGTTACCTTCCTGGCTGGGTGAGAGGCACTTAGGCATATTTGTGTCCAGAGCTTTCCTCACCCTTCTCAGGTCTGAGGGCTTGTCCACGTGAAGGAGTGTCTGACCACTACCCCAAAGACCCAATCATCGCCCCTGACCTTGGCATGCTGCCCCCCTTAATCTTCATTGGATGGGATTTTCCCCAGAATTTTTTGTTCCCCAATAAAAGTCCACTCCCTGGCATGTTCTCTTTCTCTCGCTAGCCTCTTCAGTAAACCTCACTACCACAATAGGTGGCTGGAGCTGAAGCTAGGAGGAGCCATCCTGGAGCTGGTTTAAAGGTAATTAGAGTCTTGTCTCTTTAATTCAAGAATCCCTAGCGGTTTCTTACATCTGGAACCTTGATTCATGAAGTCGGTGCGGGTCGTGGGCTAAAACTGGCGCTCTGAAGTGAGGCACGTGAGTCAAATCGACTAGGTTGAGTTAGAAAGCATGCTATAGAAATGCAGAATTTCTGACAATTTTTAGGGTCATGGAGGTACCAGGCAGTTTTTGGAGCTAAGAGACGTAAAAAGAATTAATGATGGGAAATTCAACTTCTACCAATAAGGACATGTATTTGACCATTTTAGAGACAATAATTAATCAGAAGGGAAAGCAGGTCAAAAGGACCCAGCTGTTAACAATTTTTTAAAATTGTTGGTGAATTTTGTCCTTTGTTTTGTGACCAAGATTCACCAAATTTACATACATGGGAAAAATTAGGAAGAAAATTACATAAAGTATGCCTTTCTAATAAATTACCTGGAAATATTGACAATATTCAAAGGTTTGAACAGCATTAGAGATCTGTCTTTTTGATTACATGGGCCAAAGTCCTTGGCCCCCGGAAGATCTATTGAAAGGTATTCAGAGAGTCTATTCAAATGGAAAAATTGCCTGAGGCTAAGTAAGCCTATTTTCCTTTAAGCAGACTAAAAACAAAAACAAATTCTATTCAAGCAAAAATCCTCAGGGCAAGGCCCAAGGTAAAAATCATAGCTTTGCCTGAACCAAACCGGAGTAGTCTGGAGGAAAACCATAGAGAGGAGGCCTCCGGGAGGATAGAAGATACCTCTCCAGGAGAGGAAAATCCAGAGGAAATTCATAGAGAGACAGAAAGTCCTCCTCCTCCAAGAGGCTTTGAAGGTTAGACTCAAGATGTGACAGGGAAGGGTTCACAGAAGAATTGCAGTCTGAGGGAGAGGAGTCAGACAATGAAGTCCAGGAATTACCAGGGAGTTTTAACAGATTATGCTTAATGGGGCCTGCTCCATCTATTCAAATTCGGCCGCTCCCTGTTAGAAGGACAAATTTGAACAGGTATTCTGAACTGGCGATGACCTTTTTTACTCCATTACAGTGGGGAGTTAGAAAGGCGCAGGAAGCTAGAGAAGATATTAGTGGCTTTCAACTCTTTCCAGTTTTTGAGCAGGTTAATGATCAAGACCAGCATGTTCGCGTCCATGTGGCAATTCTATTTAAAACTATTAAGAAATTTAAAAATGCTTATGATGTTTACAGTCCTAATTGCCATCTGTACAGAGCTTGCTTAAGACAATTTGCCACCAGCCACTCCCTCTGGGTGACTGGGGTGCCAATAAACTCTATTCTGATTTTGTTGCGTGGCTCTATCAGACTGCAAACCTATCAGAGAGCACATGGCAGGGGAAGGAAACTACCAAGATGGCTTCGACCTTTCCACATTTTGGTCTACACTTCCACCTGGTAGGGAGTCAAACAACTTCCAGTCGGCCCATCCCTGGGCTGGAAAAACAGGGGAACCAGAAGAGAGGTCGCACAGCTTAACATCATCACGGCCGACCATGGGGAGCTGCCATTTCTACCAGAGAGAACCTCACAGGCAATTCCTTTACAACCATCCATGGTAATTGAATTGATTTCTGAAAAAGGGCCAAGCAAATCCCTTCTGGGGTTTTTGGGCCACTCCCTAGAAAAAATATAGGGTTAATTTTGGGATATAACAATTTAAAAAAGGCCATTGAGGTGATACCTGGATTAGTGGATTCTTGTTTTGAGGGAGAATTAAATATTATAAAATCAAATTATGCCATCCAGCTTACTCCTAAAAACAAAGCCCAATTAATCCTTTTACCCTGTAATTCGGATGAACACCCACAAGTAAATTCAGTTTCCAAATCGCCAGAGTGTACTGGTCTCAATTAGTGTGGCAGGAGAGCGCCCCCTACTGGAACTTAAAATTAATCATAAAAAGTTCAAAGGCGTAGTGGACACTGGCGCAGATAAATCAGTCCTGTCCAGTCCCTACTGGCCTAAAAATTGGCCCTTGTATATAGCGCCAGCTAACTTAGAAGGAATTGGACAAATCTCACAGCCTGCTCAGAGTGCTCTGTATGGCCGTTGGGAAGATCCTGATGGGAATAATGGAGTTTTTAAACCTTATGTGTTAGAGACTTTAGTATGGGGAAAGGATATAGTAAGCAAAATGGGATTATTATTAATAACTCCAAATTCTATGGGATCGTTTGAGGAAATTAATCAAGGGTTTCTTCCTGTAGATAATGAAGGAAATTATCAGGAAAAGTATCTGCTTACAAACCAGTCTCCTCGACATAGATTAGTAAATGCTCCAAACAAAAATTTTTACTAGGGGCCCTGAGTGTCTCCCCAATCCAAAAGACAGCAGAAAAAATCACCTGGCTCACAGAAGAGCCTATATGGATTTCTCAGTGGCCCATCTCAGGGGAAAAACTTAAGATAATTCATGTGTTAGTTGAGGAACAACTTCAGGCTGGATATATAGAACCAACACTTAGACCTTGGAACACCCCCATTTTTGTTATTAAGAAAAAGGTAATTGGAAGTTACTGCAAGATTCAAGGGCAATAAATCATGCAATTCAGCCTATGGGACCATTGCAGTCTGGACTTCCTTCTTCTACAGCAATTCCTTTAAATTATAGCTTAATGGTGATAGATCTAAAAGATTGTTTTTTCTTAATAAAATTGCATCCTGAGGATTGCGAAAAATTTGCTTTCAGTGTTCCAGCAATTAATTTTAAAGAACCAGTTAAAAGATATTTCTGAAAAGTTTTGTCTCAAGGAATGCATAATTATCCAACATTATGTCAAAAATTTGTGGGTCAAGTGATAACTCCTATAAGAAATAACTTTTCTGATGCATATATTATTCATTTCATGGATGATACAGTATTGGCTCATGCTAATCCAGAACTACTTTCAGAAATTTTTACTCAGAGGCTTCATTTACAGCAATGGGTTTGTGCATTGCCCCTTAAAAGATACAAAAGATGCCTCCCTTTCAATATTTAGGTCAGGTAATTCAAGGATGTACAATCCATCCTCACAATCTATAGATAAAAGTTCAGTAGTTACATACCCTTAATGATTTTCAAAAACTATTAGGAGATATCAATTGGCTGAGGCCATCCTTAAAACTAACTACTTCTGATTTAAGTCCTTTATTCCAGATATTACAAGGAGATCCTTCTCCAACTTCTCATCAACTAACAATAGAGGCTAGAGCAGCTTTAAAAAAAGGTTGAAATTGCAATTAAAAATGCACAACTTACTAGAATTAATCCTCAAGAACTGGTATACTTATTAATATTTCCAACTGCTCATGCCCCTACAGGAGCTATATGACAAAAATTGGGAGTTATTGAGTGTATTCATTTAGCCCATTCTCCCCAAAAGACATTAATTTCTTTTCATGACTCTATTGCTCAATTAATAATTAAAGGTAGAACAAGAGTTTTACAACTAATTGGATATGAACCTGATATTATAATTATTCCATTTTCTGATCAACAAAATAATTGGCTTTTTCAAGCTTCTAGTTTATGGCAAATAAATAGAAGCTGATTTTCCTGGTCAGATAGAAAGTCATTACACTCGTGATAAAATTATTCAATTTGCATCAATAACACCGCTTATTTTTCCAAAGATTGTTTATGCCCAGCCCATAGGTGGAGCTCTAACGGTGTTCACTAATGGTTCAAGCACAGGTAAAGCAAGTTTTTATAGCCATGTCCACACAGAAGTAATACAAACCTCATATACTTCTACTGAAAGAGCAGAGCTACAAGCTCTCATTTTTGCCTTAAATTACTTTGCAAATGAGCTTATTAATATTTATTCTGACAGCTTATATGCAGTCATAGTTAAGAAAAAATATTGAAACTACAGTTATTGGATATACATCATCACAAGAGCAATTTAAATTATTTCAAAATCTACAAAAGGCGGTGCAAATGTGAAAATATTCATGTTTCATAGGACACATATGAGCTCACACTAATTTTCCAGGACTATTAACTTCAAGTGATGACAAAATTGATAAATTGGTAGCTGTTTGTCAACAGATGTCTCCATATGATTGTGCACAAGCTTCACATTCTTTACATCATCAAAATGCTTCTAGTTTACATTAAAAAATTAATATTACCAAGAACAAGCTCGTCAAATTATAAGTCAGTGCCCTAAATGTGTTATTCACACTCCATCTTTGCCATCAGGGGTAAATCCCCTTGGATTAAGATCAAATCAAAATGGCAAATGGGTGTAACTCATATTCCTCAATTTGGTAAAAAACGTTATGTACACGTAATAGTTGATACACATTCCAAATTTATTTTTGCCACAGCACATACAAAGGAAAATACTCAACATGTAATTTCTCATTGCCTAGCAGCCTTTGCTGTGTTAGGGTGCCCTATACAGATCAAAACAGATAATGCAGCAGCTTATGTAAGCTCTTCTTTTCAACAATTTTGCCAAGAGTTTCAAATTAATCATAAAACAGGAATTCCTTATAATCCCCAAGGTCAAGCCATTGTGGAACTAGCTCATTTATCTATTAAGCTGCAATTACAAAAATTAAAAGGGGGAATAGGTTTATGACTCCCCAAAATAGCTTCAATCATGCCTTGTTTGTTTTAAATTTTTTAAATTGTGACACAGAAGGTCACACTACAGCTGAGAGACATATGTCTCCCACAGCAACAAGCCTTTTCGGCCGAGTTTTGTGGAAAGACTTACAGACTGGTCAATGGAAAGGCCCAGATCCAGTGATTATGTGGGGCAGAGGTCATGCTTGTATTTTTCCAGAAGGTGCTTTCCTTCCTATCTGGGTACCTGAACACGCAATCAGACATGGAGGAGATAGAGCCGAGATTCAAGTGACTAAAAATCGACCCGGAGAAGCCTTCACTCAAAACAAAGAGATATTGAAGAAGAATGAAGATGACCCAGCAAGACCCACTGAAAAGCTGAGCTCATGGGAAGATGTGAAAAAGCTGACAACACACGCTTCACGAATGATTCGACTCCTAGGGAGAAATAAGACCCCATTGATGATGGTAGCTACAGTGATTGCCCTGCTGGACCGTCAGGTAAATGGGAGTTGAGCATACATTTACTGGATATATTTCCCAGATCTACCTGGTACACCCAGCTGTGTGGACTGGAGAATCTATTCCAGTGTTTACTAATGACTCATTCATGATGGGAGGATTTACAGATACTCATATTACTCCCAATCATGTAACTAGATTTAATTATTCTGGCTATCAGTGCCAAATTACCTTCGTGTTGGTCCCATGATAAACATACTGGCTGTCTCAGAGTGTCATTTGAGGAAAAGACAGAAATTGGGAGACCTACACTGATTAATCGTACTATTGATGGAGACTTAAAACCTTATACTAGATTAGTGATCAAAATGGGACTTTCCCATAACCCCATAACAAACCAGTCATTTCTGCAAAACCTCCATGAATACCTCATTGTCCTAATAGTTCTACAATTGAGATTGGCACCTTTCCTAGATGGATAGATTGTGTAAATACCTTTCCAGTGCAACATATGGTGTCTAAAGATAGTGGGTATATTTTAGACTGGACTCTAAATATTGACAAAAGACAATTACAAAAAAGTTCTGCTATGACACCTGCAGGATTTGTTAGCAATATTTTGACCTACAGCAAAGGTGGTATTCAAAAAGATGTTTGGCGCTTAATTGCTGCCTCAGAATTCTTACATTTTACAGACAAGCCTTTACCAAAATTTGTTGGCAAGAGCTGTAAGGAAGGTTCTTGTTATGGCTTAAAAGCCTGAGTCCAATTGCCTTACGTTTTAATCATTGGAAATGTAAAAGTTAAATGGATAGATGACAGATATGTTGTAACATGTAACAAATGTAACCTAACCAACTGTATTACTAGATATAATAGAGGAAAAGGAGTGCTGGTACTTCATCAGCCCTCTTTTGTTTTATTGCCTGCTAATATTTCAGAGCCATGGTACGCTGATGCTGGTTTTCAAGTCTTCAGCAAATCCATACTCAGCTAGCAAGACCTAGACATGCCATTGGAATTATAATTGTGGGAGTTTAGCCTTGGTTTCTTTCATTGCATCCACAGTCACAGCTTCGATGACTTTATCTCAAAATATTCAACATGCAAAATTTCTTAATAATTTAGCCCAAAATACTTCCAAGGCCCTGCACAATCAAGTAAATATTGATGAAAGGATTGAGACTAAGTTAAACGCCTTAGAGGCGACTGTTATAAATATAGGTAATGAACTTTCAGCTTTAAAGTTTAAAGAAACGCTTAAATGCCATGTAAGTTATAAAATTGTGTGTATTACAGCTGCCAAGTTCAATTCTTCTCTCTGGGATTGGGAGAAGGTTAAAAACTATTTGTTAGGTATTTGACAAAATAATAATAATAGCTTGGATCTTTTGGAACTCCATCATCATATCCAAGATATTCAAAATAATAGAGCTGATTTTTCAGATCCTTCTTCTTTAGCTAATCAAATATTAAAGGAATTAAATGGATTTAAATCCCTGGAAGCATTCTTAAACACTCGGCCTGGTACATTATTGCATTGCTCTCTTTGCTGTTAATTCTTTTTTGTGTTATAATGATAGGATGGCGAGTCTTCAGAGCGAGAGTGCAGAGACTTGACAAGTAAATCATCACTGGCTTTTTAAAAGAAAAAAGGGGAAATATGTGGGAGGCCATCCTTGCACGTGATTTGAGTTACCTTCCTGGCTGGGCGAGAGGTGCTTAGGCACATTTGTGTCCAGAGCTTTCCCCACCCTTCTCAGGTCTGAGGGCTTGTCCACTACCCCGAAGACCCAATTGTCACCCCTGACCTTGGCATGCTGCCCCCCTTAATCTTCATTGGATGGAATTTTCCCCAGAAGTTTTTGTTCCCCAATAAAAGTCCACTCCCTGGCATGCTCTCTTTCTCTCGCTAGCCTCTTCAGTAAACCTCACTACCACAATAGGTGGCTGGAGGCTGGAGCTAGGAGGAGTTGTCCTGGAGCTGGTTTAAAGGTAATTAGAGTCTTGTCTCTTTAATTCAAAATTCCCTGGCAGCTTCTCACGTCTCAAACCTTCATTCATGAAGCTAGTGCTGGTGGCAGGCTAAAGTAAAGCATTATTAAGGTGATTAATGGGATACATTGCTAAGTTCCATCCTCTCCCATGGGAAAAGCGCTTTTATGGATTTTTTTTCCTTATTGTTTTTGTAAATTTTTATATCTTAAAATATTAGGTAAAGATTTTTTGGAATTTATGTGCTAGGATATAGGAATCAATGTTTGGAGAGTGAGAGGAAAAAGGAAAATTTTTTCATGGTGAAACTTGATACAGAGGATTTTCTACTTCTAGGGAGGCAAATTTTCTTTTTCTGCTGTTTTTAAAAGGTGCTCAAACAATTTTTATAGAGCCTCTTCATTGCATTCTTGTCCTACAGGGGTCAAAATAGCTGTAACTCGGCTGCTGCAGACACAAGACTCTAGTCACTGTGCCCAATGGGGCACCACCATCAGTACTTTTTACCCTTAACAATCTGACTTGGGTGCAAAAGCAGACTGTCTTAAGATCTGATAGTAACACTGGTGTCTGCCATTAAAACTCACTTTTAAAGTCCCCACACATTACCAAGGGAAAATACAAAAGACAGAAGAACACACACTGCTGTGGGAAGATACAGGGTAAGGGCCCATCAACTGTGAGTGCTAACACCTGTGCAGGTTGCAGAGACAAGGAAAGCCACTGCCTGCCATAGGATCCTGCCTGGGGTGGGGAAATGCAAACAAATCCAATGTGAGCCTTCCAAAAGTACTGACCAACACATCCCATGACCTTGTTTTTGTAAACCCTATTAATAACTCAGACCCTTGTTGTAGCCCTTTGCCCTCTGACATTTTCTCTCTTGGACACATGTCCCTCCTCTGCTTAACAAAAAGCATTGCTTATCCATCCATGTCTCTCCACTTTTCAGTTATTTTTGCTTTCAAAAATAATGTTGATAGAGGAACCCAAGTTACACTCAAGGGGGAGACTTTTTGTGACTGGATCCTGAAACTCTGGGAGATAAGGATAGTTTCTCCTAACCATAAAAATCCATAAGAGAATGTATGGTTAAGAATTCAATTCAAACAACCAGAGAAATGAAAAGTTGTGCTCCATTGTGTAAGAAAAGAATACAATTGGAACCACTCAACATGAGTCAAGTGACCTAGAATTGCCATGACAGTAGGGACGTGAGAGTCTGAAGTCACCCTACTGTCCCTCAGAAGACAAGATGTGAACCTGGGAAGGACCCTCTGGAAACTTCTCTATGATGCCCATTAAAACTGGAATTCAGGAGAAGCATGTGTCCCCTCTCCTCTCTGAGAGGACCCACTCTCTCCCTTGAGATTATCCCCATTCCCTCTTCTGATACCTTCAATAAACTCATTCCTGTTATTCTGACTGATGTATCTGAAATATTTCAAATTTGATTGCAAAAATCAGGGATTGAAGAGGGGGTCTCTGTGCTTGTTAGGTTGGTTTGAGGTAGATAAGGAAACAAAGCACCAGGCAACTCGCACGTGCAAAAGAACAACCAATCAGGCACTGACAGACAAGCAGTGAACCACCTGTCAATCAGTGGGGTCTCCTGACCAATCCTGGAAGGACATGGATCTCAGAAAGATCCCCTGACCAATCCCAGGAGGACAAGGGACTCTAAAAACCTGCCTTTCCTGTCCCAAGACCTCCCTTCCTTCCCTAAGCCCAATAAAATTCCAATCCAGCTGAGCCTGAGCTTGACTCCCCTGGACCTGTTCTGTTGGATTGGAGGGTCTCCTCCAGGTGAGACCTTGTTCAGCAGCCTTTTAATCTGCCTCCTTTTGGTCACTGTTGCCTGACCTTACATCTGGTGCTGAAACTTGGGAGGGCTTTTTGTGCCTCTCCCTTAGGGGATTGATGTCCACCCTCCCCTTCAAATAAACCAGGAAATTCCTAAGTTGCTCCTTCTTTCCCTCTCCCTTCCTCCTTGCCAACAGGAGTGTGGTAAGTTCCCTCATTTCCCCTAACCTTCCAGCCCCTCTCCACCCAGGGGGAGGGGGTCTATCTGTAAGTCACACACATGCCATAGACCCCCACCCATTTTGTTCAAGGCCCTGGGAACTGTGGAGACACCCCTATCCTCTTGTGAGTCATTCTGATCTGTTTGGGCCCCAGGCAGGTTGCAGGGACACCTCAAACCCCACCTGGTCCTTATTCATTCCTCAGGTGAGTGCAACCAGAATCTGGAAGGCCTTTTTCTGCTCCCACCCATCCCGAGGATGCCAGAAGTTCATGGGAAACACCTAGTCCTCCTGACACCCCAGAACTCCTTTTGGGTTGTCTATATTCAAATTTTGCCAAATTAGGACTCACTCAATACCTACACTGTAAGTGCCTGGTGTCTTACTCCACTGTGGCCTGGCCCCAGTGTGTGACTTAGACAATGGGTCAAAATGACCCCCAGAAGGAACTTTTGATTTTTAAATCCTCACTGATTTGAGCAATTTCTGTCACCGGACAGGGAAGTGGGCAGAAGTCCCTCACATCTGGAGGCATATTCAGGCTTCCTGAGATTCTCTCCTGTCCTCCCCTCTGCTCTACTTGTTCCACTGCTCAAGTTTTCCTTGCTAGGAAAAATTCCCAAATCCATTTCCCATTATTCTTTTACATCTCCTTCCTCATTCTCAGATCAACCTGAGCTGCTCTCAGCCCCACCATCCCATCTTCCCCCTCCCCACCCAAGCCAATACTCTCCCTCCACCCTCCCACACCTGCCTTCCTCTCCCCCTCCTCCTGCTACCAAGGCTCCTCCTCCTCCACTCCAGAATGCTCCCCCTTCATCCCTTCCCCCTCCTCTTCCTCCTCCTGTCCTGAAATCATAATTCCTCTGCCCACCTCTTCTACCCCTCCCCCTCCCCCCTCAATGGATCCCTCTACCCACTCACTCCTCTCTTCTCCTGTCAGTGCCCACACCTGGTCCCACCAGGCCCTCTTACCAGCTAATCCAAAGCTCAAACATGCTGAAGAGAGCCCTCAGACCCCTGTCCGAGTTCTGATGAAAATGGCCTTTAAAATTGCTTTGTCATCACTGAAAACAAGGTTACTAAAATTTTTAAGTCCCGACAGGTATAATTCTATATACTTAAACATTGTTTATGTTTTCATGAAATGTTAAACAGACATGATTAACTGTGTACTGTAAATAACAAAATATTTCTTATTAAAATGGAATAATTTGCCCAAATTCAGAAACTTACAAGTATTGTTTCAAAATGTGAATAAAAAGGGGGTTAACAGATGGGAAAGAGAAATTAGAAGGTTCTAGGTATGTAAACCATATTTAATTGAAGGGACAAAGTGTTTCTGGATAAGAAAGTCTATGTGACTAAGTAAATAAGTTAAGTAAGTGATAAAGAAGGTCTGTGTAAGTTGGTTATATATATGTAAGTTTTTTGAGAAAGTAATCTTGAAGAAATTAAGGATTATACAACTATGGTTAAACAACAACTGTAATTTTACAATATTCTAATATGTTATTTAAGAGCTAAATTGATTAATATAAAACATCAATGTAATTGTGGTGCTATTACTTTTTTATATTAAACGTGTTTATATTTTCCAAGTATACAGGTCTTTAAGATAGAAGCTTTAAAAGAGCATTATGTCAAGCTGGTGTTCTTCAAAAGGTTGTATGGTAATTTTAGGCTTATAAGAATAACTTATTGGAAATTTATATCATTTAATGTTCTATAACTGGACCTATTATCAATAAGATTAATATAAAGTTCTATTTAAGTAGCAAAGATCAGCTTCAGTACTAGAACACTTTACCTAAAATTTATAAAGATCCATTTCTTACCTGAGATAAGGCTCTGCCTTCCATCTTACTACATGTCAGAATGACTCCAAAGTAGGCCAGACTTCAGTTAAAGCTCAGTACTCTTAATTTAAGACTGGTGAGACTGACTTGCTAGATGTGTAAGATCAAGATTTAAAATTAAAGTTAAACTAAAAGGGCCAAGAAAACCAATATTTGGCTCTGGCCCTCTGAGTCAGTCTGAATCCAGGGAACAAGGAACTTCTCTAAAGAGCTTTGCAACTCTGGGCCCCATAACCTCCTGATCAGGGAGATTAATGAGACCACTGGAGAATGAAAGCCAATCAGTGCACTTGCTATGAATAGGAAGGTCACTGGAGAAAGGAGACATTCCTGTTGCTTCCAAGGGAAGCCACATTGTCAAGCAAGACCTGGACCCATCCCAGCACAAATGGCACTAGCAGAACTAAGAAGCTTCATTCAAGTTCCCCAACGAGTGACTCTGTGGGAACTCAACTGACTCTTAACAATAGAGAGAAACAAAGTCAATTTTGACCAGCTTGATTTTAAACACCTACCAAAAACAGTTAAACCAAAACAGTCATTCCTGGGGGTAATGAAGGACAAGATCAAACAACTACAAAAACAGCTAGAAAAGAACAGACAGTGACTAGGCCAACAGTCTCCATGGAGACTGGCCTTGGCTGAAGGTCCTCCCCATTGCAGGACCCCTATTAGTCCTCTTTATGTTTCTCCTAATAGGATCATGTCTGTTAAATTGCCTAGAGAAGTTCCTGCAAGATCAGATACACAAATTCACCAACCAGCCAGTCAATCAACTACTTCTTCAAGACTACCAGACCCTGATGCTCAAGTCGGAGACCTACAACTCCTAACCAACTGCTCTGGCTCCCGAGACTCTGCCCCCACCTAAAACCCTCCCTGATCCATTTACAGGAATGAGATTTTTCACCCCTAACCAGCAGAAAGTAGCCAGACGTAATTCAGAGCCCTATATCATCAAGAAAAAAAAGCCAGGATATTAGGTCAGTTTGAGGTAGCTAAGGGAATAAAGCACCAGGCAACCCACATGTGCAAAAGAACAACCAATCAGGTGCTGACAGACAAGTAGTGAACCACCTGTCAATCAGTGGGGTCTCCTGACCAATCCTGGAAGGACACGGATCTCAGCAAGATCCCCTGACCAACCCCAGGAGGACAAGGGACTCTAAAAACCTCCCTTTCCTGTCCCAAGCCTTCCGTTCCTGCCCTAAGCCCAATAAAATTCCAATCTATCTGAGCCTGTGCTTGACTCCCCTGGACCGGCTCTGTTGGACTGGAGGGTCTCGTCCAGGAGCGAGTCTCAATAAAGCCTTGTTCAGCAGCCTTTTAATCTGCCTCCTTTTGGTCATCGGTGCCTGAGCTTAGCCAGATAGTACATCTATATCAGTATTTAGCTATTTACACTAGCCTCAAGCCATGAGCTCAACTGATCCTTTCCCCTCAGCCTCCTGAGTAGTAGAGAATATAGGTGTTCACCTCCATACCTTGCTTTTCCTTGCAGAGAAGGAGCATCATTCATTTAAGGGGCCCAGATTACAGCCACTGGCAGCCACCATTGCATTCACCAAATGCTGAGGGGAGCCCTCCCTATTGTACAGAGGAGAAGTAACTTGCCTACAGTCACGTAGCTTGCAGAGAGAGTGAGACCAAGTGGCTCTTCAGGGACATTTGCTCACCTGCCCCCAGTATTACCTATCAAGGTAGATAATGAGAAAAGGGCAAGGAATGGGGTTTTGGGTCATCTCTGCATGGTATGAACCAAGCCCTGCTATGGCGCAGACACCCATCCCAAACAGCCCTGTGTTGTCCCCACTCAGGGGTCACTCCTAAGTTGGGCAACAACCTACTCCCAAGACCCCTCTTCACAGAACCTATTCCTGCCAGGTCCTTCTCTCCCAGAGGCCAGGCCCAGGCAGGTCCCCCAGAGGCAGCAGCATAATTCAGTGAACAACTAGACCATGACCCAGGATCTGCCCTTCTGGGAGCCTGTCTCCTGCTTGTGCCTCACTTTGCTCATCCTTAAACCAGGCCAGGCTGTTCCTTTGGTTCTAAGTTTTTGTTTTTTTACAAAAGTTCACATTCTTGTGTTTATCCTTTGGTTCAGCATTCCTAGCATACATTAGGCCTGTTTTGGGACCTTGACAAGCTACACTGCCAGGGTGATGAGGTGTGCGGACAGTTGTCACCTTTGAGGGGAGGAACTAGAAAGTTGCCAAAGGGTGGTTTGGAGGTGCAGTCACCTCTGTACCCTGACCTGGGAACCGTTGACCTGAGTGTGCTGGGTGAGCAAAGTCTGCAGGGAGCCTTACCCTTCCGGGCACTTCTCTAATCATCTATGTGGTAATTCACCCAAAAGTTGATAATCAATCATTCAGTGTGGACCTTTGGCCTCTCAGGCATGGCTCCACGCACCCCACTAATTCAAACAAAACCAAACTGGCAAGGAGACAAGACCAAGGGACGAGGGGTCTGCCCACTTTGACAAGACAGGCGGGGAAGCCAGGGCAATGGCGTCTGTGGGCCTGGAAGGCAGCACCTGGGTGGCAGCCACACGTGGGCCTTGCTTCAGGACACAGGGTGGGGCCCTGCCAAGCCCCCAGGTTCCCCCCACAGCAAGAAGCAGAGTGGGTGGCGGGAGGAAGGAGGGAGGCACAGGCCCTGGGTCACAGAAGAAGAGAGAACCAGAAGGTGTGGGCCATTATCACCTCTGTCTCGGGGAGAACTAGGGCAAGAAACCCTGAGGACAGTCCTGGGCTGCAGAAGGACAGTTCACCCAAGGATGGCCACATAGAATGCACATGAAGGAGCTTGAAACCTCCTCTCACCCGGTGACACCACAGCCATGTTAACATCCTAGTGCAACACACCACATGTGTGTGGCAGTGATAGTGTAAATAAACCTACTGTGTGGCTGGTGGTATAAAAATAGAGCATGTGTAATTATGTACAGTGCAGCATACTTGATGATAGTAAGGGACTGTGCTACTCTTCAGCTACTCATTATACTTCACTTCTGATCATTAGAGTGTAGTCTCTTTATGAAAAAATATTCAGGAAAGCAATACACCCCGTGACACCAGCAGCAGCCTGCACCATGCAACTCATGTTTACTTCATCTTTTGTTTCCCTCAAGAGGCAACATTGAGGTGGGTGCAGTGGCTCAAGTCTACAATCCCAGCGACTTGGCAGACTGAGGCAGTAGGATCACATGTTCAAAGCCAAACTCAGCAACTTAGCGAGGTCCTAAGCAACTTAGTGACAGCCTGTTTCAAATTAAAATATAAGAAAGTGGCCAGGACAATTCTCAAGCACCCCTGGGTGAAATCCTCAGTACCAAAATAATTCTTACAACTACATGATTGTCTAATGATGCACATCTAGGAAGAATTTAGGAAGATCTGGTGGCCCATGACTACATTTTGTCTTTTTTGCCAGTTTGGTGTTGTTTGAAGTTGAGGAGTACGTGGAGCCATGCCTGAGAGGCCAAAGGTTCACATTGAATAATTGATTCTCAACTTTTGGATGAATTACCACATAGATGATTAGAAAAGTGCCCGGAAGGGTAAGGCTCCCTGAGGGTTTTGCTGACGCAGCACACTCAGGTCAATGGTGCCCAGGTCAGGAGACAGAGGTGACTGCACCTCCAAACCACCCTTTGGCAACTTTCTAGTTCCTCCCCTCAAGGGTGACAACTGTCCCCACACCTCATCACTCTGGCTTCTTAGCTGGTCAGGGTCCCAACTTGGACATCTCATGGATGGGCAGGGAAGGGGCTGGACACTTGGTGGTAACTGGGGAGGTGGGGGCTCCCTGCTGAGCTCCTCTGACAGCACAGGGCAGGGTGCTGGGGGTCTCAGGGCAGGTGCCCCTCCCTGGGGCCTCAAGGGTGTGCCTTCGTCCCATAGCAGTCAAGATCCCTGGGTCTGACCATGACTTGGAGTCTCCTTGGAAGACCATGCACAGAGGGGTACTGATGACCTCACTGCAGCAGTTGGCCATGAACTTGTTTCTGTAGATCAGGAAGTCTGGTGACAAGTGAGGGCAGCAGCAGGGAGAGGACCTGATGTCCAGGCCCAGAATGAGGCTCCTTCCACTCACTGGCTCCTACTCCATGTGGGGATACTGCAGCCTCAGGGGAGTATGTGGTCAAATCTGGAGACAAGGTCGCTACGTGGGTCAAGGCCGAGGGAGGGGATGAGCAGTGGATCCTGGCAGAGATGGTCAATTACAGCCACACCATCAACAATCGAGTGGACCCCCCACACACACCTCAGCTGTACATTGCTCACCACACCCTCTCAGTTGACATTGTTCAGCCTGTCTGCACAGTGGGAGAAGAGTTTCCCCAGAGGGCACCTGGGCAGGGAGGTGTGGGAGGCACTGGGCTCCTCAGGCCAATTTCCTACCCTCCGTCTCCTCTTCTTTCTCTTTCTGGCTCCCTGGCTTGCAGTGGGTACCTGGCTACACCCAGTGTCCTCCTTCCGGTCCCCCACAGGTATGAGGTAGATGACTTGATGAAGAAGGCAAAGAGTGAGTGTCCAGCTGGGAATGGGGTGGCCAGACTCCTAACAAGTGAACGCCCCTGGCCCTGGGCTAATTTGGTCTCCCCTCAGGACACACAATTGAGCAACAGGTGCATCATCCCATAGCCCCAGTGGAAAGCCATTCCTGAGAAAGACCCCGAGGCTTATCCAGAGGGCCAGCTCCTGTTGTCTTCCATATCTGGACCACCTGCTTCTCCAGTGCCCTGATACATACAGTGCCCTGACCACAGACAGTAAGGCAGCCTCCACTGAGAGGCCCACCATGACACCAGGACCCCAGACATGATATGGGATCATCTTCCAATTCTTTCCCTTTTCTCCTCTCATGGCCTCACAACTTCAAGGACCTACATCTACCTTGTGAAGCCCTCCTGCCCAGCCTGACCCTGAGCCTGCCCCCCAGGGAGCAGGCTGCTCTGCCTGTCTGTCCTTCCTCATCTGGGCAGTCAGAGTAGTGCAAGCTGGGTGCACGGGCCCAGACCTCCTGACTCCTGCTTTCACCTCTTTGCTGGTACTGACCCATGTGACCTGGGTCCCATGTAACCTAATTCAGGCTGAACACCATTCCCCCTGTACCAGCCTGTGACCCTCTGGGTTGGGTTTGATCTTCTTAACATGGAGGTCCTGAATGGCACCAGACACCTTGCCGTTCTAGCATGACCCTTTGGGATGGAGTCTCATCTCATCCTTCCTTCCCACTGCTCTTTGTCTTCTGCCCTAGGCCACCTTCACTGAGGACCAGCTCTGGACAGCAGGGAGTGGGAAGGGGTCCTGGTCCTATCTGCAACCTACAGGCGCTGGATGAAAACTCCATCCTGTTTGAAGACACCTCCTATGCAGATGGCTGCTCCCCTCCACTCAGTGTAACCCAGAGGTATGTGGTGGCTTATAGGAAGTCCAAAAATAAGGGAAGTTGTCGGGGAGACTAGAGGGAGGAGGCAACAGAGCAATTTACAGGATCCAATGTTCTTCCTCTTCTCTCATGTCCCTGGGCCATCTCTCTGCACACCCTCTTTCCCACCCAGGCAGGGCTGGTGGACACCACAGGCTGCGGGGCCAAGGTCCCTACTTGGTCCCAGTGGGATTTACTTTGTCTCAGGTTTCCTCCTGGATTCCAAGAGAGCCTCTTGATGGACATATCATGTTTTATTCCTGAGGTCATGGGTCAGGCTTGTGCCCACGCTCCCCCTGCAGTGGCTCCCCACGACACCACTCAGAGCTGCCAGCGGAAGTTGAGCTTGCAGCCTGCCATCTTCTTAGCATAGTGGGTGTCAAAGCACTCATTCTGGGCCACGGTGAAGACAGATTTCCAGTCCCCCACGATGCCTGGGGAGGGAAAGAAAGTGGCCTAAGTCCCACCCACATAGGTGGCCCCCGATGGCTCAGGGCACGCTCTGGCACTTGCTTCCACCCTCCCTTCTCCAGACACCCACCCTGGCCAGCACCCACCTTTCCTCATGAAGGGAGAAATGTTGTGGTCCATGAGCTCAGTCGGAAGGGTGGTGTAGTTGGCCATGGGATTCTTCTTCATCTCCTTGAAGGATGTGTGCTGGATGATGTGATCCACGGTCTCCTCTGACAGGGAGCACCCCAGAAACTCCAGGATCTTTTCAATCTCCCTCTTGGGGTTCTGAAACAAGAGACAGGCTCATTAGAGGGGCCTGGATTACTTACAGTGCAAACACAAGGGAAGTCCCCTCTCTGGTGTCACAAGCGGGGAGCTGGCCCCTTCCACTTGGAAACCTCCCAGCCCTCACTCTTCACTCTGGGCCTCTATCCCTGAAGCAAAAACACTATCTCTCAGCCTTAAGGTCCTGGAGTGAGCCCTGCTTGGTGCCTTAGGAGTGAGGACAGGGACAGTCTTCCTTTAGAACCGTGGTCCCAGGCATGGCACAGCCCCTGGCAGGAAGACATGAAAACAACAAACAGCTCATCTGTGACCACATGTGTAGCTGACCCAGGTGCTAGGAGATAAGGCCTGTGCTGGGGCCTGAGCTGAGCTGGCTCTGTGGCCAGGAATGGGAAGAGTGTGGGGAATCCTGGATTGGGTGGGCCTACCAATGGGGAGGGTCCTGAGGGCCTGGGCAGGTCCCCTGATGTTCCTGTCCCCCAGATAGGACATGCAGAGAAGTGTTAGAATGCAGTCTCACCTCCTTCAGGTCTTCATAGAAGAGGCAGAGCACAGGGTGGGTGCGGCTCAGCTCCCACCACTCCTGCACGTGCTGGTACCATGACCCAAAGGACACTGGGGAAGGAGTACCGTCCAATTGGTATGAGTTTTAGGTGGGCTTCCTCAGCTCCATCCGTCTCCTTCCTCCAGATGGGGACCCACCTTGTCCATCCATGAACTTCTCCAGGAAGTTGTCCCAAGTGCCAGGTTCAGGGTATCCCTTGGCCATTTTGTAGAAGTTGTAATAGGAGACAGCCACGTCCTTTGCATTGCGGGCAACATAGATCACCTGCAGGGAGAGACGACACCCACTGCCAGCTACACCACCCCACGCACACACCCCAGGACTGCCTCCCTCCTGCCTGCCTGGCCCCCTTCACAGCATCCCTGTGGGAGTTCCTTCTCAGCTTGACAAGGGAACACACTGAGGCCTTGAGGCTGACTTGCTGGAGACCTCAGGGATGGCTATGGCAGCTGGGATCTGAACTTAGATTTTTAAAAAATATTTTTAGTTGTAGATGGACACAATACCTTTATTCATTCATTCATTCATTCATTCATTCATTTATCTATTTATTTAAGTGGTGCTGAGAATCAAACCCAGTACTTCACATGTGCTAGTCAAGTGCTCTACCACCCAGCCACAACCTCAGTCCCTGAACTCAGCTTTGGTGTGAAAACCCTGGCTGGTCTCTGGAGCCTTACTTCATACTAATCTTACCCCCCTTGAGTTACCCCACACACCCAGATGGAGAACAAGGCAGGCAGAGAACCCTCCAGCTCCTCTGTGAGCCTCTGAGCCACAGGGCTCCCCTGTGCTCAGGTCTGAACTGAAGAGTCTCACTCTCCTCATGTTTTGCCCACCACAGTGAGGACAGGTTGTCTTTCCACTTGAGTAGAGACAAAGCTGGAATGGCCTTGTGAGTCCCCTGCCTCTCACCTTCACCTTCTGATCCAGAAAACTTTGGGGAAGCAGGGTCAGTTGCAAGTGTGTTCTGAGGAGCCGAGGGGCAGGTGTATCTTTCAAAATGTCCATACCTCAGGTGCAGGCAGGAGAAGATGTGATGAGCTGGAGCCCATTCCTCTAAGGTCACCTCCCCCAGAATCCTATCACTCACCTGTGGAAAGCCCTGGCCATTTCAACTCAAGGATAGGCACCCGTTCATAAATTGGGGCCCGGTGACACTTCTCTAGGTTTCCCCCCTGGTAGATCATTTCCATGATCTCAGTTACCCATGTGCTACCTGGAAAGAGAGAGAAACAGAAGTGACCAGAGTGGAGGGCCAGGCCCTGCTGATCAAGGTGGACCCTGCAGCCCCAATGGGCTCTCCTCACTTACCAGTCTTGGGATAGGAGCTGATGAGCAGGTCATCGGGCCAGGCCTGGAAGCTCTGAATTGGCTCCACCATCTCTCCAATGTACTTGATCAGCGGGACCCCCTTCACATTGACCAGCGGCTGGCGGTAGATATCCTGGACCTGCTCCATGCTGCCGAGTCAGGGACCAGCGCCTGGTGTGCTTCTCTGAGTCCTATCACAAAACAGCATTTGCTGGATGGTTGCTCTGAGATACTGAGGCTTCAGGAGGTCCTGTATTTGCCCAATCTCACTAAGCTAGTAAGTGGCAGCTAGATTAGAAGGCAGATCTATCCCCAGTGCAGTGGTTCACAGCTCAGGCTGCACCTGCTGCTCACCTGCAGAGCTTTCCAGGACCCCAGTGACCTGGCACAGCCCAGAGCCATAGAAGCCATCTCTGGAGCTACAGTTCAGAAACAGTTGTGGAATCTTTCCAGAAAATCCTAGCAAGTACTTCAGCATATGAGAAATTCCTCCATTGTCTGTCTCCTTTATTTTGTTTGTTTTGTTTTGAAGGTTTATGGTACAAGGGATAGAACCCAGGTTTCTACCTGCTAGCTAAGAGCTCTACCAGGGAGACCACGGACTGTCCTTGCCCAGCCTGCCTGGCCTAATTGCTCATTGGTCTGCTTGACATGAGACTTTGGGCTCATGTCACAGCCTACACTCCATGGGCTCCTCTCTGTGCTGAGTCCCTTCCAGAGCTCCAGGGACCCTTTACATCCGGAAACACACTAGGCCAGCCTGAGTAGGAACCCCATTTGTCCAGTCCAGCTCCCTCTGGGCTCCAAGAGGAACATGACAATTGAGCAGGGGAACTTGCTGGGAAGCCACATTTGCATGTGAATAAGCAAAATTCTGATGACTCAGCAGAAGAGAAGAGGGGGACCCAGACCAGGCTGGATTTATCCTTTTGAGATGGGGGTGTCCTTGGGGAATGAACAGAAAGGGTAGTAGTCCCAGACAAGGGACCTGTTCAAGCATTAGGAGCACTTGGAAGACGTTGGAATCAGGAGCTGGGCAGGACAAGGGGGGTCTGGCCCAGCCACCCCAACTCTGGCATTCACCTGGCCTCTCAAGGTCCTGGTCTTGTGGGCATGCAGGAGGTATACGTAGGTGTGGAGTGGGGAGTGTGGCTCTGTTCTCTGAGCAGAGGTTTTAGGTCCAAAGTGGAAGGGATGAGGAGGCAGCACTGGAAATGGTGCCCTCAAAAAAGGGTAGGGTTTGAGGAGTGGGGATGTCACTGTGCCCCTGCTTCAGGCCCAGACACACACCTTTCATAAAACTCAACATATGGGTTTCACATAGAAAACCAAAGGAGTGAAATGAGGAGAAAGAGCCCAGGGGCACCTGTGTTCTCAGCTGTAATCTGGTTCCTGAAGTGCTCCCTACACACATGCCTTCAGGAGAGGCAACACACAGCTTTTTCTAATGGACCATGTCAAAGAGGGAGAGCAGAGGGGAAAGATGGGGTGCAGGTCAGCTCACCTTTCTGCTGGCTCCAGGCAAGTGTCTGGACACCAAGAGCTCAGGCCAGAGCAGCCTCAGGTATTCTGGGATCTGCAGATTCTGAAAACCAGGGTAAGTCCAGAGTGCTGAGTGGGCGGGGCCAAGGGACTGGGGGCGGAGCAGAGCAAGGAGGGCTGTTTTGAGGCAGCATGGGATGGGAAAGACAAGGAGCCAGAGCCTACTAGCCTTGGAGTAGACCCTGCTTCATGGCTCCTGTGGGACCTCAAGGAGCGTGGCTCACGGCTGGTGGAGCACAGCCCACAGGTGCTTTTCTTTCCCTGGGCTGAGGAGGCTGGACAGGAAGATTACAGGGTCACATGGAGGGAGAGCTCCCCACCTTCTCTGCCTTTATCTATTTGGATTACAATCAAATTCTAGCTGGACACTGAAGGTGGGAGTCTCCTGAGCCCCCCTAGAATAATGTGTCCTCAGCACCAAGCTGGACAAAGCCAGGCAGAGGGGGCTTCCAGGCAGGGGAGAGGCTGGCCACATGTTTGGGCCAGTGGTCTCTCCTCCCAGTTCTGTTCCCCTTGACAGTGGCCTCCCTGCAGATACCATAAGTTTCCCTTGACACAAAACTTTTTTGATTGCACTCAAATAAAAACTGTCCCATCTGTGGTGGAGGGGAGTGGTAAAGAAAAGTTGTAGGGCTGGTCATGGTGGCACACACCTGTAAAACGGTGGCTCGGGAGGCTGAGTCAGGAGGATTTCGAGTTCAAAGACAGCCTCAGCTACTTAGTGAGGCCCTGAGCAACTTAGCGAGATGCTGTCTCTAAATAAAATATAAAAAGTTCTGGGGATATGACTTAGTGGTTGAGTGCCCCTGGGTTCAATACCCAGTACCAAAAATAAAAGATGTTGAGAAAAGTCACAGGGTCAGGGTTGGGGAGGCTGAGGTTTTCTGCGTGTATGTCCAGTATTCCTGTGGAGATAGGAGCATGGTCAAAGGCAACCTAGGGGATGAATGTGGGTAGGGAGGGTGGGGCCAAAATAACCTCTCACCTCTTCTAGTTCCAAGCCATCTTCCTCAGTGCCCACCTGGCACAGCCAATTGACTCCCATAGCAGTGAGTTCTCATAGCTGCCAAGGGTGCTCTTGGCAGCAAATGATACAGAGTCGGCTTGTCAAGCTCCCTGCAGCCCTGGCCCTGGGTGCCAAGGATTCAGTTGCCCCAGCCTGGACTGGACCACTGGGCACCCTCTCCCCAGAGCTAGGCCAGGCTGGGAAAGAGGACAGCACTCACCTAGGACATTAGCCCTCAGGGGCAGAAGCTGTCTGCCCCTGCAGGAATTCCTCTGCCAGGCAGATCACATGAATCTTTAGGGGACAGCCAGGATGTGGCAACACAGGGGACTGTCAGTGGTGGCAGATAAGGAAAGGATGGCAAGAAATATGTTATTTGTACTTCCTGAGAGCTCAGTGGAAGCCAGGACTCCATGTTAATTCTGCATTGATTGAACCTCTGCCCTGAGGTGGACTCTATTCTAAAAGTGCAAACAAGAACTGCCCTCCTGGAATTGAGTGTGAAGAGTGGAATGTGGGAGACCAACCTCCCAAGTGACCGAGTCACTCCCTGGCTGGGCAACTGAGGCCTCAGGCAGCAGCCATGCTGCTAGCCTGCCCTGCCCTTCTTGGGTCCAGGGATGGTGTCTTCGTGTAGAGGCATGTCTCTCCACAACCCCAGGGATCCAATCACCTCACCTGTCCTTAAAACATTGCCCTCCTTGACCTTCATTGGACAGGATTTTCCCCAGAATTTAGAGTTCCCCAATAAAAAGCCCACTCCAAAGTGTGCTCCCCCCCCCCCTCTCTCTCTCTCTCTCCTCTCATGTAGATCCAAGTTCCGCCACTGGGAAGGTTGAGGCAGAGAGCAAGAGGAGCCATCCCAGAGCTTGGGTTGAAAGCAAAATTGTGTGTCTGTGTTTTATTTCTAACTCCCTGAGAATTTCCCTGAGTGACGTATTCAAACTAAAAAGTTTTTTCTCAGCAAGAGAAACAATAAGAGAGGTAAATAGGGAGCTTACATCCTGGGAACAAATTTTTACCCCTCACACTTGAAATAGAGCTCTAATCTCTAGAGTATACAAAGAACTCAAAAAATTAAACAACAAGAAAACAAATAACCCAATTCAACAAATGGGCCAAGGATCTGAACAGACACTTCTCAGAGGAGGATATACAATCAATCAACAAATACATGAAAAAATGCTCACTATCTAGCAGTCAGAGAAATGCAAATTAAAACCACTCTAAGATACCATCTCACTCCAGTAAGAATGGCAGCCATTATGAAGTCAAACAATAACAAGTGCTGGTGAGGATGTGGGGGAAAAAGGTACACTTGTACATTGCTGGTGGGACTGCAAATTGGTACAGCCAATTTGGAATGCAGTATGGAGATTACTTGGAAAGCTGGGAATGGAACCACCATTTGACCCAGCTATTCCCCTTCTCGGACTATACCCAAAAGACCTTAAAAGAGCATACTACAGGGACACAGCTACATCAATGTTCATAGCAGCACAATTCACAATAGCTAGACTGTGGAACCAACCCAGATGCCCTTCAATAGATGAATGGATAAAAAAAAAAAAAGTGGCATTTATACACAATGGAATATTACTCAGCACTAAAAAATAACAAAATCATGGCATTTGCAGGGAAATGGATGGCATTAGAGCAGATTATGCTAAGTGAAGCTAGCCAATCCCTAACAAACAAATGCCAAATGTCATCTTTTATATAA
The DNA here is from genome assembly GCF_048772815.1 of Callospermophilus lateralis. Classification (NCBI taxonomy): domain Eukaryota; kingdom Metazoa; phylum Chordata; class Mammalia; order Rodentia; family Sciuridae; genus Callospermophilus; species Callospermophilus lateralis. The sequence continues at coordinate 20,546,162 of NC_135323.1, forward strand.
AGGGGGTGACTCAAAACAGAGCAGGGAGGAAGAGCATGAGAAGATTACCATTAAACAGGGAGAGGTGGGAGGGAATGACAGAGAGAAGGGGAATTGCATGGAATATGGAAGGAGACCCTCATTGTTATACAAAATTACATATAAGAGGGTGTGAGGGGGAAGAAAAAGAGAGAGAGAAATTTGTTACAGTAGATGGGGGTAGAGAGAGGTGATGGGAGGGGAGGGGAGGGGAGGATAGGAAGGGCAGCAGAATACAACAGACACTAGTATGGCTGTATGTATAAACGTGGCTGTATAACCAATGTGATCCTGCAATCTGTACATGTGGAAAAATAGGAATTCATACCCCTTTTGAATCAAATGTATGATATGTCAAGATCACTGTAATGTTTTGAGCAACTAATAAAAAAATAAAAGAGAAAAAAAGATTTATTGGCCCATGAAAATTTTTATAGGGTCATGGAGGTAGCAGACAGTTTTCAGCCAAGGAAGTTGAAGATTAATAATGGGAAATTCAGTTTCAACAGATAAGGACATGTATTTGACTATATTGGAGACTATACTTAATCAGAAATGAAAACAAGTTTTTTTAAAAAGCCAGCTATCACACTTTTAAAAAACGGTTAGGAAGTTTTTGTGAACAAGAATTACCAGATTTATGTACTTGGAAGAGATTAGGAAGAAAATTATATAAAGCCTGTCTCTCTGCTGAATTATCTAAAAGTACAAAAGATAATATTCAGAAAGTTTGGAATGCTTTAGAAATATGCCTTTTTTGATGACTTATATCAAAGTCTGTGCCCCCCAGAGGATCTGCTGAAAGGGCTTCAAAGAGCCATCAAATCTATAGAATTTGAAAAACTGCTGAGGCTAATTCTTCAAAAAGAATCTCTCTTCTTTTAAGGAGGCTGAGAACAGAATCAAATTCCATTCAAATCACCCATCAGGCGGATAACCTCAGGGCAAGACCAAAGGCTGAGTGTTTAGCCTCAACTGAACTAGACCAGATTAGTCACTTAGACAAACACCCTCCCAGAAAAGCCAAGAGGAGGTCCCTAGAGAGATAGACAGTCCCCCTCGAAGCTTTGGGAAGTGAAATCAAGATAGCGATGAGGACACAGATGAGGAATCCCAGACAGAGGGAGGCCAATCAGATGATAAAATCCAGGAATTATCAAGAAATATTAATAGATTACGTCTAGTGAGACCTGTGCCAGCTATACAGATTTTGCCACTTCCAGTTGGGAGAACAAATTTTAATAGGTACTCTGAACTCAGTGACTTTCCTTACATTATTACAATGTGGGTTCAGGAGAGCACAGGAAGTGGGAGAAGATATTACCAGGTTTCAGTTTTTCCCCCTTTGAATAGGTAAACAAGCAAGATCAGCGTGTTCGTGTACATGCTGTAATTCCCTTCAAAACTGTAAAGGAGTTTAAAAAATGCTTGTGATGTTTATGGTCCTAATTCACCATTTGTACAAAGCTTGCTTGAGTCAGTATGTCATGAACCCCTCCCAGCCAGAAATTGGGCATCTATCGCATGGTTCTGTTTGAGTGGTGGAGACTTCCTCCTTGGGAAATCATATTGGTTAGATTTTTGTATGGAGCAAGCAGAAAGAAACCGAAGGCAAAATATTGAAACCCCCTTAGAAATGCTTATGGGGAAGGGTGAATATCTGAACTTGGAAAGACAGTTGAATTATGAATTTGCAGTTTATGACCAGATAACCACATGCTCCAAATGCACGTGGCAACCAATTAATTCCTGGGACCAGTCCAGTTTAGTTTTAACTAACATAAAACAAGGTGCCGAGGAGCTACATTCAGATTTTTGTGGACCGCCTATATCAAATGGCTAATAGATCAATAGGAGATCCAGTTGCTGGTGAATTTATTGTTAAGCAGCTAGCATTTGAAAATGCATATAAACTTTGTCAGGATGTTCTCAGGTCCCATGGGAAAAAAGGGACAGTTTCAGAATTCATTTGCCTTTGTTCGGATATTGGCCCGACTCAATTACAAGGTTTTACACTCACTGCTGCTTTAAAGCAAGCATTTCATCTGCAGCCACAGGTATGCCAATCCCGCGGGCCGTATTTTAATTGTGGGAGAAATGGTCATTTTGTGCGAGACTGTGTCTCAGCACCACAAGTCAAGGGCCTTTCCCGGTGCCATTACAGGGTGAGAGGCCAAGTGACAGGGGAGGAGATAGATCAATATGGCGTCGTCCTGCCTCCATCTTGGTCTTCACTTCCTGCTAATAGCGAATCAAAAAACTTCCGGGGGGGGGGGGGCTCTCCCCTGGCCCGGAAATGAGGGGAAGGGAGAGAGGTCACAGGTCTTGATATCATCACAGCCGGCAGTGGAGAGCTGCCATTTTTACCAGGAAGGTGAGCCCAGGCCATACTCTCGCGACCAGCAACGGTGATTGATGTAATGCCTGAAATGGGACCAAGTTAGATTCCTACCAGAGTTTATGAGCCACTGCCTGCAGGAAGTATAGGATTAATTTTGAAACATAACAATTTAAAAGAGGCAATCCAAGTATTACCGGGAGTTATTGATTTTTATTTTAGAGGAGAAATAACAGTTACTGTAAAATTGGACTATGCCATCCGGCTTTCTACTAAGAATGCCATAGCTCATAGTAATTCCGCCAAAAAAACCTCAACTCCTAGGCCACTGGATGTGGGAAGCCATTCTCGATCGTGATTGGGCACCTCCCTGATTGGGTGTGAGGCATTCTGGCTAAACTGTGTCAAACTAATCCCCACCCTCTCTAGGTGTGAGAGCCCTTCCGTGTGGGGGTGTGACTGACCATTGACCCTGAGACCAATCACTGCCCCTGACCTTGGAATGGTGTCCCCTTCGACCTTCATTGGATGGAATTTTCCCCTGAATTTCTTGTTCTCCAATAAAAGGCCACTCCCTGGCGTGCTCTCTCTCTCTCTCCTGCTAGTCCTGTGTAAACCTTGCTGCCCCACCGGGTGGCTCCAGGCAGGAGCCAGAGGGAGGGCCATTTCAGACCTGGTCAAAGAAAAAGGAAAATTGAGTTCTGTGTGTTTATTTTGATCTCACTAGTTAACTTCTATGCTAGGAACCTCTGGTATGAAGTCAGCATGCTGGTCACACGTCGGAACTGGACAGAGTATACTGGGCCCAATTAGTGTGACAGGAGCGCCCCCTACTGGAACTTAAAATTAATCATAAAAAATTTGAAGGAGTTGTAGACACAACTGATCAGTCTTGTCTCTCCGATTTTGGCCCCAAACCTGGCCTTTACATATAGCGCTAGCCAATTTAGAAGGAACAGGACAGATTTCACAGCCTGCCCCAGAGTGCCCAATATCTTTGCTGGCAGGACAAAGATGGAAATAGAGGAATTTTTAAGCCATATGTGCTAGATTCTTTACCAGTAAACTTATGGGGAAGGGATGTACTAAGCAAATTAGGATTAGTATTAATAACTCCAAATTCTATCAGGTCACTTGAGGAATTTAATCAAGGGTTTCTTTCTAGGGATAGTGAAAGGAGTTTACAGGACGAATATCTACTTATAAACAAGTCTCCTTGAGAGAGATCAGCAAATGCTCCTGACCAAAATTTTTATCAGGGGCCTTGAGAGTCTCCCTGACCCAAAAGGCAGCAGAAAAGATCACTTGGTTCCCAGAAGAGACAATATGGGTTTCTCAATGGCTCCTATCAGAGGAGAAGCTTAAAATAGTTCACATGTTGGTTGAGGAATAGTTTCAAGTTAGTGATATAGAACCACCACTTAGCCATTGGAACACACCCATTTTTGTTATTAAGAAAAAGTCAGGTAGTTAGAGTTTATTACAGGATGCAAAGGTGATAAATCCTGCAATTCAGTCTATGGGAGCATTATAGTCTGGACTTCCTTCCCCCACAGCTATTCCTTTTGATTATAGCTTAATGGTAATAGATCTAAAATATTTCTTTTTTCTATAAAATTACATCCTGAGGATTGTGAGAAATTTGCTTTCAGTATCCCAGCAATTAATTTTAAAGAATCAGTTAAAAGATATTGCTGGAAAGTATTGCCTCAGGGAGTGCATAATAGTCCAACTTTATGTCAAAATTTTGTGGCTCGGGAAAATATGATGCATATATCATTCATCTCATGGATGATATATTACTATCTCATGCTAATCCAGATGTACTTTCTAAAAGTTTTGCCCAATTAGAGACTTTACTTACAGCAATGGGTTTGTGCATTGCACCTCAAAAGGTGCAAAAGATGCCCCCTTTTCAATATTTGGACCATGTAACTGAAGGAGGTACAATTTGTCCTCAAAACTTACAGATGAGAGTTAAGGAGTTACACACCCTTAATGATTTTCAAAAATTATTAGGAGATTTTAATTGGCTAAGGCCATCCTTAAAGCTAATTACTTCTGATTTAAGTTTTTTATTCCAGAAATTGCAAGGAGATCCTTCTCCAACTTCTTCTCATCAGCTGACAACAGAGGCTAGAGCAGCTTTTTAAAAAAGGTTGAAATTGTGATTAAGAATACACAGCTGGGCTGGGGATGTAGCTCAAGCGGTAGCGCACTCACCTGGCATGCGTGCGGCCCGGGTTCGATCCTCAGCACCATGTACAAACAAAAATGTTGTGTCCGCCAAAAACTAAAAAATAAACATTAAAAAATTCCCTCTCTCTCTCTCTCTCTCTCTCTCTCTCTCTCTCTCTCTCTCTCTTTGAAAAAAAGAATACACAGCTTACTAGAATTAATTCTCAAAAGCTGGTATATTTATTAATATTTCCAACTGCGCATGCCCCCTGCAGGAGCGATATGGCAAACATTGGGAGTTGTTGAGTGGATTCATTTAGTCCACTCTCCCCAAAAGACATTAATTCATTTTCATGATTCTATTGCTCAATTAATAAGAAAGGGCAGAAAAAGAGTTTTACAACTAGTTGGATCAGAACCTGATATTATAATCATTCCATTTTCTGCTAAGCAGAGTAATTGGCTTTTCCAAGCTTCTGATTTATGGCAAGTAGCTTTTGCTGATTTTCCTGGTCAGATAGAAAGTCATTATCCTCATGATAAAATTATTCAATTTGCATTAATAACGCCATTTATTTTTCCAAGGATTGTACATGCACAACCAATAGATGGTGCTCTAACAGTGTTCGCTGATGGCTCAAGTTCAAGTAAAGCAGGTTTTTATAGTCATGTTCATACAGAGGTAATACAAACCTTGTATGCTTCTTCCCAATGAGCAGAACTACAAGCTCTCATTTGTGCTTTAAACTATTTCACAAATGAGCCTATTAATATTTATTCTGATAGCTTATATGCAATTGGACTCACCAAAAATATTGAAACTTCAGTTATTGGGTATGCATCATCACAAAAGTTATTTAACTTATCCTGTAAACTGCAAAAGGCGGTGCAAATGTGAAAGCACACATGTTTTATAGGCCACATATGGACTCATATTAATCTTTCAGGGCCTCTGACATCAGATAATGACAAAATTGATAAACTAGTACCTGTTTGTCAGCAAATGTCTTCGTATGATTATGCAAACATCATCAAAATGCTTCTAGTTTACATAAAAATTTTAATATTACCAGAGAACAAGCTCGTCAAATTGTAAGTCACTGCCCAAGTGTGTTATACACGCTCCATCTTTGCCATCAGTGTGTTATACACACTCCATCTTTGCCATGGATTAAAACCAAATTAATTATGGCAAATGGACATAACTCACATTCCTCAATTTGGTAAACAGTGTTATGTCCATGTAATAGTAGATACTTATTCTAGATTTATCTTTGCTACAGCTCATACAAAAGAAAATGCTCAGCATGTTATTTCTCACTGTTTAGCTGCTTTTGCAGTATAGAATATCCTTTGCAGATTAAATAATGCACTGGCTTATGTAAGCTCTTCTTTTCAACAATTTTGCCAAGAGTTTCAGATTGACCATAAAACAGGTATTCCTTATAACTCCAAAGGTCAAGACATTGTAGAATGAGCTCATTTATCTATTAAGCTGCAATTACAAAAACTAAAAGGGGAAGATAAGACTATGACTCCCCCAAATAACCTCAATCATGCTTTGTTTGTTTTAAATTTTTTAAATTGTGACTCAGAAGGTCACACTGCAGCTGAGTGACATATGTCTTCCACAGCAAGAGGCCCTTTAGGCCAAGTTTGGTAGAAAGACTTACAGACTGGTCAATGGAAAGGACCAGATCCAGTGATTATGTGGGGCAGAGGTCATGCTTGTATTTTTCCAGAAGGTGCTTTTAATCCTATTTGGGTGCTTGAACACACAGTCAGACATGGAGGAAACAGAACCAAGATTCAAACGACTGAAGATTGACCTAGAGAAGTCTTCCCTCAAAAGGAAGAGATCTCAAAAGAAGAAGATGACCCAAGAAGATCCAGTGGAAAAGCTGATCTCAAGGAAGGACCTAAGAAAACTAACAGCATAAGCTACACAAATGATTCAACTCCTTGGGAGAGATAAGACCCCAATGATGATGCTTGCAGCAGTAATAGCCCTAATGGGCTGTCAGGTAAAAGGGAGTCAAGCAGACACTTACTGGACATATTTTCCAGATCCACCTTTAGTACACCCAGCTGTGTGGACCAGAGAATCCATCCCAGTATTTACTAATGACTCATTTATGAGGGGAGAATTTACAGTCACTCATATTACTCCCAATCATGTGACTGGATTTAATTATTCTGGCTACAGTGCCCAATTACCTTTGTGTTGGTCCCATGATAAACATGCTGGTTGTCTAAAAGTATCATTTGAGGAAATGACAGCAGTTGGGAGACCTAGACTAATTAATCATGCTATTAATGGAGACTTAAAACTTTATACTAGATCAGTTATTAAAATGGGACTTTCTCATAACAAACCAGTCATTTCTGCAGAACCTCCACAAATACCTCACCATCCTCACAGTTCTGCAATTAAAATTGGCACCTTTCCTAGATGGATAGATTGTGTAAATACTTTTCCAGTACACCATAAGGTGTCTAAAAATAGTGGGTATATATTAGACTGGACTCCAAAAATTGATAAAAGACAATTATGTAAAAGTACTGTTATGACTCCTGAAGGATTTGTTAGCAATATTTTGACCTACAGTGGAGGTGGTATACAAAAAGGTGTTTGGCACTTAATTGCTGCCTCAGAATTTTTACATTTTACAGACAAGCCTTTACCAGAATTTGTTGGCAAGAGCTGTAAGGAAGGTTCTTGCTATGGCTTAAGAGCCTGTATTCAATCTCCTTATGTTAATTGTTGGAAATGTAACAGTTAAATGGGCAAATGATAGATATATTGTAACATGTAACAAATGTAATATAACTAATTGTGTTACCAGATATAATAGAGGAAAAGGAGTGCTGGTACTTCATCAGCCCTCTTTTGTCTTATTGCCAGCTAATATTTCAGAGCCATGGTACACTGATGCTGGTTTTCAAGTTTTACAAGAAATACATGCCCAGCTAGCAAGACCTAAATGTGCCATTGGATAATAGTAGGAGTTGTTGCCTTGGTTTCCTTTATTGCTTCAACAGTCACAGCTTTGGTGGCTATATCTCAAAATATTCAGTATGCCAATTTTCTTAATAATTTGGCTCAGAATATTTCTAAGGCTCTTCAGAATCAAATAAATATTGATGAAAGGATTGAGACTAAGCTAAATGTCTTAGAGGCAACTGTCATAAATATAGGTAATGAGCTTTCAGCTTTAAAGTTTAAAAAAATACTTAAATATCATGTGAGTTATAAACATGTGTGTGTTACAGCTGCCAAATACAATACCTCCCTATGGGATTGGGAGGAGGTTAAAAACTACTTATTGGATATTTGGCAAAATAATAATAACAGCTTGGATCTTTTGGGGCTCCATCATCATATTCAGGATATACAGAATAATAAAGCTGATTTTTCAGGTCCTTCTTCTTTAGCTAGTCAAATATTTAAAAAATTAACTGGCTTTAACCCCCAGAAACATTCTTAAACACTCTGCATGGCATATTTTTGCATTGTTCTCCTTGCTGTTAATTCTCTTTTGTGTTATAATTATAGGATGGCGAGCCTTCAAAGCAAGAATTTGGGGATTTGAGAGAGTAAATCATCACCTGCTTTTTCAAAGAAAGGAGAGGAAATATGTGGGAGACCAACCTCGCATATGACTGAGTCACTCCCCGGCTGGGTGATTGAGGCATCAGGTGGCAGCCATGCTGCTAGACTGCCCTGCCCTTCTTGGGTTCGAGGGACAGTGTCTTCATTAGAGGTGTGTCTTTCCACAACCCCAGGGACCCAATCACCTCATCTGTCCTTGCAACACTTCCCCTCTTGACTTTCATTGGATGGGATTTTCCCTAGAATTTAGAGTTCCCCAATAAAAGCCCACTCCAAAGCATGCTTGATCTCTCTTGATAGCCTTTTGTGTAGATCCAAGCTCCCCAGCTGGGGAGCTTGAGGCAGAGAGCAAGAGGAGCCATCCTAGAACTTGGTTTAAAGCAAAATTTTGTGTCTGTGTTTTATTTCTAACTCCCTGAGAATTTCCCTGAGTGACTGAACAGTTAATCATTTGTGACGGCCACAGCCAATAGTAGAGAGACTGATGACAAAATAATAAAATTTATGGTGTGGGGAACAACAATAAGAATTAAGGGCTCTTTGGGGCCAAGCCAGGTAGCAGAACCCTGTAACGTGGGATCTCAGGGTAAGACGATTGTATGTTCTAGGCCAGCCTGGCCAGACTCTTTCTCAAAATTAAAAACTAAAAAGGCTGGGGATGTACAGCAGCAGTAGAGGGCCCTTGGCTTCAATCCAAGTACCTCAAAAATAATTAAATGAATAAATAGAGGAAATCAGAACAAGGAAGAACTATAGAGAGGCTGTTAAGATGTCTTAGAGAAAGTGATACCATTCTTGGAAGTCCAAGTCCTGTTCCCCCTTGTTGAATTTTGAACATCTGAGAAATGTCAAGGCAAGTGCAGAAGTTTTATTTAAAAGGACAGAACAAACAGACTGCTCCCAAGGGAGCAGGGGACCCAGAGTGGGTATCTATTGAAGTGCATGAATCTTGTCCTCCCACAGTTTCCAGATTTCTTACTTATCATGCCCCTCCCTTCTACCCTGCTCATGGGGCCAAAAGGCATGAAGGGAATTATCCAGGGGTACCTCTCCCCATTTTCCATTGTCTGACCAGAAAGGCAGAAAGGGAGCCACCCAGGGAATACTCATTAAGATTTCCTGCCAGGTACAGTGGCGTATGCCTGTAATCCCCGTGGCTGGGGAGACTGAGGCAAGAGGATCATGAGTTCAAAGCCAGCCTCAGCAACAGTGAGGTGCTAAGCAACTCAGTGAGATCCTGTCTCTAAATAAAATGCAAAATAGGGATGGTGATGTGGCTCAGTGGTTTAGTGCCCCATTTCAATTCCCAGAACCAAAAAAAAAAAAAAAAAAAAAAAAAAAAAGATTTCCTGCAGGTGACCTTGGCCACTGTGAGGTGGAGGGGGAAGTGTCCTGAAGGTATTAACATTCAATTCCCTTTGAATCAGCTTCCATTCTCTTGGCCCAGTCACCTATCTACACTAACTACCTGTCCTTTGTTCTTGCTTCACCCCCTACTTGAATTGTAGGGAACCCTTGCTGCTGTAAGGGGAAATGGACATGACTGCTCTGGTGGCTTTGAGCTGAGAGGGGGAGACCTGGGACTAGCAGTTCAGGTTTCCCTTTTAGGAATCAGGTACTTTTTAGGACACCAGTAAAAGTCTGGTTTGGAAGCAACAGATTGTAAGTTCATTTGAGAATCAAGTGATCTGTGAGTAAAATAAGATATGAGTACTGAAATAAATTAATGCAAAAATAAATGCTGCAGCATGTGAACATGCCAATGAGCATGATGGTGAAGACAGATTAACAATGTCTTCCATCAGGAGCTATCTATCACAGAACCAGGAACTAAGAAGTTGTTCCCAGGACAAGGCTGGTAAGGACATGGCCTCTATCTGGGTATGAATATCTTTAAGGATGTTAGTAACATTGCCAGAATCATTGGGAATGTAAACACAATGTTCAGTTCTAATAATGTCACAAGTGTCACCTTGGGCTACAATGAGGACATCCAAAGCCATTCAGTTTTGTAAGATGGCTTTCCTCATAAGTGCTTGTGGGAGACCAACCCTTCACGTGACTGAGTCACATTCCCCGGCTGGGTGCTGAGGCACTCAGTCACAGAAATGTGGCAGAGCTTTCTCCACCCTTCTTGGATTTGAGGCACGGTGTCTCATGCATGGGTGTGTCTTGCTACAGCCCTATGGGTGGAGCTACACTCACCTGTTCCTTTGTAATATAACACCTTGCCCTGTTTAGGATAGAATCTTCCATGGAAGTGCCTTGTGTGTGTCCCCTTCTCTTACTGTGCCCTTGGATGTGACCTACCCAGTCAAACTGCTGACAGTGGACATCATGAAGATAGACTCAGCCCCCTGAAACTGGACCCCTTGCCTCATTTGAATAGCTTCTCCTCAATAAAAGGGGTCAGCACATGCTCTTGCACTCTCTCTCTTCCTTCGGACCCTTGAGGCCAGAGGAGCCATCACAGCGACCCCGAAGAAAAAGGTATTTGTGTCTCTTGTGTGGTTATTTTGCACAGCCCAATTAACCCAGTTTAACTGGAGTAACCTTGAGCCTTTTAGTCACCAGAACAGAAACCAGGCAAGTGCTAGACTGTGTTAAGGAGAGAAATACTTTCCTCAAACTCATGGGTGGCAGCTTTAGTATAACTGGTTAGGGTTTCCATGTGCCACATTACGTTTTCTAAGCCAATCCGTGGAATAAACAGTGAAGCTAGATGATCATACCAATGAAAAACAGATGGTCCCCACCTATTTCTGGATTGGGGAGATTTGCCTGCTGTTCTGTACTTAGTGTCCATCTCCCTAACATCCAGGACTACCCAATAGTACATCTCTCTATGCAGCCTAGGAGAAGCTGGGGCCATAAATGAGTTCCACACATCCATTGGATACCCTTGAGTGTTGGCCATCTAATTTCAGGTCTAGAGAACCCCTTAGTCCCAAACCAATCACTGGTCTGTAAAATCACAATATGTTGGCATAGTGATTCTGGGGTCCATCCTAATTCCCAAGTAGCATTAGGCCATTTGTCATAGGTGTGGTTACTTTGTTCCCAAAAGAGTGGGGCTTTTTGGTTGAGATGCTCTATGGTGGGTGCAAGTCACATATATTCATCCCAAATATGATAGTAACCATCCATATACCTTTGACATGTTGGCGGTGATGGTGGAAAGTGAAAGGTGGATGGACTTAAATGTGATTTATCAGTTTTAATGGCCTGAAGATTAGTTTGTTCTAAAGATTGTTTTTTTTTTCCATGATCTGGCTGTAATAGTTTCATTTACAGGCTATAATATAATATCAGCATGAATAGTAGTTTGTAAAGAGTGTCTCTCTTCTTTTTGTTATAACATTAGCGATTGTAATTTTATCCAGTCACTTCATTGTAAGAGGGGTACCCACCAACATAGTTCAGAAGTTCCGAAAAGGGTTGTAATAGTAAACATATCCAGCAATTATCTTTCATCAACCTAGTGGCATACTTTTGAGCCCAATCTAGAAAACAGTTAATTTCAGTAAATGTGTCTAAAATAATAAAGAAAGAGATGGGGGGAAAACAGTTTACATATCACCATTGTCTTTGTGGAAGAGATATTTCAGGTCTTCTAGTTGAGTGCATGAGTATCATTCCTCAGTTCCTTGGGAAGGACAAGTTTCTCTGGGAGTTGATCCAGGATGCCAGGATTTTACCTGAGAGTGGAATCAATCCAGGGTGGCAGAATTTTACCTGAGAGTGGTGGATCCAGTTCTCTGTCCAAACACTTCCACTGCAGAGGAGGTAGATAAAATTACCGGGAAAAGTCCCATCCAAATAGGGTCTGAATTGGGGGAATTTGAAGGTATAATCTTGACCCTAACCTAGATCCTTCACACAAAGATAAAGAAGTAAGTGGCTCAGATATAGGATATCTATAGATTTCAGCTTGAAACTTGGCCAGCTTTGTGACATGAGCCATCAGATCTGCAGTTCCCTTATCTTTAAGAATATCATTCTTGGGCTGGGACAGTGGGTCAGTGGTAGAGCACTTGCCTAGCATGTGTGGGGCACTGGGTTCAAGTCTCAGCACCTCATATGAATAAATAAAGCTCATTTACAACAAAGAAAATATTTTTTAAAAATATCATTCTTTAGGAATGCACTTTTACATGAGAATAAAACTGGGCTGGTTTTCTTGGGGTGTTTCTGATTCTGAGTGAGGGAGCTTAGGCCATGGATAGTGGGTTTCTTCTTGAGTGAGTTTTCTCAGATGTCTCTTTAAAAGATCATTAACCTTTTCTACCTTTCCTGAGGATTTTGAGGCCTCCACACAAAATGGAGATGGTATTTCATGCCTAGGATTTTAGATATTCCCTGGGTGACAGCTGCCTTGAAAGTTGCCCCATTGTCACTCTGGAGGCTGTGACAATGATGTGTCCACATCAGAGAATTATTTCCTGTAACATGGCTTTTACTACTTCTCTTGCCTGTTCAGTTTGGGAGGGGCAGGCCTCAGTCCATCCAGTAGAAGTATCTACCCTAACCAATAGATATTGGAATTGACCACTCTTACACCTGTGGGTAAAATCAAGTTGCCAGTCCTCCCCAAGAAATTGTTGTGCCTTTTGTAATCCTGCAGGCTTTTTGGTGGAATTAAGTGGTTTATTTCTCTGGCATCTCTCACAGGCTTTGAATACTTAATGGATTGTCTTTGGTATATTTTTCCTTCAAATATCTCTCAAGTTAATTTGAGAGTGTTTTCTTCTCCCAAATGGAAATATTGATGTAGGGTGTGTAAAATCTTCCACTGACAGTTAGCAGGTAAGAAAAGTTTATTATCATCCATCTGAATCCACCCAGAAGGCAAGAGACTGTTTCCCATAGGTAAGGCCTGTTATGTATCCTCCTGGGAATATTGAGGTCTTACCTCTGGGGGAAGGCCTGTTCATAGTAGAGGGGCTAATGTTGTTGGTTGATGTAAAGTTCCCTTAGCAGTCTCTTTGGCCTATTTATCTGCTCATCTATTGCCTTCTGATATCTCATTTATTCCCTTTTGATGCCCTTGGCAGTGGATTATTGCTACCTCTTTAGGTAAATTAACAGTTTCTAAGAGTCTTAAGATCTATTCATAGTTTTTTATGGACATTCCCATAGCTGTTTGAAATCCACTCTTTCCAAATTGCTGCATTTGCATGCAGGATTAGGTAGGCATATTTAGAGACCATGTAAACATTATCTCTCTGCTGTTTGCTGGTCTCATGTGCTCTCCTTAGGGCTATCAATGCTGCAAGCTGTGCACCTGTGCCTGGGGACAAAGACTATACCTCTAAAGTATCATGTAAAGTCATTATGGCATATCCAGCCTTGCATTCTCCTGGTTCCATAAAGTAACTCCCCTCTGTGTACATGGTGAGGTCCAGATTAGACAGGGGAAGGCTCTGAAGGTCTCCCCAGGCTGAATAGTTAGTTTACAGCTAGTTATGACAGTGTTATGACAGTGATGACAATCAATCAGGGCAGATTCCCATTTCCCTAGGTGCTGAAGATTGAACACCTGAGGAATGCTGAGGCAAGTGAATAAAGCAAGTTTTACTTAAAGAATAAAACAGAGATAGATTTCTCCACAGAGAAGGGGACCTAGAGCTGGGTGTCCAATGAAGGGGGGTATTGAAAGGAACACGAGGAATTGGGAGATGGGTGAGCAAGAAATGAAAGACAGAGACCAAGCAGAGATATACATGAGAGTTTATTTGTCAGAGCTGACATATAAAGGCCATCTCTCCACAGACAGAGAGAGGCAAAACAGGCTTGGGTTCTAAGACTTTTATGGGGCAGGCGGCAGGTCCTAATGCTGGCAGTTAAGGGTGGGGTTGGTATGAGGGAGTGGTGAGCCTTTCTCAGAAAGGCCCTTGGGTGGGAAAGTGAAACTTTTTCTTAAGATGGCAGTTGTCACTCGGGATGGCCATCCAGACACTAAGCAAGGATCTTACAGGTATTCCACCCCATTTTTTAAATATTTACTTTTTTTAGATGTAGATGGACACAAAATCTTTATTTTCTTTTATGTGGTGCTGAGGATCGAACCCAGGGCCTCACACATGCTAGGCAAGCACTCTATTGCTAGGCCACAACCCCAGCCCTCCACCCCATTTATAGATTTTAGGTTTCCTTTGTTTTCATACCCTCTTCTCCCCTTATCTTGTCTATGTGACTAGTGACAAAAAGGTGGCCAAAAGGTGGGAAAGAAGACTTCAAAGGCTGCCTCTCTGTGTCTGCCCAAATGAGCAGGAAAGGAGCCCCAGGAGGTACTTCATTAACAACTTTTATTATCTTATAGGGAAGAACAATTCCATAGAGTCAGGTAGCCTTGGCAACAGATTGGAGGAGGGAGGAAGGGCTTAGGAGATATTAGCATTTTATTTCTTTCCTCTAGAATCAGCCTCCATCTTTCTGATCAGAACCAATTCTTTATTACCTATACTGACTGTTCTTTTGTACCACCGCCACCCTCAATCCTCCCTCTGAGGACATAACTCTTAGTGCTATAAGGGAAAATGGGTGATGACCACTCTGGCTTCTTTGAGCTGAGAGGGGGTGACATGGGGAAAACAGTTTGGGCTTCCCCCTTAGGAATGTTTAGAGTCAGTTGAGGGGTCTGTGGCAAAAGTCTGGCTTAGAAGCAACAGGTTGTAAAGTCATCTGAGAGGCGGGTGGTTCTATGAGAGAAAAAAATACATGAGTACTAGAATATTATTAATGCAAAATAAATATTGTGGCATCTGGAACATGTCAATGAATATTGTGATGATCATAGAAACCAATACTCTCTCACACCAGGAGGTAACAGAGCTGAGAAGATTTTCCCAAGATAAGGCCTGTGAGAACATGGTCTCTATTTGGGACTGTAAATCTTTAAGAATGTTATTTACATTGCCAAAGTTATCAGGAATGTCAACACAACACTTAGTTTTTATAATGTCACAGATGCCCCCCATAAGATGTAGTTAAACTATCTAGTGTCATCTGATTTTTACAAAATACCTTTTTATTGGCATAATCTCTCTGTTTAGTAGAGATCCCTTTATTCTGTTACTTAGGGCTAGATAATCTTACTAGCAAACACAGATCAAGACTACCTGTGTAGGAGGTTAGGAAGATTTGTAGGCCATAAATTGACTATTGACTAAAAAAACATTTTGACTCTGATAGTCTCTTTTGATAGTTATCTTGTCTTAAGAATCCCTCTTTTATTGCCTCCAATCTTATTTGTTTACTCTTGGTGGAGATAAAACACAAGTGTACATCTTAAATTACATTAAAAGAACTATTGTCTTCTTTTTTTTTGAGGTTTCAATATTTTATTCAAGTTTTATTTTAAGTGTTGTTAATTACAGCATTTGAAGGGGAGGATCTAATTCCACACAAAATGGAAGACTCTAAAATGTACCCATTAGGGCTGGGGATGTGGCTCAAGAGGTAGCGCACTTGCCTGGCATGCGTGCGGCCTGGGTTCGATCCTCAGCACCACATACAAACAAAGATGTTGTCGGCTGAGAACTAAAAAATAAATATTAAAAAACTCTCTCTCTCTCTCTGTCTCTCTCTCTCTCTCTCTCTCTCTGTCTCTCTCTCTCTCTCTCTTTAAAAAAATGAATAATGAATCCAACATGGCGGTGGGCGGAGAGGCAGCGCTTTCAGTTCCCCCTCAGTGATGGGGTCAGAGAGACGCATAGATACGCTTAGATTCTACCTGCTGAAAATCTCCTAGCAAAATTCCACTGAAGAGAGACCGGCCAGGAGTTACTAGGATTTTTGGAGGTGACAGTTTGCCCCATACGAGTGAATCCCCGCCACGAGACGCAGAGGTCCAGACCCACCAGCCGCTGTCCACACGATGAGGCGCAGCCGCCCGCCTGCAGCTACCATGACTGGGCGGCTACTCTCTGAGACGCAGCTTGGCAGGAAGAGGTCTCTAGCCAAGCCTTCATGAAATAGCGAGCCAGGAGCTGAGGCCAACCGGGGACAGACCCACCCCTCCCTTCAGACACTCCGGCAAGAATCCTGGGGCCCGCCATAGCAGAGAGGTGACATCACTGAAGTTCAGCTGACGGAATTCCTTCCCAGTGGAATCCACTTTAGCAGGTGTATGACTCCCACCCCATCCAGATACAAGCAGCCAGGAAACCTCAGGGATCTCTCTGGGGGCGTGTCTGTAGGGAAGCAGAGGAGATTCCCGATCCCCAACCCCCCATATCACCAGCGGCGACTCCCAAGGTCTTAGCCAGTTTAACACAGCACTGGGGCTTAAATGGAATGCGCGGTGGGGCTGCAAGTGTAACTAGATCTTTGGGGAACCACTACTGGTGAACAGGACCTGGTTGTCTGGCTGGCAGGAGGAAGGGGGAGAGGGGCTGGAGAAGTGAAACAGCTCTTGACTAACAGGATTGAGAGACTCCCAGGACCCTCCTTACAGGGATTGCTATCAGCACACAGAGTGCAGAAGTTCGGCTCAGAGGGCACAGCTCCGTCTACTGGAAGAGAAGAAAATGGATCTCTAAGACTTCAATTTTTTTTCTTCTCTCCCTGTTCTTTTCTCCCCTTTTCCTTCTTTCTTTCTTTCCCGTTTCAAGCTTTATTGTTTCTTCATTCTCCTCTAATCTATCTATCTCTCTCTCCTTCTTTCTTTTTAAGAGCACCTTCCTTCCCCTACCCCCCAACTTTCATCCCAAGCAGTACGTCTTCCATTACATGTAATTGTCTAAATGAAAATAGGTGAATGTTTCAAGGCTGTCTATAGGGCTCCTAAATACCTAGCTACTACCAACACCCTGATCCAATCACTTTTTAGTATCCCCCTTCAGTAGAAAAATCCTCTAAAGTAGCCAAGACATACTAACCTCATACCATTATAGCACCTAACCTAAACATAAAGTCCTAAGAACAAACAAAAAATCACTATATATATACAGAATCCGGAAGCCTTTTATGAATTGAATAAATTAGCTTTAAAGTACAATAAAGCCCAACATTTCTAGGCATAGTCTCCCACCACAAAGGAGAGACATCAGAGATATACAAAACCAAAACAAATATATAGGAGAAAGCAGAAACACAGCAATCAAACAGAGCTGGAAAGTAATGTGAACAACATGAAAAAACAAGGAAAAAAAGGATTACAAACAATGCAGGACAACTTAAATCTACAGGAGGACCTAGAAGCATCAGAAACATGGACAGGGAAAGAACTCAAGGCATACCTAACTCAGATGGAACGGAATATTAGAGAAGACATGAGACAGCAAGTCCAAGCAATGAAAGTATATTTTGAAAACGAATTAAACAAACAAATTCAAATGGCAAAGAACGAGCTTTACCAGGAGATAGAGATTTTTTTAAAAAATCAAACAGTAATCCTAGAAATGCAGGAATGTTTTCATAAACCAAATGAAAAAATCAAATGAGAATATTACAAATAGACTAGATCAAGTAGAAGTCAGAACATCAGATAATGAAGACAAAGTTTATCAACTTGAAAAGAATATAGTCAACACAGAAAGGATGCTTAAATCTCACAAGCAATCTATCCAAGAGATATGGGATGTCATAAAAAAAACCAAACTTGAGAGTCATTGGGATAGAAGAAGGTATAGAGGTTCAAACCAAAGGAATGGACAACCTATGAAATGAAATAATCCCAGAAAACTTCCCAGAGATGAAAGATGGAATGGATTGCCAAATCCTGGAAGCCTACAGGACCCCAAACATTCAAAACCATAATAGACCAACTCCAAGACATATAATTATGAAGATAGCCAACATACAGAACAAGGAGAGAATATTAAAAGCTACAAGAGAAAGGAGACAGATTACATTCAGGGGTAAACCAATTAGGTTAACGACTGATTTTTCATCACAGACTTTGAAAGCAAGAAGATCCTGGAACAACGTATTTCAAACACTGAAAAATAATGGATTCCAACCAAGAATACTGTATCCAGCAAAATTAAGGTTCAGATTTAACAATGAAATTAAAATATTTCATGATAAACCAAAGCTAAAAGAATTCACAGCCAGAAAACCAGCACTACAAAGCATTTTGAGCAAAATACTACATGAAGAGGAATTGAAAAATAGTGCCCAAAACTAACAGTGGGAGGCATCTCTCTAAAGGGGGAGAAAAATAACCAAAGAGAAAAAACTAGCCAAACTAACATAAATAAATAAATAAATAAACATGACTGGAAGTACAAACCATATTTCAATTGTAACCTTAAATGTTAATGGCTTAAATTCACCAACCAAGAGACATAGGCTAGTAACCTGGATTAAAAAAAACAAATCCAACAATATGCTGCCTTCGGGAGACTCATATGATAGGAAAAGACATACACAGGCTGAAGGTGAAAGGTTGGGAAAAATCATACAACTCACATGGCCCTTGTAAGCAAGCAGGAGTGGCCATACTCATATCAAATAAAATCAACTTCAAACCTAAGTTAATAAAAAGGGATAAAGAAGGACACTATATACTGTTAAAAGGAACCATCCACCATCAAGACATAACAATTATCAATTTGTATGCACCAAACAATGGTGCTGCAACGTTCATAAAACAAACTCTCCTCAAGTTCAAGAGTCAAATAGACCACAACACAATTATTATGGGGGACTTCAACACACCACTCTCGCCATTAGACAGATCCTCTAGACAAAAGCTGAATAAAGAAACTATAGAACTCAATAACACAATCAATAACCTAGACTTAACCGACATATATAGAATATATCAACCATCATCAAGTGGATACACGTTCTTCTCAGCAGCACATGGATCCTACTCAAAGATAGACCATATATTATGCCATAGGGCAACTCTTAGTAAATATAAAGGTGTGGAGATAATACCATGCACCATATCTGATCATAATGGAATGAAACTGGAAATCAATGATAAAAGAAGGAAGGAAAAATTCAACATCACCTGGAAAATGAACAATATGTTACTGAATGATCAATGGGTTACAGAAGACATAAAGGAGGAAATAAAAAATTCTTAGAAATAAATGACAATACAGACACAACATACCGGAATCTATGGGACACAATGAAAGCAGTTTTAAGAGGGAAATTCATTTCCTGGAGTTCATACCTCAAAAAAAGAAAAAACCAACAAATAAATAAACTCACACTACATCTCAAAACCCTAGAAAAGGAAGAGCAAAACAACAGCAAATGTAGTAGAAGACAAGAAATAATTAAAATCAGAGCAGAAATCAATGAAATTGAAACCAAAAAAAAATTGAAAAAATTGATAAAACTAAAAGTTGGTTCTTTGAAAAAATAAATAAGATCGACAGACCCTTAGCCATGCTAACAAAGACAAGAAGAGAGAGAACTCAAATTACTAACATATGGGATGAAAAAGGCAATATCACAACAGACACTACAGAAATACAGAAGATAATTAGAAAGTATTTTGAAACCCTATATTCCAATAAAATAGAAGATAGTGAAGATATCGATAAATTTCTTAAGTCATATGATCTGCCCAGATTGAGTCAGGAAGACACACACAATTTAAACAGACCAATAACAAAGGAAGAAATAGAAGAAGCCATCAAAAACTACCAACCAAGAAAAGCCCAGGACCGGATGGGTATACAGCGGAGTTTTACAAAACCTTCAAATTAGAATTAATACCAATACTTTTCAAGCTATTTCCAGAAATAGGAAAAGAAGAAGCTCTTCCAAATTCATTCTATGAGGCCAACATCACCCTGATCCTGAAACCAGACAAAGACACTTCAAAGAAAGAAAACTACAGACCAATATCTCTAATGAACTTAGATGCAAAAATTCTCAATAAAATCCTGGCGAATTGAATACAAAAGCATATCAAAAAAATTGTGTACCATGATCAAGTAGGATTCATCCCTGGGATGCAAGGCTGGTCCAATATACGGAAATCAATAAATGTTATTCACCACATCAATAGACTTAAAGATAAGAACCATATGATTATCTCGATAGATGCAGAAAAAGCATTCGACAAAGTACAGCATCCCTTTATGTTCAAAGCACTAGAAAAACTAGGGATAACAGGAAATTACCTCAACATTGTAAAAGCTATATATGCTAAGCCTCAGGCTAGCATCATTCTAAATGGAGAAAAACTGAAAGCATTCCCTCTAAAATCTGGAACAAGACAGGGATGCCCTCTCTCACCACTTCTATTCAATTTAGTTCTTGAAATACTAGCTAGAGCAATTAGACAGACAAAAGAAATTAAAGGCATAAAAATAGGAAAAGAAGAACGTAAATTATCACTATTTTCAGATGACATGATTCTATACCTAGAAGATCCAAAAGGGTCTACAAAGAAACTACTAGAACTAATAAATGAATTCAGCAAAGTGGCAGGATATAAAAATCAACATGCATAAATCAAAGGCATTCCTGTATATCAGCAACAAAACTTCTGAAATGGAAATGAGGAAAACCACCCCATTCACAATATCCTCAAAAAAAATAAAATACTTGGGAATCAACCTAACAAAAGAGGTGAAAGATTTATACAATGAAAACTACAGAACCCTAAAGAGAGAAATAGAAGAAGACCTTAGAAGATGGAAAAATATACCCTGTTCATGGATAGGGAGAACTAACATCATCAAAATGGCGATATTACCCAAAGTTCTCTACAGGTTCAATGCAATGACAATCAAAATCCCAATGGCATTTCTTGTAAAAAATAGAGAAAGCAATCATGAAATTCATATGGAGAAACAAAAGACCCAGAATAGCAAAAGCAATTCTAAGCAGGGAGTGTGAATCTGGAGGTATAGCAATACCAGATTTCAAACTGTACTACAGAGCAATAGTAACAAAAACAGCATGGTACTGGTACCAAAACAGGCAGGTGGACCAATGGGTACAGAATAGAGGACACAGAGACCAATCCACAAAATTATAACTTTCTTATATTTGATAAAGGGGCTAAAAGCATGCAATGGAGGAAGGATAGCATCTTCAACAAATGGTGCTGGGAAAACTGGAAATCCATATGCAACAAAATGAAGCTGAACCCCTTTCTCTCACCATGCACAAAAGTTAACTCAAAATGGATCAAAGAGCTTGATATCAAATCAGAGACTCTGTGCCTGATAGAATAAAAAGTTGGCTCTGATCTACATATTGTGGGGTTGGGCTCCAAATTCCTTAATAGGACGCCCATAGCCCAAGAGTTAATAACAAGAATAAACAAATGGGACCTACTTAAACTAAAAAGTTTTTTCTCAGCAAGAGAAACAATAAGAGAAGTAAATAGGGAGCCTACATCCTAGGAACAAATTTTTACCCCTCACACTTCAGATAGAGCCCTAATTTCCAGAATATACAAAGAACTCAAAAAATTAAACAATAAGAGAACAAATAACCCAATCAACAAATGGGCCAAGGATCTGAACAGACACTTCTCAGAGGAGGACATACAATCAATCAATAAGTACATGAAAAAATGCTCACCATCTCTATCAGTCAGAGAAATGCAAATCAAAACCACCCTAAGATACCATCTCACTCCAGTAAGATTGGCAGCCATTATGAAGTCAAACAACAATAAGTGCTGGTGAGGATGTGGGGAAAAGCGTACATTTGTACATTGCTGGTGGGACTGCAAATTGGTGCGGCCAATTTGGAAAGCAGTATGGAGATTCCTGGGAAAGCTGGGAATGGAACCACCATTTGACCCAGCTATCGCCCTTCTCGGACTATTCCCTGAGGACCTTAAAAGAGCGTACTATAGGGATACTGCCACATCAATGATCATAGCAGCACAATTCACAATAGCTAGACTGTGGAACCAACCTAGATGCCCTTCAATAGATGAATGGATAAAAAAAAAAAATGTGGCATTTATACACAATGGAGTATTATGCAGCACTAAAAAACAACAAAATCATGGAATTTGCAGGGAAATGGATGGCATTAGAGCAGATTATGCTAAGTGAAGCTAGCCAATCCTTAAAAAACAAATGCCAAATGTCTTCTTTGATTTAAGGAGAGCAACTAAGAACTGAGCAGGGAGGAAGAGCATGAGGAAAAGATTAACATTAAACAGAGACGAGTGGTGGGAGGGAAGGGGAGAAAGAAGGGAAATTGCATGGAAACAGAAGGAAACCCTCAATGTTATACAAAATCACATATAAGAGGTTGTGAGGGGAAAGGGGGGGAGGGGAGAGAACTGAACAACGGCAGATGAGGTAGAGAGGGAAGATGGAAGGGGAGGGGAGGGGGGATAGTAGGGGATAGGAAAGGCAGCAGAATACAGCAGTCACTAATATGGCATTATGTAAAAATGTGAATGTGTAACTGATGTGATTCTGCTTTTTGTATTTGGGGTAAAAATGGGAGTTCATAACTCACTTGAATCAAATGTATGAAAGATGATATGTCATGAGCTTTGTAATGTTTTGAACAACCAATAAAAAAAAATAAAAAATAAATAAATAAACCTGCATGGAGCCCACCTCTTCTGTGAAAAGCTCTTCTTTAAAAAAAATTAAAAATAAAATAAAATGTACCCATTAAACTGCTAAAAAATAAATTGAGTGGTGAGAACACAACAGAAGTCCAATTTAGATCCCTAGTGTTGTCACTGTGTGATTACAATCACGCAGACTCTTCCCAGCCTATAGCTGGAGCTCCTGGAAGCTATTTCAGACACTGGTGCAAGGGCAAGAAAACCACAACACAAAAAGGAATTAAGTTCTGAATTATTTGCTTCATCACGTCCACCCTCTCCACTCCAAAATGGCACAAAAAAGAAACAGTGACCACACCTTGCAGACTACTTTTGGTGTAAAAGAGGTGACAATGGGCTAGAGTGGAAAAAGGTTATGAAGGTCTGTCTAAAAAAGTCCCTTTCAGATGAGTTTGTACACACCACCAAGCAATGAGCTCCTCATCAATTAGGGTTAGGAAACTAAGGTTTGATTTTCAGGAAGTCACAATTCCATTCATTTACTCAATACAAATTTACAAAGTGCCTATACATTATCAGCTTCCATTTGCAGCCATTTCTAGATTAAAAAAAAAAGTAAACCTGGCATCTCTAGAGGGGTCACCAAGTCCCTCACACACACACACACACACACACACACACACACACACAAGTCTACAGCTGAAAGGACCTTTTTTTGGACTCAATTTCTTCTGTACCTCTGAAATGGTAACACTTTAAAGCTGAATCCTCTTTCACCTGGAGGTCTAACATAATTTTTAGCAATTCTTGCATCCCAGACATACAACATTAAAAGATACACTAAATTCTGAAGGTAGCTATGCTGCAAAATAGTTTAAAATTAATGATTGCACAGTATTCATTTATGCTTGAAATTCCAGTCCTAGACCAAGCTTGTGGCCACCAGCATCGACATTCGTGCCATCCAGCAGAGCTGACAATGTCAGTTTGATACCTGGCTTTAGGGTCTGAGTGTATCCTAAACCAATCAGGCTGGAGTTGTTCACTTTGGCCAAGAAGCAGGCATCAGGGTCAATCTGATACTTTGCTGCTGTTCCAAAGTGAGTGTTACTGTTTCCTGCTGTCCAGGTGAGATTGACAGCCGTCTCCAATTTCTTGTTCACCTTCTGATAAATGCAGCCACCAAACTCTGTCCCATCATTCACATTAGTGTGAAGCTGGAATTCGTCAGTCTTGTAGCCAACTGCAAAGTTGCTCTGGGTCACTTGGGACTTTGCGGTCTCAAAATTCATCTGGTAGCCAGTCAGCCCTCATAACCCAGCACCAGAGCGCCCCGGATTGAAGGCCCAGCAATGTCAAAGTCCACATCGCAGCCCAGGTTGATGTGCTCCCGCTTGTACCCTGTCTTGATTTTAGCAATTTTTTTCCCCAGTGTTAGGTGAGAAGGATGAATCGAAGGTTCAGCTTCAGTCCACGTGCAAGCTGATCTTCCACAGTGATCTCAGTGCCTAGTGTGTTGTCAGTGTTCCACTTCTCTGTAAACATCAGGCCATATTCAGTCCACCTGTACTTGGTTTCCAGGCTGCCCTTCACTTTAGTGGTCTCTGTGTTGGCTGAGCCTGAGCTCGTAAATTCCAATCCATTCTCAGATTTTGTTTTCAAATCGAGTTTGATTAATCCAAAGCCATAGCCCTTGGTGAAGACATCCCTGGCAGATTTGCCAAGATCGGCATACATGGGAGGCACAGCCATCTTCTGCTCAGAGGCAGTGGCGGTTACTTGTCTTCTCTTTTAAATGCCCAGGCATGGCTCTGTTTTGATAATAACTTGTTTAAGACTAAGCTGGTCTAATTGACCTTGTTCCTATTGATGAACCCAGCCTAATTCCATCATAAGATCGGAAGCCATCTCATCACAAAGTCATGAAAAGTTCATTTCTGTTTTACTGTAAAATACTAAGATTTCTGTTTGGGGCTGACCATACTTTGATATTTTAAGAACTTGTTTGAGATTCCTGCCCATGCCTTGAACTTACCCATGCCTGGCTCTCCATGATCAGATAAAAATCCTGCCTGAAATGCCAACTGCTCCTCATTAATTCTGATGTTGGAATCTGAGTTTACTTCCTACTTTGATATATCAAGCCATGTAGATCATTAATCTGCTATCTGCCCTTGTATTATGCTTGCCAGAACCCTGTTAGCTGTAAGTTCCCAAGACACTCCCTTTGTAACTTTTATTTATTTTTTTTAAAGAGTGACAGTGAGAGAGAGGAGAGAGAGAGAGAATTTTAATATTTATTTTTTAGTATTTGGCGGACACAACATCTTTTTCTGTATGTGGTGCTGAGGATCGAACCCGGGCCGCATGCATGCCAGGCGAGTGCGCTACCGCTTGAACCACATCCCCAACCCCTGTAACTTTTATTATAAAACCCATTTTGCCCTTACAAGATGCTGTCCTCTGGCCCTGAATTTGGGTGAGGCAGTCACTGGCCAGCTGTCTTGTGTACACAATATAAGCTTGCTTTAATTTGGCTTAAAAATTGGAGTCGGTGGTCTTTTCTTTGTATTGTGGGTTCAACACTGTCTATTATTAAGAGTCAGCTGAGTTCCCTCGAGGAGTCATTCTTGGGAACTTTAGAGCAGTTTCTTAGCTTCTGTAGTGCCATCTGCCATGTGGCTTCCCTTGGAAGCATCAAGGATGGCTCCTTCTCCAATGACTCTCCTCTGCAGCATGTGCACTGGTCAGCTTTCTGTTCTCTAGGGTGTCATTGATCTCCCTGATCAGGAGATCATGTGGCCCAGAGTTGCAAAACTCTTAGTGAAGTCCCTTTGTTCCCTGGATTCAAGATGACTCAGAGGGCAAGAGCCAAATATTGGCTACTTTTTTCTTGGTCCTTTTATTTTCTTAACTTTAGTCTTCAAGTTTTGATCTTAAACATGCAGAAAGCCAGATTCACCAGCCTCAAAGTGAGAGTACTGGGTTTTACCTTCAATGTCTATAACTTTGTAGTTATTTACCCCTTTTGATAATTGGGATATGTATTAGTACTGGAAGTTAGCCTTACATCCTGTCTGCATTGACTGTTATACTTCTGTAAGGTACTAAAAAATAACAGTTAAAGTTCACAAGAAAAATACAAGATGAAATTAACAAAAGTAAAAACAGTTTGATTTTGTATAATGGCTATGAACCAAAAAACATAATTTTTTGATATTTATTTTTTAGTTTTAGGTGGACAAAATATCTTTATTTTATGTATATGTGGTGCTGAGGATTGAACCCAGTGCCTCATGCAAGCTAGGCAATCACTCTACCACTGAGCCACAACCCCAGCTCCAAGAAACATAATTTTTTAAATAATCCCCAAACTTTACTTTGAAGAACACCAGCTTGATAAAATGTACTTCTAAACTTTATACTTTAAAGACTTGTATACTTGGATGATATAAATTCATTTATTATACCAAGAAACCAGTAATAGCATCACAATTACACTGATGTTTTTAGATTAACCAAGTTTAGCTTTTAAATAAAAATTTAAACTCAGTAATGTAATGTGATACTCTTCAATAACAGTTGCCATTTAACCAGGATTGTACAAATCCTAATTTATTTAAGACTAGTTCCTCTAAAGAATAAAACTTAAGAGACACAAGATTATCTTGATAGATAAGAACAGATTAATATGTTAAGAAATCTTTGTTGTTGGGCTGGGGATGTGGCTCAAGTGGTAGCGCACTCGCCTGGCATACTTTAATTGAAACCCAACTGAAACCTCTTATACTCTTTGTATATAAATTATGCCTGATAGAAGCTTAAATCTTAGTAACCTTGTTTTAATGAAAATACAGACACAAAGGAATCTTAAATTTTTTTTCCATTTATCCATTTATGAAAATACACATAATGTTTAACTATATTACCTAGTGAAATTCAAGAAGTTAAGAATACTTGATTGTATATTTAGCAGTTTGTTTTAGCACTTTAACTTTGTAAATTAATCAGATGTCTCCTTAACATTTATGATTAATTCTATTGATGTTAAACCTAATTTACTCATTTTTAATTGTAAAAACCAAGACATAAGACAGGTGTAGTGAACAGTACTAGCCATCTCTTTCTTGTTGAAGAAAAATTCTAGAAGAAATGGATATTTTCTAGACATTTTATAGAAAGCAACACTCTTAATTGTCTGAACACTGAGAAAAACTTGTGAGTTAGTGATTTTAAAGACATATTTACTTCATCTGTTTAATTTAAATTGAACATTTTAGGTCATGTGAACTGAAAGTATTTATGTCAAGAGCAGCAGATGAGTCATTGCTTTGAATTCCACAGACTTCGACAGAGACACCACTTATGGGAATCTTTCATTGCAATGATTCTAAGAGAAAGGCCCATCTACAGGTGGTCATTGTTAATGGGGTAAATTCTATTAGGTGCAGGACAGGCTGAGTCAGCTGTCTGCAGGGCAAGCCAAATAAAGTTAGCTGCAGGATGACCTGGCCACTCAAACCCTCTGTCTGGTTCTTTATCAACTATTTGCTTCAAGCCCAAACACCCAAGCCCCTGCTCAAGGCTGAACACTCAACCCCCTGCTCAAGGCCGAACATGTAACCCCCTTGTGCCAACAAGGCAGCTTGCAGACCCAGAGACCTCATTAGATTTGGGCTATAAAAACTTCCTCCTGCCAGCTCCTCTCTCTCTTCTCTCTTGCTCTGTCTCCTTTGTGCGCATGCTCTCCTTTCTCTCTCTCTCTCTCTCTCTCTCTCTCTCTCTCTCTCTCTCTCTCTCCTTCTCTTTCTCTCTCTTCTCCTCTGTTGCACTGCTACAATAAAGATCTCTTGGTTGCTCTGAGTATTGTGATCACTTTTCTTTCAAATTCCATGCCTGGCTTGGAATTTATGGATTCAATAGCTTTGAATTCAAATGCCTGCTGCCCTGGGGTTAAAGAAATATGGCTTTGATCAATAGCCTTGAAGTGCCAGCTGCCTAGAGCTAGAGAAGATATTGCAGAAGTAGATAGGCTCCAATTACCACATTCCTGCTAGATTTCACTTTTGTTTATCTCAAGAAGTTTTTCTCACAGTAAGTCCTTTTGATGTTTTTTGCCTACATAATAAAGCATGTTGGACTCTCCCTCTTTGTAAGAGGTCAAACCCATCTGCCTGACCAACCCACTGAGCCCTGCTTTTTACCTATTTTTGTGTCTTTTGTCTTTATTTCTTACAATTTCTTATTACTTCTCAATCCCACCCACCACCTGCAATTGGTGACTGCTCATTCAAGGTGCAGTAAGCAGTGAGAACAGGCGTCCAAACAGGGACCCTATTGCTAGGAACTCAGAGAATTTTCAGGTGTTTGTACACTCCTCAAAGAGACACATGTGTTAGGGAATTTAAAGAAAAGGGGAGAGGAATGAGTTTTTAATAGCTCAGTGTTAAACATGGGAAATTTTAATTCTAAAGAGAGAGAGCATTTCCTCAATGCAGTATGAGGAAACTTGGTAAAGAAAGTGCAACTGGTGCAATTCTTAGAATCATAGAAACTTGTCCGTGATTTCCAGAAGAGTTGTCTCTTGATTTGCATATAAGGGAGAGGCTTAGCAGAGAATTGCACACTTGGTATGACTAAGGCAAAACGTCCAGGTGCATGACCAATAACTCAGAAAAAAATGTGAATTTAATATGAAATTGTTTAGGTCCAGATAGAGACAATGTGAAGTGACCAGCTGCTAATTTAATTGCTAGTTTTTAAAATGCTTTTAAAGGTATACTCACTCTACCTGTCCACCCCCACCTTCCCTAGTATCTCTATGCAGAGATGCGGGGCAGTGAGAAAAGGAGGAGGAGGAGGGGCAGGAGCCAATTGAGTCTGTCTTACAACAGACGTATGCCCAGCTAAGCAGAACCCAGTGTGCTGTTGGTTTTATTGTACTCAGAGTAGTTGTTTTCATATCTTTTTTTGATTCCTACCATGACAGCTTCTATGACTTTATCTAAAAGCATTCATAGTGCTCACTTTCTTAATAATTTGACTCAAAATACTTTCAAAGCCCTGAACAATCAGGTGAATATTGATGAAAAGATTGAGACTACATTAAATGCTTTGGAAGCTACTGTTATTAATATTGGAAATAAACTTGCTGCTCTCAAATATAAGCAAAGGCTTAGATGCCACTCCAGCTATTAATATTTCTGCATTACTGTAGCCAAATGTAATGCTTCTCAGTGGGATTGGAAAGAGGTCAAAAATCATCTAATAGGCATTTAGCATAGTAATAACAGTCTGGAACCTATGAAGTTACATCATTACATCCAGAATATTCAGAAAATCAGGATACAGCTCATGGATCCTGCACCACTTGCTGATCAGATATTTCATAATTTAAATGGCTTTAATCCTGGAAATATGTTAAAACATTTCACCTGTATACTTTTGAAATGATAGCTTGCTAATTTTCTTTTGTGTTATAATAATAGTTTTGCTGTACCCTCAGAGTAGAGATCTGGAACTCCAAGTAACAACACATCACTTATGCATGAATAATAAAAAAGGGGGAGATGTTGAGAGCAGCAAATAAATCATTGCTTTGAACAGCCTTGGACAGAAAGACAGTGCTTCTGGGAAGCTTTTGGTGCGATGGTGCTAAGAGAAAGGTCCATTTACAAGTGGCCACTATTTATGGGATAAATTCCACACCTGGCTTGGAATTTTGGGGTTTGATAGCTTTGATTTCAAATGCCTGCTGCCCTGGGGTAAACGAACTATGGCCACACTTAATAGCCTTGAGGTGCCAGCTACCCAGAGTTAGAGAAGATATTAAAGAAGTAGATAATCTTCAATTACCTCATTCCTGTGTGAGTTTGCTTTTGTTTACCTGGAAGTTTTTCTCACAATAAGTGCTTTTGCTTTTTTTTTTTTTTTTTTTTTTTGCCTATATTATAAAACACACAGGGAGCTGGGGTTGTGGCTCAGTGGTAGAGCACTTGCCTAGCATGTGTGAGGCACTGGTTTCAATTCTCAGCACCATATATAAGTAAATGAACAGAATAAAGTCCATCAATGTCTTAAAAAATATTTTAAAATAATAAACAAATAAATAAATAAATAAAGCACATAGGCTCTCCCTCTTTGTTAGAGTTCAGACCCATCTGGCTGACCAACCCGCTGGGCTCCACTTTTTACCTATTTTCATGTCTTCTGTCTTTATTTCTTATAATTTCTTATAACTTGTAATTTTCTCAATTCAACCCACTACCTACATTTGGTGAACAGTTCATTCACTGTGCAGAATGCAGCAAGATATTTGGATCTATTTCTCAATTAAACTTGAATTTATGAGCTCCCTTTACCTATGTGCCAATTTTTATACCATGTACCTGATATATAGACACAAGCATGTATGTAGACACAACAAAATAATACACAAGTATGCACACATACACAACAGGAAACAGAGATCTTGCAGCTTTTTGTAGGTAGATTTCCACTGCAGTGCTACAGATATTCATAAAAGCCTCTATTCGATTGAGAGCTAAACCTTGAAAATTGGCCTCTGAACAAACAAAAACAGAGTGTAAAAACCTCTATAGTTAGATAAAAGACTGATCAAAAAGTGTATTAATTTAGGTACATAGGATCAAATGTGCATTCATCATAAACCATAAGCTCAAAAATATAGAGTGTGGGCTGGGGTTGTGGCTCAGTGGCAGAATGTTTGCCTAAGATGTGTGAGGCACTGAGTTCAATCCTTGGCATCACATAAAAAAATAAATAAGTTGGGCTGGGGATGTGGCTCAAGAGGTAGCACGCTCACCTGGCATGTGCGGGGCGCTGGGTTTGATCCTCAGCATCACATAAAAAAATAAAATAAAATAAAGTTGTGTGTCCACCAAAAACTAAAAAATAAATATTAAAAATTCTCTCTCAAAATAAATAAATAAATAAGTAAAATAAGGATGCTGTGTTCATCTCTATTATATATATATATATATATATATATATATATATATATATATATATATAATAGAGAGACAGAATTTTAAAAAAACAGGAGCTCTACAAAAATAATATGGCTGTAATTAGTAAAGGAGTAGGCAGAACATCTTGATCAGTTCAATTTAATTTTTTGCTGAGATTAGAATGAAAAAATGAGAGAGCCTTGAAAAAGATTATCAAGGTAAACAAGACTGATCATTCCAATTTTCCTTCCCTATGCTGTAGTGTTTAGGGAGGAATTTGTTAAGAAAGAAAGGTGGTAAGACAACCAGCCATTTGGGTCCCACAGTGGCTGGAATTTTAAAGTGTGACTTTTTTTTATTTAGTCCATGTCAGTCCTCTGCAAGCCCTTTAGGCCTCCACTATTTACATTTCAAATGCAAGCTTTGGAGAGAAAGATATTCTGGAAGAAATAAGGAAAGCTGGGTTTATTTAACCATTTTTTATTTCCCCAGTTGGTAATTAGGCCAGGTTTTGATACAGAAAATTATGAGACATCATCTCCCATTACTTTTGATGATGAGGCTCTCCTATGAGCAATAAGCTGGAACAAGCAAAAGACTTCAGAATCCACAGGGTGCCCACACCAAGAAACTATCTCTTTGACTAGGGGACATCTCCCATTGGAGCCTCTAGCATCAGCAGTTGATGCCCCTCCTTTCATGTATGATCTCTGGATTTAACTGCTGCCTTACCAGTTTGGTCATGGCCCATGTGCTTTTTCATGGGTGGCCATGTGTAAGAGTGGCCTTAGGCTAAGCAACCCCATTTTAAAACTCTATTTGAAAATAAAACTTCAGTCCCCACCAGGCAAGCCTATAGAGCCCTCCAATATTGTCATCAGGCATAGCCTGATAAAATATGTCACTTTCCACCACCCTGATAAAACACAGAGTGAAGTCACTGTCATTTGTCTTTGCCCTGATAAAAGTCAGAGGTGAGAGATCAGGGCAGAAACCACCAAACAATATTTCCTGACTCTAAGATGAAAGATGTCACTAAGAAACCTGATAACAACTGATAGGGACTGAAAGGGTGAGGATAAGCCCCAAAATTTATTATAAATGATAGAACAAAGATCAGACATTCAGCCAGCCAACACTGATGCCCACATGCCAGAGAGCCTGATGAGGACCTGGACTGACATCCCAACTCTTCTCATCATCTGTCTGATCCTCTGCATCATCTTCACCATTCTCAAACTCTACAGCCACATCTTGACCCTGGTGAGAACAGGGACTTCCTTATGAACCTCTCCTCAACTGGCCTTCAGCTCCACCCCAGGAGAGGTCTCCATTGATTCCTTACCTGACCACTGTGGTCTGAGTAAGTGTGTATCTGCTGGACTTAAGGCTTAAGACTTTATACCTGGCACTTTAAGCTTAGCATGCAGAGGGAAAGTCTGTAATGAGTCTGTCATGATTAAGTGCATTTGCAGTGCTTAGAATCAACTTAGAATTGTTTGCTTTAAATTGATTATGTCTATTGTGGTGTTCAGCATTAAGGATTATCATTTTCTTGATTAAGAACCTATAGAGTGTGGGGCTGGGGCTGGGGCTGGGGCTGGGGCTCAGCAGTAGAGCACTTGCCTCGCATGTGTGAGGCCCTGGGTTCAATCCTCAGTACCATATAAAAATAAATAAAATAAATATTGTGTCCAACTACAACTAAAAAATATTTTTAAAAAAGAACCTATAGAGTGAAATTGTATTGAGTGATTTGAGTGAATAAAGCATCAAAAAGGGCAGAAGCATGTAGATATTTTTTATTTCTCCCCCTTGACTGCAGATGTCACACCTTTGCTCATCAGGACACCATGAAAAAGATGCAAGCCTCTGGATTATCCGCACTTACTGTGTGACTTCCTTAGGAACCGTTCCATGACCTTCTCTCAATCCTAGAGTCTGAACAGCTAGAGTCTTATCTGCAATGGGAGTGGAGTGCTCGGGAGGAACAAGCGCAGGAGAGTGCAGCAAGGTTCATTCACCAGTGCCACTTGATCAGCCAGTCACCACAGCATACCTCATAAGGGCAGTTGGGAGGGGATTTAGGGGAGAAAGCTTTGGGGGTCACTGGGGAGTGGCCCTGGTCAAAACCTTGCAGTTGTTCCAACCCTTTGTCTGTCTTCACACTTCTAAAGGCAGACTGGGATTAGAGACACTGTGTAGTCATGCCAAATGCCCTCTGAGCCTGGATAGGATAGTGGGAAATGGCTTTGGCAGAAACCAACATGCCTGATCTTCAGGGCAGGTGATTTGAACCTGCCTAGGCCATGAATCATCTCACCTGAGTCTTCAATGGTGGCTTGCACTAACTGCATTTAATTAGCCAAAGGGTGCCCATTATTGGCATTATTTCTCCAGAAAGAAAGAGATAGAAAGACACACCTCAAAAGATGGGAGGTGTGTGTGAAGGGGTTTACCTCAGTGACAATCTTGATGGAACACCCAAATATGATGCCGGTGATGAGAACCAATCAGGGCCAATTCCTGTTCCCCAGGTGTTGAAGACTGAACGCATGAGAAATGCCGAGGCAACCATGGAAAGCAAGTTTTATTTAAAGGATAGAACAGAGAAGGGGCCCCACATCTGGGTGTCTGAAGAAGTAGGGGTGTCCTTTCCCATTTATAGGTTTTAGGTTTTCTTTGTTCTCATGCCCTTCTTTTCCCCTTATCTTGCCTATGTGACTAGTGGTTAAAAGGTGGGCCAAAATGTGGGAAAGAAGTCTTCCATGGGTGCCTCTCTGTGTCTGCCCAAACAGGTAGAAAAGGAACTGCCCAGAATGTACTTCATTAAAAACTCCTACCACTCCCTGAAGGGAAGAACAATTCCTTGGAGGCAGGTAGCATTGGCAATTGGTTGGTAGAAGTAGGGAAGGGTTTTGGAGATATTAGCATTTTATTTCTTTCCTCTTGAATCAGCCCCCATCTTTTTGATCAGACCCAACTTTTAAATTTTTATTCTGACTGTCCTTTTGCCCCCAAACCTCTGGCCTCATCAGGACCTGTTAACAGTCATGTTCAGGACTTCCCTCTAGTGTTTCTTGGAGGAAAGCGGCTGAATTTTAATTGGAGCAAGTCCTATTGAGTTATGGGTCCTTCTAGAAGTAAAGTCTAGTATTTCAGAAGGTGACTGAGAGCTGTAATCCTCCTTTGTACTTAAAATCCCTGAGAGATCTGAGAGGTATAGACAATAAAGTTCCTTCCCAGGGTGATTTTGATTGCCTGAAGGACTGGTAGGACAACTACTGCAATCATCCCCAAACAGTGGGGCCATCCCTGAGACACCATGTTAGGCTCCTTACTGAGGTATGCCACTGGCTGTTGAGCTGGTCCATTCTTTTGTGTGAACACTCCCAGAGCTATTACTCCTTTTTCAGTGACAAACAAGTTCAAGTTTTGCTCTGTGGCTAAGCTGAACCCTGGGGCTTGAGGAAGGTCCCTTTTAATGCCTTAAAGCACAGATGACCTATCTTTGAATTCTGATAGGTCCTTGGCTAGAGTTTTTCCAAACAAGCAAGGGCTATCTCTAAATCCCTGAGGCAACACTGTCCAGGTTAATGGAGTTCCACTATCTGTTTCCTCAAAGGCACAGATACTGTGATTGAGAGTCTAGGGGTATACAGAAAAAGATCTCTATTAAATCTAGTACAGTAAACTAAGCAGCAGCACCTGGGTTAGGAGAGTATATGGGTTAGGAACTAAATGGAGGAGGGGAACGACTGCTTCATTTATTACTCTAAGGTCTTGGACTAGGCACTATTCCCTGTTTGGCTTCTGAACTCCTAAGATGGGTGTATTGCATGGGCGGTTGCAGGGTACTAGAAGTTCCTGCTGTTTGAGGTTCTGAATGATATCCATTTAGCCCCCCTTCACCTCTGATCATAGGGAATATTGTCTCTAATGTGGAAAGACAGAGGGATCCTTTCAGAGGCTCATACTTCAGGGTTTATATCACATTCTAATAGAGGTAAACACAGTGGTCCTAGTGGTCCTAAATTTATCATGAAAGAGGCCTGGAGCTTTGAAAATAAATCCCTCCCCAATAAAGGAGTAGGGCACTCTGGAACTATCAGGAATGCATGAGAAAACATCATCCCATCCCACTCACAACTCAGAG
Source organism: Callospermophilus lateralis (assembly GCF_048772815.1). Classification (NCBI taxonomy): domain Eukaryota; kingdom Metazoa; phylum Chordata; class Mammalia; order Rodentia; family Sciuridae; genus Callospermophilus; species Callospermophilus lateralis. The sequence goes on from NC_135323.1 coordinate 20,580,902, forward strand.
GAGGAGTAAATTTTCTGGTAATAGGTCATCCAGACATCCCTGGCACCATTATAATGTTAGAGGGAAGATGTCCAGGGTAAGAGGTGAGTACAGAAAAGCTGGTGCCAGTATCTAAGGGGAAACTGACCTTTTGTTTCCCTACAGAGAAGCATACCTGGGTCTTTGGTATGGTGATAGGAGTTACAGGGGCCATTAGAATTGGCCCTGGGCCTTGTCAGGCCTGTGCTGAGAAATCTGGCCTTGAGAACCTAAGCCCACCAAGGACATTCACTACTCCAATGATTGCCTTGACATTAAGGACCAAGCTCCTGAGGTGGCCTTTTTTACCTGCAGACAATCCCTTTGGAAATGACCTTCCTTTCCACAATGGAAACAAATCCCTTCTATGGCTTGAGGTATAGGCCATTTTTCTCCTTTCTTATCCAGGAAGCTTACTCCTCTTAGGGCCATGACCAGGGTCTCAGCCTTTTTTCTGTCTCTAAGCTCCCTTTCCTTCTTTTCCTCCTGATCTCTGTTATAAAAGGTGGAAGTTGCAAGATGGAGGATATCATCAAAGGATCAATCAGGGCCATATGCCAATTTTTGTAATTTCCTCCAGCTGTCTGGGCTGAGTAAATGATAAATTTATCTTTTAAAACTAGGCAGCCCTCTGTAGATTCAGGATCCACAGTAGTGTGTTTTCTCTTGGCTTCCCTGAGCCTCTCCATAAAAATAGCAGGACTGACCTGAGGGCCGTGTACGATCTCATATATCTTGGAATAGGTTTTTGTTTGGTTCCCCTGAGGGCCTCAAGGATTAACGTCTGGAAATGTCTAATTTCCCAGGCATCATGTTCATCATTCGGATCCCAATCAGGATCGGTTCTAGGAACCGCCTGTGCTCAAGATGGATAATTAGGTTTGCTTCTAGCTTGTGCTGCTGGGGCATGAGTTAAATGCAGGTCATCCCCAAACCTTCCAGCTGCTTTTTGGGTGGTCTCCTTCTCATTGGAGGTTAAAGTTTTGGTTAAGTAGTAGCATATCTTTCCAGGTGAGATCAAACACCTGACAAAAGTTCTGAAACACCTCAACATATCTATCTGGATCCTCCAAAAACTGTCCTAAATCCATCTTTATCTGTTCTAAGTCTTGGAGGGAGAAAGGGGCATGTACTTTAATTGGTCCAAATTCTTCCCCTGGCATCTCCTGAAGAGGTAGTATATTCAACCTCCCTGTTGAGGCAGATGGAGGAGGGCCAGAGTATGGAGGACAGACAGGTGGATAGCAGCAGAAGGTGGAAGTTTTGGGGGTCCTGCTCTTCTTTCCCTCAGTAGGTGACTCTTAAGGCCTATTATGACAGTTATTTCAGATAAGTCTAATTTATATTGTTGGAATAGTTTGTGGTTTTCTCTTAGAGCAAAGAAGGCTTGAATGTAGGGAACTTCAGAATATTTTCCTTCCCTTTTGCAAAACATGCTAAGCTGTAAACTAATATTAAAATTTATACTTCCTTCTGGTGGCCAGGATTCTCCATCAGAGACTTTATATTGAGGCCAGGCCTGGCAGCTGAAGAAAATGCGGTGCATTTCCTTGGGTGACTGTGAGTCAAACTTATCCTAATTTTTCAGTAGGCAGGCTGGTGGTAAACCTGGCATAACTATTGAGAATGAAGCTCCCATTTGAGTATGAAAAAAAAACTCAGCTGCCCACATCAGAGAAAACTGCCCATTTCACTAGAGACATCTCCCTGAGCTTCTGACCATCCAGCAAACCTGTCTTTCACCACGTTGTTATACCAATTCTATTGCTGGCCTTATCAGCAGAATGTGACAGTCTTTGCTGGCCCCATGGCAAAGACCTGGGATAACTCAGAAGGTGACTGAGAGCTGTAATCCCCCTCTTGTACTTAAAATCCCTGAGAGATCATGACTGACTTTCTCCTGGCACTAAAAACCTCCAAATGTGGAGTACATTTCTCTGCTCTGTGGGCTAAAGGAATCTCCAGAGGGTAAGGAGGAGTTCTAGTGGTCTTTAGTCGCTTAAAAACCCTTTTCCTGGAGGAATTTACAGAAGGGATTAATTTAAAATGGCTCCCTTTTACAGCCAAAGAAACTTGTGGAGCACAGAAGCAACACTGGGGAGAATCCCTACAGGCTTATATAGGCTTATTATGCAAAAGAAAGGAAACCCAGATATTTCCTTATGAACCACTAATGTGAAGTGTCTCTCTTTCTCTCAATGGCTATTGTCTGATCAGTAAGGGGAGGGGTGCTCTGGAGGGTTGAGCATGGGAGAGTGTAGTATGGCTCATTTGGATGCCACTTGTGTTACCTGGGGCTTTGGCTCAGTGTCACTTGATAGACCAGTTGTCACAGGATACCCCATAGGGGAGGTCAGGAGAGGAATTGGGGAAGAAAATCTTTAAGGGGAAAAAACTTTTAAGGTTCACCAGGGAGTGGCCTGGCCAGAACCTGGCAGTTGTTCCACCCATTGTCTGTCTCCACACATCCAAAGGCAGACCAGGTTTAGAGACACTGTAACCACACAAGAAATTCTCCGAGCCCAGATAGGATAGTGAGAGATGGCTTTGGAAAAACCTGATAAATCTAGCATAATTCCCTATTAAATCAGGATCCATCTTGTCACAAGTTATTTCTGTTTTCTGTAAAATATTAGGATTTCTGTATAGCCTAGCTGTAATTTGATGTTGTAAAACTGCTTGGAATGCATGCCAATGCCTTGAACTCACCCATGCCTGACTTTCCCTGACCAGATAGCAACCTTCTCTGAGGTTCTAATGACCTTCATAAATTCTGATGTCAGGGCCAGCAAAAATATAAACTAGCCTTTGTGTTATGCTCGTCAGAATTTTGTTTTCTGTAAGTTCTCAAACCCCATTTTGTGTAACTGTCTGGGCTATAAAGCTGTGCTTCTAGAAAGCTGGGGGGCTGTGTTTTGTTCCCGCAGTTTTTGTTGGGAGAGGCAGCCCAGCTGGTGGAAATAATAAGATTGCTTTAATTTGATTTTAATTGGAGTCGGTGGTCTTTTCTTTACGTCCTGGTCTAATAAACCCAATATACTTGACCCACAGGACAGGGGATTATAAGTCACCTAGGCTGTGAATCCTGTCACCTAAGTCTTGTAGAATGGCAGCTTTCACTAGCTGCATTTAATTAGCAGAAGGGTGCCCATTATTGTCCTCCAGAAAGAAAGAAAAAGTCAGAAAGATGCACCTCAGAAAAATGTGGATGTGTGTGAAGAAGTTTACCTCAGTAAAGGTCCTGCAGGCAGGGTCACAAGTGTTCTTTTTTTTTTTTTAGTAGTAGGTGAACACAATACCTTCATTTTATTTTTATGCGGTGCTGAGGATCAAAGTCAGTGCCTCATGCATGCCAGGTGAATGCTATACCAGTGAGCCACAACCCCAGCCCACAAGTGTTCTTTAAATTACTTTAAGGTCCTTCTTTAAACTACTTCTAAAGTAGACAAGAAAGCAAAGTGTGGTAGTTAAATTGTAGAAAATAAACAGAAGCAAAGGAGCTAATGGAAAGACACATCAAGGGAAAAGGATTGATGGGACTAACTCTAGACAGGATCCACTGAGCTTGGTGTGAAGCTAGGAATTATGGCTAAAGGTATCTCTGTTTTTCTGGGAAGGAAGATTCCTTGAGCAGCACAGGTGTACTAAGGTAACTTCTGACCAGCAACTGACCCCTATGCCCACATTAACATGGGGTTGACTTGCAGATGAAGCCCCCCTAAATAGGATGTGTGGAGAGCCACTCTGAATGGCCCATGCCTTCTAGTCCTGAAGCAAGAGGCTCTGACCAATCACTTCATTTGTGGTGACTTGGGCATTGTCCTATCTTGGATAGCAAAGGCGTCACTTCAGATGTAGAAGTCAACATCTGAGGGTTGAGTTACACTCACGAGTCCCTGCCCCTTCTGGCCTTTTTGGATAGAACTTTCTAAGAACAAGAGTCCCCCCAGTAAAAGATCACTTCCGAATATGCTCACTCTCACTCTTTCTCCTCTCCCCCCTCTCCCCTCCCCCTCCCTCTCCCTCTCCCTCTCCCCCCTCCCTCCCTCTCCCCAGCCTCTCATGACTTTCTCTTGTTCTCTCTTTTGGGGAGCCTGAGGCCAAGAGTGGAGAAGCTGTCCTAAAGCTTGTTTAAAGGTAAAGTACAGTGTCTGCATTTTATTTGATGTCCCAGCAAATTCACATGAGCGACCTTAAGTTCAACTGACTACACAGATTGAGGGTGGCAGGTGGCACCTCGAACCAGGGACTCGGGGTGAATTTATAGATTGACTGAGTGAGTTCACTATAGAAGTTTAGTGAACCGTGTTTTTTGGGGGGTTATAGAGGAAGCAGGCAAAGTACAGTGCAGACACTGTACTTGGTGATCTAACTGGACAGATTATTTTATGAACAGGCTGAGAGACACCGGAGGCAAGGCTTTGATGCCCCTTTGGAGATGTTAATGGTAACTGGGGGATTTACAGGCCTAGAGAGACAATTAAATTACACTCTGGCCATGATGAGATCACTGCATGTGCCAAAAGAGCTTGGTGCAAGATATCTTCTATCACCAGAGGGCGTAAGGTCCAACCAACAGCTCCACCTATGGAGACAACATATGCTGGGGGGCCCCAACCCCTGTAGTTGATAGATGGGATCCTGAGACAGGACCTCAAAGATTAGCATGCCCTGTACTTGAGCAGGCAGGAGTGCAGGAGGAACCCAGAAACACAATGGAAGAACCCAGCAACACCATCAGGGTAGTGCCCAGGACACATTATCCATTAGATCTCTCATCAGACGAACCAGAGGGAGCGCAGGATTGGACATCTGCACCTCCAACAGAGCAGTACTAACTCCAGAGATGGGAGTTCAAATCATTCCCACAGGAGTAAAAGGACCTCTTCCCCAAGGAACACTAGGCTTATTGTTAGGACACAGTTCTTCTACTCTAAAAGGACTTATGATAAGTCCTGGGGTGATTGATCCCGATTATGAAGGTGAAATAAAAATTATAGCTAGTTCTCCCAAGGGTATATCAGTAATTTTACCAGGAGATAGAATAGCACAGTTATTAATAATACCCAGCCTACGTGATAAATTTTCCAGCAGTAGTATAGAAAGAGGTTCCAGGGGATTAGACTCCACTGGTGTAGATTGGGCTATGCTGTCTTTAAATTTAGATTCTCGCCCAATGCTAAAACTAAATATTAAAGGACATGAATTTAATGGGCTACTTGATACAGGTGCAGACCTTAGCATAATATCTCATCAAGAATGGCCAAAACATTGGCCGTTACAACAAGCCACTCAAACGCTTCAAGGCCTAAGAGTGGCAACTAATCCCCATTGAAGTGCAATGGTATTAGATTGGAAGGATCCTGAAGGATGTGAAAGAACTATACAGCCATATGTATTGGATCATCTTCCTATAAATTTATGGGGACGAGATGTCCTAGATCAATTAGGTTTGACATTAACAAATAACATCAATCCAAATGTGCCCACTATTAGGGCTAGACAAGGTTTCAGGAAAGAAAAAAGATTAAGAGAACAGGAACAAGGTATAGCAGCACCAATTCAAATAGATCAAGGAATAAATAGACATGGATTGGGTTTTCAGAAGAGGTCACTGAGGCAATAAAAATTACTTGGAAATCAGAAAGACCAGTATGGGTTCCTCAGTGGCCCCTGACTAAAGAAAAGATACAAGCAGCCTATGACCTGGTCAAACAACAATTAGCGGAGGGACATATACAACCTTCCATATCTCCCCATAATACTCCCATTTTTGTCATTAAAAAGAAATCTGGTAAATGGAGATTATTGCAAGATTTAAGAGCCATTAATAATGAGATGGTTATTATGGGACCTGCTCAATCAGGGATTCCTCAATTGTCTGCTTTGCCAAAAACCTGGTATGTTTTAGCTATATATATTAAAGATTTTTTTTTCAATTCCAATTCATCCTGAGGATAGTCCACGTTTTGCATTTACTATCCCTGCACTGAATCATGAAGGTCCTGATCAGAGATATGAATGGAAAGTACTCCCTCAAGGGATGGCTAACAGCCCAACTATGTGTCAAATTTATGTTAACAAAGTAATCCAGCCACTTAGAAATTAAAATCCTGAACTACAAATATTTCACTATATGGATGATGTATTGTTAGCACACAAAGATAAAAACATATTGCTAGAACGTTATGCCACACTTACAAATTTATTAAAAAATTATAATCTAGAGAAAACAATAGATAAAGTGCAATTAAATTTTCCAATTAATTATTTAGGAGTTCTATTATCCTCAACCATGGTCCGTCCACCAAAAACTCAAATTCGAGTAGATCAACTCAAATCACTTAACGACTTTCAAAAGTTATTGGGAGACATAAATTGGATAAGGCCTTATCTAGGCATACCAACAGGAGAGTTGGGACCTTTATTTGATATCCTAAAAGGTCCGTCAGATCCAAATTCACCCCGCATGTTAACGCCTGAAGCAAGAAAGACATTAAAAATCACTGAAACATATGTGGAAAATATGCATTTGGATAGAATTGATATAAGTTTGCCTTTATTATTTATTGTAATACCAACAAAAAATATTCCTACAGGAGTATTTTGGCAAGAAGGTCCATTATTGTGGATACATTTATCTTATTCTCCTAACACTATTCTTACTAGGTATCCTGAGGCTGTAGGAAAATTAGTACTCAAAGGAATAAAAGCAGCAAAGGGAGTGTTTGGAATTTCTCCCAATAAAATTATTACTCCATATACTATGGATCAAATTGATGAGTTAGCTAATGAGTTAAATACTTGGGCAATAATCATGTGTAAATCTAATGTTTCATTTGATAATCACCATCTAATCCTTTGTTGTCTTTTTGGTCCTCGCATCCTGTAGTTTTTCCAAAAATGACAAGAAAAACACCTATCATGAATGCTCCAAATGTATTCACTGATGGGTCAATTAATGGTACAGCAGCAGTAGTTACCCCTGATCAAACTTTTACATTTTTAGTACCCAAACAATCAGCTCAAAAGGTAGAGCTTAATGCAATATTACAAGCTTTTGTGATGTTTAAAGATTCTGTTTTTAATTTATTTTCTGATAGTCAGTATATAGTTAATGCTATAGTATCCCTTGAAGATGCTGGTAGGATTTCTCCTTCCTCTACTGTTTTCTCTTTGTTTTCCACTATATAAAGTCTAATCTGGGACAGAAAAGATCCATTCTTTATAGGACATATCAGAACACATACAGGATTGCCTGGAGCCCTTAGTTTGGGCAGTGATTGAGCAGATAAAACTACACATGACATACATATTTTCTCTATACTAGAAGACGCAACAAATTTTCATAAAAGGTTCCATGTCAATGCTAATACTTTACAAAAGCATTTTAAAATAACTAAGGAACCAGCTAGACAAATAATAAAACAATGTCAAAATTGTGTGACCTTTTTACCACAAGTTAATCTTGGAGTCAATCCTAGAGGATTGATACCTAACCATATTTGGCAGATGGACATCACACACTTGCCAGAATTTGGAAAATTAAAATATTTGCATGTTACAGTTGATACTTCTTCCAGATTTTTGATAGGCTCCCTTTATGCCAGAGAAAAAACTAAAGATATTATACCTCATTGCTTACAAAATTTTGCCACTGTGGGCGTTCCAAAACAGTTAAAAACAAATAATGGTCCTGGCTATACCTCTACCTCTTTTAAACAATTTTGCTCATCATTTGGCATTATTCATATAACAGGAATCCCATACAATCCACAGGGACAAGGCATAGTTGAAAGAGCTCATCAAACTATTAAAATGTACTTATTAAAGCAAAAATAGGGAATTGGAAAGGGGTATATATCCCCCAAAGATAAACTTAAAATAACCCTTTTTACTCTAAACTTTTTAAATTTGGATTCATCAGGGCTTAGTGCTGCGGAAAGGCATATGTGTCCAAAAAATGTACATAAGTCTAAGGTACTTTGGAAGGATATTCTAACAGGACAAAGGAAAGGTCCTGACCCAGTGATTGTCTGGAGTCAGGGTTCTGTTTGTGTGTTTCCACGGGGAGAACAGCAGCCGATTTGGATTCCAGAGAGATTAACTAAGGTCCTGACCCAGTGATTGTCTGGAATCGGGGTTCTGTTTGTGTGTTTCCACAGGGAGAACAACAGCCAATTTGGCTTCCAGAGAGACTAACCAAAGCAATTTCTACAGACCAAAAAGAAGATGATTTGACTCAAATCCATAACAGCTGATATCCAGAGCTCCAGTTTGGCTATTCTTACATCTGCAACAGTGATTAACCAGGATGCTTTTTTCAATATCTATTTTATTATTGCCTTTTCCCACATCATAAAGTTCTATTTTATTTTTTGAGCTCATATGGACCTAGGTTAATGTTTTTCTGATCAGTTTTATTTTTTGACTGTGGAGTTTTAAACATTGCAATGGAGATTTCACCTGTGTAAAGCTACAAGGCCTTTACTATTGTCTTATGTGTTGTACATTTGTGTGCACACTTGTGTTTGGTGTTGTATGTCTGTGTGTGCGTATGTCCATATATCATATATGAGGAGTGCTCATGAAAAAAATGGATCCGAATTTTTTTTTATTCACGTGATTTTAATGGTTTAATTTAAATTGGGTAAACAGCTGTTGAGGATTGTTTTAATATGTGAACAAATAAGGAGGTTAACAGATCTGTTTGTTTACTTTCACCTTTCCTTTTCATTATATTTAATAATTCTGTTCAGGATAATGTAAGTTGTTCAGAAAATTGTTTTCTTAGTACCTGTTGGAATGTTACATAATTTTTTTTAGCATCATTTCCAGAATTCCTATCTTCATCCCAGTGCCGGTGAAGACAAAGATAAAACCAAACTATAGCTTCTTCCATAGTTATCACAACAAACTGTATAAACTGATGCATCAATGAATAATAACTCAACAAGTAATGCTCAATCAAGGAGTCAATTTTCTTTGGGAGGAAATAGACATATTGATGGATTCCTCTGCTTTGAACTGCTTGCAGAACTTGCCTGGACTATGTATCACTTGTATGCATTGTGAACTATCTGTTGGTGCAGCGAATTGTGGTAGTGCTGGCGTATCTTTGCTGATGGTGTCACCAGTGATACAATTTTTCCAAAGGAGCCATCAATTGGCTTGGTGTCGTGGCATTCCTGTATCTTCCTCCCTTCTGCTAGTGATGGTCTAAAATTTGGGGGCCAACAGAGGTGAGGCAAAGAACCTCACCCCCTCACTGGCACCAAGGCCAAATATGGGGGCCAACAGAGGTGAGGCAAAGAACCTCACCCCACCACTGGTGCCAAGGCCAAATTTGGGGGCCAACAGAGGTGAGGCAAAGAACCTCACCCCCTTTCCACTGGTGCAAATGCCTATCCACAAGTATGGCTGTATGCTGGACCAGTAGTCAGTGACGGGTATGATCCAATTGCAGTGGTACCAACCTAAGACAGGAGGCTGACGCCTAGAGGTCAGCTCATCCCATGACAGGTAAGGACCATATGTTGTATTGGACAACCTAACAGGCATAGTCCCTAAGCCACATTGCTTGTTGTTTAATTAAACAGAAGTGGGGAAATGCTGAGAGCCACAGCTGAGTCGGAATGGCCCCTGGCATTTTGCCAATAGTATTGGTTGACAGGCGAGGCATTACTGTCCGCCTCAGCCGCTACTTTGGAGTTCTCACGCTACTTTGGAGTTTTCGTGGGGATTCCCAGGAATTCCCGGAGAATTCCCATTGGTTGGGGAAGTGCAGGAGGAGGGATTTTCCGGAGGAGATATTTCCGGTGGCTAATTCCTGGACGAGCCGCGTGGGATTCGGGAGACTTCCCCGGGAGTGTGTGTGAAGTGTTTTGGTGGAGTTCAAAAATAAAGTTTGTTCCTGCTTCAGTGGCTCGTGGTTTGTGCCCAGCCAGACTGCGGCAATCCCCCCTTCCCCTCCCCTCCTCTCCCATCACTTCTCTCTACCCAATCTAGTGGACACACTTTTTTTTCCCCTCACATCACCATACATGTAATCTGTATAACGATGAGGGTCTCCTTCCAATTTCCATGCAATTCCCCTTCTCTCTCCCTTTCCCTCCCACCTCTCTTCCCTATTTAGTGGTAATCTTCTTCTCATGCTCTTCCTCCCTATCCCATTTTGAGTCACCCCCCCCTTATATCAGAGAAGACATTTGGCATTTGTTTTTTAGGGATTGGCTAACTTCACTTAGCATAATCTGCTCTAATGCCATCCATTTCCCTGCAAATGCCATGATCTAGTTATTTTTTAGTGCTGAGTAATATTCCATTGCATATAAATGCCACATTTTATCCATTCATCCATTGAAGGACATCTAGGTTGTTTCCACAGTCTAGCTATTGTGAATTGTGCTGCTATAAACATTGATGTGGCTGTGTTCCTGTAGTATGCTCTTTTTAGGTCTGTTGGGAATAGTCTGAGAAGGAGAATAGCTGGGTCAAATGGTGGTTCAATTCCCAGCTTTCCAAGAATCTCCATACTGCTTTCCATATTGGGTGCACCAATTTGCAGTCCCACCAGTAATGTATGAGTGTAACTTTTTCCCCGCATCCTCACCAGCACTTGTTGTTGTTTGACTTCATAATGGCTGCCATTCTTACTGGAGTGAGATGGTATCTTAGAGTAGTTTTAATTTGCATTTCTCTGATTGCTAGAGATGGTGAGCATTTTTTCATGTATTTGTTGATTGATTATATATCCTCTTCTGAGAAGTGTCTGTTCAGGTCCTTGGCCTATTTGTTGATTGGGTTATTTATTTTTTTTGTTGTTTAACTTTTTGAGTTCTTTGTATACTCCAGAGATTAGAGCTCTATCTGATGTGTGAGGGGTAAAAATTTGTTCCCAGGATATAGGCTCCCTATTTACCTCACATATTATTTCTCTTGCTGAGAAAAACTTTTTTGTTTGAATTTGTCCCATTTGTTGATTCTTGGTTTTAACTCTTGTGCTATACATGTCTTATTATGGAATTTGGGGCCTGACCCCATGTGATGGAGATTAGGGCCAACTTTTTCTTCTATTAGACGCAGAGTCTCTGGTTTGATTCCTAGCTCCTTGATCCATTTTGAGTTAACGTTTGTACATGTGAGAGAAAGGGATTCAATTTCATTTTGTTGCATATGGATTTCCAATTCTCCCAGCACCATTTGTTGAAGATGCTATCCTTTCTCCATTGCATGCTTTTAGCATCTTTGTCTAATATAAGGTAGTTGTAATTTTGTGGGTTGGTCTCTGTGTCTTCTATTCTGTACTATTGATCTACAAGCCTGTTTTGGTGCCATTACCATGCTGTTTTTGTTACTATTGCTCTGTAGTATAGTTTGAAATCTGGTATAGCGATACCACCTGTTTCACTCTTCCTGCTTAGAATTGCTTTAGCTATTCTGGGTCTCTTATTTTTTCCAGTTGAATTTCATGATTACTTTTTCTATTTCTGCAAGGAATGCTGTTAGGATTTTCATCAGAATCACATTGTATCTGTAAAGTGCTTTTGGTAATATGGCCATTTTAATAATATTAATTCTGCCTATCCTTGAGCAAGGTATATCTTTCCATCTTCTAAAGTCTTCTTCAATTTCTCTCTTTAGGGTTCTGTAGTTTTCATTGTATAGATCATTCACCTATTTTGTTAGGTTGATTCTCAATTATTTTTTTTAGGATATTATAAATGGGGTAGTTTTCCTCATTTCCATTTCAGAGGATTTGTCACTGATATACAGGAATGCCTTTGATTTATGGGTATTGATTTTATATCCTGCCACTTTGCTGAATTCATTTATTAGTTCTAGAAGTTTCTTGGTAGAATCTTTTGGGTCTGCTAGGTATAGGATCATGTCATCAGCAAATAGTGCTAATTTAAGTTCTTCTTTTCCTGTAGTTACACCTTTAATTTCTTTCATCTAATTGCTCTGGCTAGTGCTTCCAGAACTATGTTGAATAGAAGTGGTGAGAGAGGGCATCCCTGTCTTGTTCCAGATTTTAGAGGGAATGCCTTCAATTTTTCTCAGTTTAGAATGATGCTGGCCTGAGGCTTAGTGCAGATAGCTTTTACAATGTTGAGGTAAGTTCCTATTATCCCTAGTTTTTCTAGTGTTTTGAACATAAAGTGATGCTGTATTTTTGTCAAATGCTTTTTCTGCGTATAACAAGATGATCATAAATGGTTCTTATCTTTAAGTCTATTAATGTGGTGAATTGCATTTATTGATTTCCATATATTGAACCAGCCTTGCATCCCGGGGATGAATCTCACTTGATCATGGTGCACAATCTTTTTGATATGTTTTTGTATCTAATTTGCCAGAATTTTATTGAGGAGTTTTGCATCTATATTCATTAGAGATATTATCTGTAGTTTTCTTTCTTTGAAGTGTCTTTGTCTGGTTTTGGAATCAGGGTGATGTTGGCCTTGTAGAATGAATTTGGAAGTACTCCCTCTTTTTCTATTACCTGAAATAGATTGAAGAGTGTTGGTATTAGTTCTTCTTTAAAGGTTTTGTAAAATTCTGCTGTATATCCGTCTGGTCTTGAGCTTTTCTTGGTTGGTAGTCTTTTGATGGCTATTTTTATAGTCTATTTCCTCACTTGATATTGGTCTGTTGAAGTTATGTATATCTTCCTGACTCAATCTGGGTAGATCATATGACTTAAGAAATTTATCGATGCCTTCACTATTTTCTATTTTATTGGAGTATAAGGTTTCAAAATAATTTCTAATTATCTTCTGTATTTCTGTAGTGTCTGTTATGATATTGCCTTTTTCATCCCATATGCTAGTAATTTGGGTTCTCTCTCTTCTCTTTGTTAGCATGGCTAAGGGTCTGTCGATCTTATTTATTTTTTCAAAGAACTAACTTTTAGTTTTGTCAATTTTTTCAATTGTTTCTTTTATTTCAATTTCATTGATTTCAGCTCTGATTTTAATTATTTCTTGCTTTCTACTGCATTAGTTGTTGACTTGCTTTTCTTTTTCTAGGGCTTTGAGATGTAGTGTAAGTTCATTCATTTGATGGATTTTTCTTTTTTTGAGGAATGAACTCCATGCAATGAATTTTCCTCTTAGTACTGCTTTCATAGTATCCCATAGATTTTGATAAGTTGTGTCTGTGTTTTCATTTATCTCTAAGAATTTTTTAATTTCCTCCTTGATGTCTTCTATAACCCATTGTTCATTCAGTAGCATATTGTTCACTCTCCAAGTGATGTAGGAATTTTTCTTCCTTATTTATCATTGATTTCCAATTTCATTCCATTATGATCAGATAAAATGCATGGTAATATCTCTAGTCCTTTATATTTGCTAAGAGTTGCCCTATGGCATAATATATGGTCTATTTTTGAGAAGTATCCATGTGCTGCTGAGAAAAAAGTGTATCCGCTTGATGATGGTTGATATATTCTATATATGTCAGTTAAGTCTAGGTTATTAATTGTGTTATTGAGTTCTATAGTTTCTTTATTCAACTTTTGTTTGGAAGATCTGTCCAGTGGTGAGAGAGGTGTTTTAAAGTCACCCATGATTATTGTGTTGTGGTCTATTTGCCTCTCGAACTTGAGAAGAGTTTATGAACATAGCTGCACCATTGTTTGGGGCATATATATTAATGATTGTTATGTCTTGTTGGTGAATGGTTCCCTTTAGCAGTATATAGTGTCCTTCTTTATCCCTTTTGATTAACTTTGGCTTGAAGTCAATTTTATTTGATATGAGTATGGACACCCCTATTTGCTTCCAAGGTCCATGGAAGTGGTATGATTTTTCCCAACCTTTCACCTTCAGCCTGTGTATGTCTTTTCCTATCAGAAGAGTCTCCTGTAGGCAGCATATTGTTGGATCTGTTTTTTTTAATCCAGTCCACTAGCCTATGTCTCTTGATTGGTGAGTTTAAGCCATTAACATTTAGGGTTATTATTGAGATATGATTTACCCCTAAATGTAATCTGCCTCCTTTCTCTTGTGGCTTTTAAAATTCTCTTCTTGTTCTGTAGGTTGGACATTTTATTATAATGTGTCTGGGTGTGGGTCTCTTGTGGTTTTGTACATTCGGCATCCTGTAGGCTTCTAGGATTTGGATTTCCATTTCGTTCTTCATATCTGGAAAGTTTCATAAAATTATTTCATTGAACAGATTGCTCATTCCTTTGGTTTGGACCTCTATACCTTCCTCTATTCTAATGACCCAAGTTTGGTTTTTTTTATGATATCCCAAATCTCTTGGAAGTTCTGCTCGTGGTTTCTTGCCAGCCTTTCTGAGTTGACTAGACTCTTTTCGAGATGATATATTTTGTCTTCGTTGTCTGATGTTCTGACTTCTAGTGGGTCTACTCCTGGTGATACTCTCATTTGAATTTTTAATTTGGTTTACAATTTCCTTCATTTCCATGATTTCTGTTTGTTTTTTTGTATAACCTCTATCTCCCTGTAGAGTTGCTCTTTTTTGCTTCTTGAATTTGTTTATGTAATTCATTGTTGAAGTGATATTTCATTGTCTGCATTTGCTGTCTAAGGTCTTCCTTGAGACTCCATAACATCTTAGCATGTATATCTTAAAATCTTTATCTGACATTCTCTCTGCTGTGGCTACCAACTCCTCTATTGTTGAGTTGTCCTGCATTGTTTGTTCTTTTTTTTTTCCTTGTTTTTTCATAATGCTCACATTTCTTTCCAGCTCTGTGTGACTGCTGTGTTATTATTTTCTCCTATAAATTTTTTTGCTTTTGTATAGCTCCAAGATCTCTCCTTTGTGATGGGAGACAATGTCTAGAGATGTTGGGTTCAATTGTAATTTAAAGTAAATTCATTAGTTTCATAAAAGGCATACAGATTCTCGTTGCATATAGAGAACTGAGGGTTGGTTGTAGGACTTTATGTTTAGGGGGAAAGATTGTGAGGATATGGGGTTAGTATATCTTAGCTACTTTGGAGGAGGGCTCTAATGAAGAAGGATATTAACAGGAGAATAGACAGGAGTATTTGGGGGTAGCTAAGTACTTAGGAGGACTATAAAAAGCCTAGAAACATTCACCTATCTGCATTTAGTAAATTACATGTAGTAGAAGTAGTAATGCTTGGGAGGTTGGGAGGGGAAGAGAAGGAGAAAGAAAAGAAGAAGAAAGAAAGAGAAAGAAGAACAAAAAAGGAAGAAAAAAGAAAGAAAGAAATGCACTCTTAGAGTTCTATTTTCTTCTCTTCCAGTAGGTGGTGTTGTGCTTTCCAGGCTAAGTCTCTGTCCTCAGGATGTAGGAAGCAATCCGTGTGGGGTGGCTCTCCCTCCCCTGCCAGGTGTCTCTCCAATCCCGGTCTCTTTGGGTTGCTCCTGGTCTCTAGCCCCCTCACTTCTCCTGCCCACCAGGCCCCAATTACTGGGGCTCCTCTCCACAGCTCTAGTTTCACTCTGGGCATTCGGCACCCTGGCTTCCCTGCCCTCTTGAACAACTGGGCGCTCTCTTTGTTTATTAGTCACCCAGTCATCATGGCTGTAAAGAGAGGGAGTTGGAAACTGGCAACTGTTCTGTCTTATTCCCTCTGATAGCCACGCCCCCCAAGAGCTGGTGAGAAAGGTTTCAGTAGTCGCTGCTGGGGGGAGGGGGAGTTGGAGGTCAGGTTCCTTTTCAGTTTCCCTCGCTCTGATATTCACACCCCCGGAGAGCTAGGGAGAAAGTTTTTGAGTTATCCCAGCTGGGTGGAGGGGGGAGCTGGCGGTCACACACCTGATCTGTCACCAAACTTGCTGCTGTGCGATCCGCCCAAAGCTAATGAAGTAGATTCTCCAAGATGGTGACCACCCTTTTCTGCGCTGGGGTGTCTGGTGAGGAGGATGGACCTAGGCTGTTTCTACACTAAGACCTGACTTCAGTCCTCAGTCTGGTGCCCTGTAGAGGCGTGAGTGCCAGATCTCCACAGGATCTGAAACTCTGCTTCTCTGAGCTGCCAGAACTCCACAGCGCTCAATTTCACCTGGCTGTGGTGAACTGTTGTTCAGCTGTTCGGGTTCTGCACACAAAGTGACTCGGATTTTCTCACATCTGGACTCTATTTGTGACCATCTGTTGTTTAAAATTCTGTCTCAGACTCCATGAGGATTAAATTTGCTGAATATTCTTGATAAAACAGCAATTGGCCATTCTGAACTCACCCGAGGCAAGAGACACCTGGTCAAGACTCCATTCTTGAGGGTGGTGTGTCAATTATGGTGGAACTGAGCAATTGGCGCCACACTGTGGGTCTTCCCACAATAGGGCAGAGACCTCTCCTGGTTCACACAGGCGAAGCAATGGGGGAGATGACCGCATGGTGAGGGAAGATTGGGACAGATATGGCAGCAGCCCATTGCCATTTCTGACCTCACTTCCGCCTTCTTTGGGGCAAAAACCTAAGTCAGGGCCTACCCAAGGCCCACCAAAAAGGAGGGGCACTGCAGTATGCAACAGAAGGAGAGTCGCAGGCTCTGATGTCATCAGAGTGGGCCATGTCCACTTGTCACTATTACCAGCCAGCAATGAGTTCCTACTGTGATTTGTTGGGCCATTAACCCCAGATACCAAAGGCCTGATTTTGAGATTAAATAATTTTTAAAAAGGGGATTCAGGTAATGCCAGTAGCGATTGATTCAAATTTGAGAGATGAGATTAAAATCACAGTACAATCAGAACATGCCATTTGGCTCTCTACAAGGGATGTATTGGTGCACTTAACACTCCTGCCTTGCCACTCCGTGGATGACCTGTTTATGACCTCAATTTTCAGGTCCCTGGACCAAGTGTACTGGTCTCAATTAATTCAGCAGGAGCGCCCTTTACTGGAACTTAAAATTAAACATAAAAAGTTTTGAGGTATAATATATACTGGGGCTGAGAAATCTGTTCTATCTCATAGATTTTGGCCCAAAAGCTGACCTTTACATATTGTGCCTGCCAACATAGAGGTCACAGATCAGATATCTCAACCTACACAAAGTGCCCTGTATCTTTGCTGGGAAGATAAAGATGGTAATTCTGGAATTTTCAAGCCTTATGTTTTAGACACTTTACCAGTAAATTTATGGAACCCTTGATATTATAAGCAGCTTAAGTTTATTGTTAGTGACTTCAAATTCTATCAGGCCATTTGAGGGACTTAATCAAAGATTTGTTACTAGAGAAATTGAGGGAAATTTACAGGAAGTGTACCTGCCTATGACCCAATCTCCCCAACAGAAACTAATTAATGTACCCAGCTAAAATTTTTGGTAGGGGCCCTGACATTATCCCAGACCCAGAGAACAACAGAAAAAATTAATTGGCTCACAGAAGAGCCAATCTGGATTACTCAGTGACCCTAACAGGGGAAAAACTTAAACTAGCCTACATGTTAGTTGAGGAACAACTTCAGGCTGGCCATTTAGAGCCTATGCTCAGCCCTTGGAACACACCCATCTTTGTAATTAATAAAAAGTCTGGTAATTAGAAATTATTACAAGACCTTAGAGCTATTAATCATGTTATAGAGCCCATGGGAGCCTTACAATCTGGGCTATCTTCTCTTACAGATATTCCTTTAGATTATCATTTAACAATAATAGCGTCTTTCAAAATAGCCTTTGAAAATAATTACTTCTTCTCTATACCTTTGCACCCAGATGACTGTAAAAGTCTTGCCTTTAGTGTCCCAGCAATAAATTTTAAAGAAAAAGTTAAAAGATATTGCTGGAAGGTGTTGCCTCAAGGAATGTGTAACAGTCCTGAAAGGAAAGTGACCATGACACTCAGAGCAACTGAGAGAGAGAGAGAGAGAGAGAGAGAGAGAAAGAGAAAGGGGAAGGAGAGCAGGAAAAGATAGAAGAGAGGGGAGAGAGAAGAGAGAAGAGAGGAGAAAGGAGAGAGAGAGAGAGAGAGAGAGAAAGGGGGAAGCAGGAGAGTTTTTACAACCAAAATTTAATGGGGTCTCTGGGTCTGCAACCCACCTTGTTGGCGTACAATGATTGGATCATACAATAGTTGCTAAGGATGTCATCTTTTGCCTTCAGGTAGATGCATCAGGGGTCAGATGTGGGTTTCCATTGCACCAGACAGGTGGAGGTCAAGTGTTCAGACTTGAGGCAAACAAGCGACAAGGAACCAGACAGGTGAGGGTGAGGGTCTAGTGTTCAGCTCACCCTGCAGATAACATTTTTTTCAGCCTGCTTTGCAACTAACATTCCTCCATTTTTGTTTTTCTAAGTGACGTGGGGATGGAATAATTCCATCTGGCTACTTTCTGCTGAGAGGGGGCAGCGTGGGGCCTACTGGGAGAGCGGGGGAGTGTTCGGAAGACAGGCTTGTCTCCTGAATGGGAATGACAGGGAAGCTAGAGATAACATCCAGTGGCTATAGACAGTTATCTCAGTAGGGGCAAAGTCCATAAAGGTTCCTTGGAGCCATAAGTTGTCAATGGCATCAAACCATTCCTGAGCAGAGGAGATCTTTGGTATCAGCCATTGGTCCTGTCATAAGGACACTAGGAAATATCAGAGGTGTCTGGTTGGATCCAGTAATGTTAAGGGTGACTGCCCAATTGCAGCCAGTGGAAGGGCAATCGTCTTGACCCATAAACTGACAGTGGGTGGTGCCATTCTGGTGCCATGTCACTTGGGTGTAGAAGCACCATCTGTGGGTTGAGAGAGATTACTGATTAGTAAAAGAAGAAGAGGGTTGGTGAGAAATCTTGAGTTTGGTGGGTCCTAAAGTGGTGACAGTCCTGGACTGAACATTTGGAACAGGTGCTTTTTTAAGGCAGGAGAAATGGTACCAGGAGAGTGACCCAAAAGCTTGGCCATTATTGTAGTAAGTATGACTGTATGGGGTCCCATCCAGCAAGGTTCCAATGATTGAGGATGCAGTTCCCAAGTAAGACTGCATCACCCAGTTGAAGAGGGTCCAGTTGGGTTTGTGGTTGTGTTGGGATTGAGGCAATGGATGGCACGGGAAGGCACCCATCTGCATGTTCCCGTAGGAGTTTGTGTAGAAGTGTGAGATAGGGCAGGTAGGACACAAGGGGAGGAGGAGTGACTGGAAAACTTTGGTTGATTAAGAAATGGCACCCATAGAGTTGCTCAAAGGGGCTAAGGCCTGAGGAAGTTCTAGGGGCTGCCTGAATTTGGGTGAGGGCCAATGGCAGAAGATTGGGTCAGGAGAGCCCAAGTTCAATAGCAAGTTTAGTGAGATGATCCTTGAGAATGCTGTTAGCCCTCTCAACCTTACCTGAGGATTGGAGTCAGTAGGGGATGTGGAGCCTCCAAGTGATGTTGAAGCCTTTGGAGACTAGTTGAACAACCTGAGAAGTGAAAGCCAGACTGTTGTCTGACTGGATGGAGGCAGGAAGTCCGAACCTGGGAATGATCTGATTGGTGAGGATGGAGGTGATGGTGTTAGCAATTTCCATGGAGGTAGGGAAGCCTTCTATCCAACCTGAAAAAGTTTCAACCAAAGTAAGTAGGTAGCAAACTTTTTTGTGCCAAGGCACATGAGTGAAGTTGATCTACCAGTCTTTGCCTGGCTGGTGGCTCCTCATCTAATGTGTGGGGAGTTTAGGTTTGATGCTTCCTTGTGGGGATACTGCAGAGCAGACAGAAAAAGCAGAGTGGACCTACTTGAGAGTAGTTCTCATTCCTGGGAAGTAAAAGAGGGGATGTAAAATCTGCAAAAGGGGTCAAGGAGGGTTTTAGATGGGAGCAGAGTCTCTGGAGCCAGATGAGTCGGTCATGGGTCATAGGTCTCCATCTTTGGCATCAGAGGCTGATAGTCTTGAAGAAGTACTTGATTGACTGGTTGGTGAATTTGTGTATCTGATCTTGCAGAAACTTCTGTAGGCAATTTAATAGTCATGGTCCTATTAGGAGAAACATAAAGAGGACTAATAGGGTCCTGCAAGGGGGAAGAGCCAAGGCCATACTTGACTGAACATTCTCCATGGAGCCTGTTGGCCTAGTTGCTGTCTCCTCTTTTCTAGCTGTCCCTATCCTTCATTACCCCCAGGAATGGCTGTGTTTGGGTTTAACTGTTTTGGGTAGGTGTTTAAGATCAAGTTTGTCAAAATTGACTTTGTTTCTATCTATATTTAAGAGTCATACAAGTTCCCATAGGGGTCACTCGTGGGGAAACTTGAGAGAAGCTTCTTATTTCTGCTAGTGCCATTTGTGCTAGGATGGGTCCAGGTCTTGCTTGACCATGTGGCTTCCCTTAGAAGCACCAGGGATGTCTCCTTTCTTCAGTGAGCCTCCTCTTCACAAGCAAGTGCACTGACTGGCTTTTATTCTCCAGTAGTCTCATTAATCTCCCTGATCAGGAGTTTATGTGGCCAAAAGTTGCAAAGCTCTTTAGAGAAGTTCCCTGTTCCCTGGATTCAGACTGACTCGGAGGGCCAGAGCAAATGTTGGTTTTTTTGGCCATTTTAATTTAAGTCTTGATCTTAAACATCTAGCAAAGTCAATTTCACCAGTCTTAAATTAAGAGTACTGGGCTTTAACTGAAGTCTGTCCTACTTTGGAGTCATTCTGACATGTAGTAAGATGGGAGAAAGAACCTTATCTCAGGTAAGGCTGGGCTCTTTATAAATTTTAGGTAAAGTGTTCTAGTTCTGAAGCTGATCTTTGCTTCTTAAATATCACTTTGTAAAATTTTATATATTTTTGCTCAAGGTCACATGAATATTAGCTAACACAATATAATATTTCATTTAAATTGTACCCCAGTGTATAGAACTTTATATTAATCTTACTGATAACAGGTCCAGTTTTAGAACATTAAATGATATAAATAAATCTCCAATATGTTATTCTTATAAGCCTAAAATTATCATGAAACCTTTTGGAGAACATCAACTTGATATAATGCTCTTTTAAAGCTTCTACTTTAAATACTTGCATATCTGGAAAATATGAACACATTTAATATATAAAGAAGAGTAATAGTACCACCATTACATTAATGTTTTTGTATTAATAAAGTTTAGTTCTTAAAGAAATAACATATTACAATATTGCAAAATACAGTTGTTGTTTAACCATAGTTGTATAATACTTAAGATTCCTTCAAGATTACTTGCTCAAAAAACTTACATATATACTCAACTTATACAGACCTTCTTTATCGCTTACTTAGAAGTCTAAGAGACCATCTTTATCACTTACTTAAACCCTCTTATTTACTTAATCACATAGACTGTCTTATCCAGAAACACCTCTTTTCCTTCTATTAAATATGGTTTCCAGGGTCTGGGATTGTGGCTCAGCAGTAGAGTGCTTGCCTAACACAGGAGGAACCCAGATTTGATTCAGCACCACATAAAAATAAAGGCATTGTGTCGTGGTTTATCTACACCTAAAAAATAAATATTTTTTTAAAATATATGGTTTCCATACCTAGAACCTTCTAATTTCTCTTTCCTATCTGTTAACCCCTTCTTTATTAACATTTTGAAACAATCCTTATAAATTTCTGAATTTAGGCAAATTATTCCATTTTAGTAAGAAATATTTTGTTATTTCTAGTGTACAGTTAATCACATCTGATTACCATTTCATGAAAACATGAACAAAGTTTAAGTATATAGAATTATACTGTTGTAGGGACAGACAAGACAAGGCAGCTAAGATAGCACCAAAGATATGGAAACAGTTTTATTTAGTTGCAGCCAGATTCAGAGGGCACAGCTTCTGCTGTAATCAATTAATCCCATGAGCTTTAGGTAGTTTCAGAATTTTATACCCAGCATGTAAGGGGAGGGGCTCAGAAGTTCATGCCTGCAGAAGTTCACATAAAAGCAGTTTTTTCTTTTCACTGTTTTGGGCAAGTTAGCTCTTCAAGGACACCTGAGAGGGGAGGGCTTTTTTTTCTAGCTGTTTTGGGCAAGTTAATTCTTCAAGGATAACACCTGAGAAGGGGAGAGCTTCTTCTCCCCTTTCTTTCCTCCCATTGCCAGCTGTTACCATGGAGCCCAGTTGGTAACTTCTTAGAAATGTAGACATCTCTGTGAAGCCCAGCTCAAGGCCAGAGGCCTTGTTTACATATTTTGTGAAAAACTAGTAAGGGGTTGTCTAGCATCTGGAGTGCTGATTTTTTCCAGCCAGTAACCAAGTAAAACAGGGAAACATGAAAAGAGGAAGTTTATCTACATTGAAATCTTTTGTAGAGACTCTTTTGCTAACAGTCCTAAAATCAGCCATGGAGAAGATTTCTGGAGAATGTCAGTTAAGATTTTTCTGTGAGCCTGGGTAGGCAGGGGGAAGATGGGAAGAAGGTGGGGCTAAGGGCAGCTCGGGTCCATCTGAGAATGAGGAAGGAGGTGCAGAAGAACAATGGGAAAGGGGTTTGGGATTTTCCTGAGCAAGGAAAACTTGAGCAGTAGAACAGGTAGAGCAGAGGGGAGGATGGGAGTGAATATCGCAAAAAGCCTGTAAGGAACTTTAAATTCTTAGTAACCTTGTTTTCAGTCATGACAAAGCAATTTTAAAGGCCATTTTCACCAGATCTCAGATAGGGTTCTGAGTGCCCTCCTTAGCTCATTTGAGCTTTGGGCTAGCTGGTAAGAGGGCCTGGTGGGACAAAGTGTGGGCACTAACAGGAAAAGAGAGGAGTGTGTCAGTGGAGGGATAACTTCAGTACCTGCTACCCCAGCAAGGGGGCAATGGTCTGAGGAAGGGCGGAGGTGTAAGTTTTTGATCTAGTAGTTGGAGGGGGAAAGCAGGTTGTGGGGGTGATGGTGGAGGGGCTGGGACAGAAGGGTGAGGGTGAGAACCTATTTGAGCCAGGCGATAGGGTCAAAAGTAGTGGATGAGTCCAGAGGAGGAGAAGGTTGGGGATCGGGGGTTGGGTGGATGGTTTGCAAGCTTAAAGAATTTGTAAATGTTTGCAAGAGGTGCAGAGAGCAGGATTGAATCAGAGCAAGAAGAAAGCTTGGACATAAGGAATTACTACCCATTTTTTTGAATGCTCACAGTAGTTGTGGAGATCCCTTAGAATGGAATGATCCAGAGACCCAAAAGGGGGCCATTTGCTTTGATTGTCTAGGGGATAAGTGGACCAATCCTGGGTGCTATATATAATCAATTTGTGGGGGTTTGAAATACAGTGTCAAGGAGAGGGTCTTGAGGTTGTCTAAAAGGCATTGTAAGGGAGAGTTGACCAGCAGAGAGGACACGTTACCCATGTAGAAAACATAGTATAAGAGGAAGGGGAATGAGCTGATTTATAGGCAAAAGGGGCATCCCTGATAGAGCCCCAAATCAGGAATGCCTAATGGCAGGTTCAACCTGCAGAGATTGGTTGTCACCAAATCCTGACAGTTGAGGCTCCCATCCTGGATGGGGCTGGAGCCATGGGAGACCTTGGACAAGGCTTTTCGGGACTCCTCCTGGAGAGGCTGTGGACTCCCAGGGCCAGAGAAGGAGAGTGGAAGGGGAGGGTAAGCGTATCTCTAGCAGCTGAGTCTTAAAGGTCAGAGGACTTTATGAGAACCTCTGTGACCATGAAGGTCTGGGTGGGGTGTAATGTTCAGTTCTCTTTTATGTGTTCCCAGAGGTTACACAGTCCTTTGAGGGTGACATATAAAGTCTATGCTGGGGAAGGGAAAGGGAAATAATTTTGGACCCGAGAGTCAAATCTGTGGGAGGAAGTCCCTGAGGACCACCGTGGCCTTGAAGGCTGTAGTGGGGTGTTTTCCTCCCCGCAGGTGGGTGAAGAGGTTTGCTGGATGTTCAACGGTCAAATCCTCCCAAGACCACCATTGGGTTTAGGATTCCAATTGGAGGCCGGTGGTGGATGTAGTTTTGGTGGTCAAGAAAATGGGTTCAGGTCTTCCAGTGAGTGGCACTTCCAAAGGAAGAGGGACCCAAAAGAGAGTGTTCACCCTCTTCCTGGGTTTCGGCACCAGATGAAAGGAAAGTGACCATGACAATTGGAGCGACCAAGAAATCTTTATTGCAGCAGTGTCTGATTAACAGGGAAGGAAGAGAGAGAGAGAGAAGGGAAAGAGAGAAGAAAGAGAGGGAGAGAGCAAAGTGGGAGAGAGAGAGAAAGAGAGGGGAAAGAGAAAGAGAGCAGGGAAAGAGAGAAGAGGGGGGAAGAGGGAAGAGAGAGAGAGAGAGAGAGAGAGAAAGCAAGAGAGGGGGGCCAGCAGGAGAGAGTTTTTATAGCCAAAATCTAATGGGGTCTTTGGGTCTGCAAGCTGCCTTGTTGGTGTACTGTAATGGGATCATACAGTAGTTGCTAAGAGTGTCATCTTCTGCCTTCAGGCAGATGGGGCAGGGGTCAGATGTGGGTTTCTATTGCACCAGATGGGTGGGGTCAATTGTTCAGCCTTGAGTGGGGTTGAGTGTTCAGACTTGAGGCAAACAAGTGATAAGGAACCAGATGGGTGAGGGTCGAGTGTTCAGCTCACCCTGCAGCTAACATTTGTTCAGCTGCTCTGCAACTAACACTACCCTATGTCAAATTTTTGTGGGACAGGCCATCATGCCTCTGAGGGAGAAAGTCCCTGATGCATATATTATTCATTCTGTGGATGACATACTTTTAGCTCATGCTAATCCAGATGTACTCCTAAAAATTTTTGCCCAATTAGAGACTTCACACAGCAATGGGTTTGTGCATAGAACCTCAAAAGGTGCAAAAGATATCTCCTTTTCAATATCTAGATCATGTGATTGAAGGACACACAATCCGTCCTCAAAACTTACAAAATAAGAGTCAAGGAGCTGCACACCCTTAATGATTTTCAAAATCTATTAGGAGATATTAATTGGCTGAGGCCATCTTTAAAGCTGACTACTTCAGATTTAAGTCCTTTATTTCAGATATTTCAGGAGATCCTTCTCCAACTTCTTATCAGCTCACAGCAGAAGTAAGAACAGCTTTGAGGAAAGTTGAAATTGCTATTAAAAATGCTCAACTTACTAGAATTAACCCACAAGATCCTATATATTTATTGATATTTCCTACTGCTTATGGTCCTACAGGAGCAATATGGCAAACATTGGGAGCTATTGAGTGGATTCATCTAGCCTACTCTCCTCAAAAATCATTAACTCCTTTTCATGGTTTTGTTGCTCAATTAATTATCAAGGACAGAACAAGGATTTTACAGCTAGTTGGATCAGGACCTAATATTATAATTATTCCATTTTCTGCTTAACAGAATGATTGGCTTTTTCAGACTTCTAATACTTGGCAAGTAGCTTTTGCTAATTTTCCTGGTCAGATAGAGAGTCATTATCCTCGTGATATAATTATTCAATTTGCATTAGTAATTCCATTCATTTTTCCAAGGATTGTAAGTTCACAACCAATAGATGGCACACTAACAGTATTCACTGATGGCTCAAGCTCAGGTAAAGCAGGTTTTTATAGTCATGCTCATATAGAGATGACTAGAGAACAAGCTCATCAAATTGTACATCATTGCTCCCAATGTGTTATACACACTCCATCTTTACCAACTGGGGTAAATCCCCATGGATTAAAACCAAATCAATTATGGCAAATGGATGTAACATTCCTCAATTTGGTAGGCAGTGTTATGTACATGTAATTGTAGATACTTATTCTAGATTTATCTTTGCAACAGCCCATGCAAAAAAAAATATTCAACATGTTATTGCTCATTGATTGGCTGCTTTTGCAGTATTAGGATGTCCTTTACAGATTAAAATTGATAATGCACCAGCTTATGTTAGCTCTCCTTTGCCAAGGTCCAGCCCCTTCTTTCACCAGGGGTCTGGTGAAAGAAGAAGAGTTGGGACAACAGGTTGCAAGTTACAAGCAGCCTCCAGGAGAAATCTCTGCTGCCCCTGGAGGGACCTTTATTTTTATACCTTTTTTATAAGTGTTTTTTCAGGTAGTTAATGGATAGCTTCAAAGCCCAAAACTTTTTTGATTTACATAATTTTCAAGAGTTACAATCTTTTCTGACATATATTGATATTGAGTACATTGTTCAAAATATTTTTCTGTTAACCTTAGTCAATCATGATTAAGCTTTTAGGTTTTTACCTCAATCACTAGGTACTAGGCGATGCAACTAGACTACATGACTTCTGACCTATTATTCACTTCTAACTTTAAAGTATACCTATAATTATTTCATTAACCTTTAACTTTAAAGCATACTTATGATTATTGGTAAGGTTTCTTACTTCTAAACTAAAATCCCAGTAAAACACATTTAAAGTAGTGAAAGTCTATTATTTAAAAGCTTACTATTCTGAAGTGCCTCTAAAGTGCCTCTAAAATATATCTATTTTATTTTATTTTTAATTTCCAAGGTAATTTCCTTTTTTCATATGACCTATTTAACTGCTTTCTTAAAGAACTTCCTTGATCCTTGATCAAAGCACATCAATTCTTATGTCTTTGTAATCTTCAACTAAAGGGCAGGTTTTACACCTCAACCCATTTGTCATTTATATTAATTATGTGTTTTCCATTTTCATCATAAATTTCTGTGTAAGGCAAAGGAGGATCTATTGGTTGGGGAATGTATTTTTATTAGCTTCTTGTCCTTGGGGGGATACCATAAGCTACATACGGTGGTCCTTGTACTGTTGGCACAGAAATTATTTTTCTGTAACTAGGCTGTTGTACAGGTTGTGGCTTTAGGAAGGGGCTGGGGGGAGCTAGTTTAAATTCTTAACCATGGCATAAATATTTCTTGTTGTTTAGGCTTGAGGAATAACACTATTGTTTGTATCCTGAGAGATATTGAAACTCACCTCATGGCATGTCTCAGTCTCATTCTGGAAATTTTCCTGCAATCTCAGGCAATACATACTTTTATTAAAGGTTGACATATGCCCTATTATCCATATCATGTGTATCATAAACAAAAAACATTCCTAATAATTCCAGTTTCCTGATGGTGCAGCCCTGCCACAGTATCCCCCACACTGTGACCCTGTCAGACAGCAGGTGCAGGAACACCTTCTCCACTTCTTTTCAACAATTTTGCCAAGAATTTTGTATTGATTATAAAACAGGTATTCCTTAAACCCTAAAGGTCAAGCTACTGTAGAACGAGCTCATTTATCTATTAAGCTACAATTACAAAAACTAAAAGGGGGAGATAGGAGTAGGACTCCCCAAAATAACCTTAATCATGCTCTCTATTCATTTTAAATTTTCTAAATTGTGATTCAGCTGAGCCACACATGTCTTCCACAGCAGCAGGCCCTTTAGGCCAAGTTTTGTGGAAGGACTTGCAGACTGGCCAATGGAAAGGACCAGATCCAGTGATTATGTGGGGTAGAAGTCATGCTCGGATTTTCCCAGAAGAAGCTTTTTGTCCTATTTGATACCTGAATGTGCCATCAGGCATGGAGGACTTAGAACCAAGATTCAAATGACTGAAGATCAACCCAGAGATGCCAGACCTGACTTCCCTCAACAAGAGGAACTCTTGAAGGAAGAGAGGAAGAAAGATGGCCCAAAGAGACCCAATGGTTAAGCTACCCTCATGTAAGGACCTGAAGAATCTGACACTACAGGCTGAACAAATGATTCAACAACAAGGAAAAGTTAAATCTCCAACGATGATGCTTGCTGCCATATTAGCTCTATTCCCAGTAAATGGGAATCAGGGAGAAACCTGTTGGACACATTTTCCAGATCCACCTTTAGTACACCCAGAGGTGTATACAGGAGAATTCATCCTAGAATTTACTGATGACTCATATATGATGGGAGGATTTACAGACACCCATAATACTCCCATCCATGTGACTGGATTTAATTATTCTGGCTATAGTGCTCTATTACCTTTGTGTTGGTCCCACAATAAACATGCTGGCAATCTAAAAGTGTCCTTTGAGGAAAAGACAGCAGTTGGGGACATAGACCAGCTAATCGTACTGTTCCTGGAGACTCAAAGCCTTATATCAGATCAGTTATTAAAATGGGACTTTCTCATAATAAACCAGTCATCTCAGCAGAATATCCTTGAATACCTCATTGTCCTAACCATCCTGTGACAGAAATTGGCAACTTTCCTAAGTGGATGGATTGTACTTTTCCAGTATAACATAAGGTGCCTAGAAATAGTAGGTAAATTTTGGATTAGTCTCCTAGAGTTGACAAAAGGTAATTACACAAGGGTAATGCCATGACTCCTGGAGGATTTGTTAGTAACATCTTGACCTTCAGCCAAAGTGGCATTTAGAAAGATGTTTGGCACTTAATTGCTGCTTCATAATTCTTACATTTTACTGACAAACCTTTACTGAACTTTGTAGGCAAAAACTACAAGGAGGGTTCCTGTTATAGCTTACAGGCCTGTGTTCAATCTCCGTATGTTTTAATTACTAGAAATGTAAAAGTTAAAAGGAAAGATGATAGATATCTTGTAACATGTAATAAGTGTAATTTAACTAACTGTATCACCAGATATAATAGAGGTATGCTAATGCTGGTTTTCAAGTCTTACAACAAATACATGCCCAGCTAGCAAGACCTAAATGTGCTCTTGTACTCATAATAGTGGAAGTTGTTGCTTTAGTTTTCTTTATTGCTTCAATGGTCACAACCTTGGTGGCCATATCTCAAAATATTCAACATGCAAATTTTCTTAATAATTTGACTCAGAATACTTTGATTATTCTTCATAATCAAATAAATATTGATGAAAGTATTGAGACTAAACTAAATGCCTTACAGGCTACTGTCATACGTATTGGTAATGAACTTTCAGCTTTGAAATTCAAGGAAAGACTTAAATGTCATGCTAACTGTAAGTATGTGTGTGTGTTACTGATGCCAAATACAATGCTTCCCAATGAGATTTGTTAGGTATTTGGCAAAATAATAATAATGGCTTGGATCTTTTGGATTTACATCATCATATTCAAGATATGCAAAAAAAGTAAGATTGACTTTTTGGATCCTACTTCTTTAGCTGATCAAATACTTAAAGAATTGAATGGCTTTAACCCTGGAAACATTCTTAAACATTCTGCATAGTATATCCTTGTATTGTTCTAATTCTCTCGTGTTGTAATTGTAGGATGGCAAGTCTTCAAAACTCAAAACAGTGACCATCACCTGCTTTTTCAAAGAAAGAAGAGGGAATATGTGGGGAGATACTATGAATGACCCATGCCTTCCAGTCCTGAAGCAAGAGGCTCTGACCAATCACTACATTTGTGATGACTTAGGCATTGTCCCAGCTCAGATAGCAAAAGAGTGTCTTTAGATTTAGGCGTCCCCCACGAGAATTGCGTTATACTCACCTGTCCCTTGTAACCCTACCCCTTCTGGCCTTTTTTGGATAGAACTTTCTAAAGAACAAGAGTCCCCCCAATAAAATCCCACTTCCAAATGTGCTTACTTTCTCTCACCAGCCTCTCATGACTTTCTCTTACTCTCCCTTTTGGGGAGCCTGAGGTCAAGAGTGAAAAAGCCATCCGGAAGCTTGTTTAAATGTTTAAATGTCTGCGTTTTATTTGGTGTCCCTGAAAATTCACACAAGTGACCTTAAGTTCAGCTGCCTGTGCAGGTGGGGTGTGGCAAGGATGGCCACCATGACAGTTCTGGAGAGGACCAACAAAGGTCAAAAAATCCACCACCCTACTCGAAGGAGGAGTTGAATACAAATCGGCAAAAAGTACAGAAGGTGGTCTCCAGCTCTCCTAGTAAACTGTAATAATATTGGGGACAGCATTACCTCCTTTGTCGTTTTCTGCTTGGAGATGGCCCACTCTCTTCCTTGAGAGTGGTTTTTGCTTAAGCCTCACTTTTACCTCACTTACACTTCATTTTCGCTTCTAATATAGATCTCTTGCATAACTTTTGGTACCTGACTTTAAATCTTCTTTCCATGGAACACAAGAACCAAGATTTGGAGTTTCAGCTTCCTGATTTCCTGTGAGAGAAGGGTGTCTGTTTGCCTTGCCCCTCAACAAACACCTTGATCTCAAGTCATCTTAACACAAGCTACTACCTGATATGGATCTCACCTGGGGCGCCTTGGCACATGGGCTCAAAAAGGACCAGTATATGGGTCAGTTTTCTACTTGCTGTGTGCAACTGGTCCTGCCTGGCATTTTGAGGCCCTACCCAGAGTGGCTTTGATAAGAAAGCCAGCGGCACGTGTGGCAGTGGCATCCACTAGAGATCCTTGCTGAAGCTGTACCCAGCCACTGTGAGCAGGGAGTGAGCATCAGCATCAGCACTCCAAGGTGGAAGGCTAAGGCAGCCTCATCCAGCCCATTCAAACCGCGGGCAGGGAGAACAAGAGCATTGGGGAGGCCAAGGCAGAGGACAATTCCTAGGCTCGCTAATCCCATCATGTTTTCTTACCGGAGGGGCAAGTTCCATATCCTGTGAGAACCCAAACAACGACTGCCCCCCCGTAAACACGACTCCCCTAACCATCCTTTGCTTCGAGTTCCACCAACTGCCACCCACCTAACAGCTTCAAGCCATACCACAAGGTTTCACCCGCTTGGTTCAGCTAGTTCCCCTGACCCTTGCCACCTCCGGGCCCCACCTCCAGTCTCATCCACCTCCTCCAGGCCTGGCTCTTCCTATAATCCGGCTTTCACCCCACCGGGCCCGCCTCCTCCCTGAAGGAACTGAAACCCAGGCAACAGGCCCTTTCCTACTAGGACCCTTTTCGGCTGCTCCACCAGACCCAGCCTTTCTCGCAACAGCCAGTGTGCTGCTGGACCCGTCGAGCGGGTCAGATGGTGGACCCCACAGAGAGCAGTCCTGATGCAGAGAGTTCAGGCAGTAGACCAAGTAGATGCCCAAGAAATATCACCGCCTCTCTTCATACCCCACGGGGCCTGTGGGACATTTGGAGTCAGGTCCGAATGCTGGGAACGTGATATCTGTGACCAAGGACCCTGGGCAGGGGCTGGTTGTTAGGACTACAAGATGCTTGATTCCAGAAAAAGCGCCCCACAGGCGAAGGCGAGGCACCCTGCAGCCCTCAGCAGGCCTGGGTTGGCGCTTCCTCTCCAGGCCTGAGCCAGAGGTCCAAGCCCCGCCCCAGAATACCGGAGGCGGTACACGTGGCCAGAGCCAACCAATTAGCGAGTACTGGGGCGGGGTCAGTCCTCACGCAGGCTCTGATTGGCTAGCTGATGGCCCGCGCCAAACTCTTGACTGTTGGAGTCACCTTCTCGCCTGAGGGAGGAGGTGCTGCGCTGATGACGCCCCAGTGAGGTTGCGAGTAGATGTCCCAACGGAAGTGGCTTCGCTAAGGACTTTGGCCAAGTCCCGGGGGTCTTCTGTGTCTTCTGGGTCGCCTCCCCCTCTGGGCCGCTGCGACAGCGCAGACTGCCTCTGGGAGGAGCTGCAGCGGGACTTGGAGGACGAGTAAGCAGTGAGTGAAGCGGCCTGGGTCCTCCCTAGGAGGGAAGAGGGCTCCTGGGGCCGGGTAGGACCTGCTTCCCATCCTTCTGCCCCGTAGGAGGTGGGGAGTACAGTATTTAGCCTTCATTGGGAGGTAAGATCCAGTTATAGCCATTTTAAGTATAGCCCTTCCCTTACCCTGCACCAGTTTTGACATTAGATACTCCTCCTGTCAGAGCCCTGGGGCAATGCTGTGTTAGGGAAAAATGGAGGCAGACTTCCCACCCAGGTGCTTGCCAGCCAGGTTTGGGAGCACATACTTGTAGCAGAAGTAAAGTTTGCCTTTCCAACCCACTTCCGAGGAGGTGTTGGATTTCTTATGGCACCGCCGTATTTCTAATAGTGGAGACTAGGTTCTGGGGAAGCCACCCAGGGTAGTAGACCCCTAGGGGACTACCACTAATTACCCTATCCCCAGATACCTGGGGCTTTCTGTTTGCTGTCGGCTTTTAAAATGGAGAGATGAGAAAATGTTCAGGGTTTCAGAGCCCTTACCCGATGAAAACCCTGTCCCTCTCTCCAAAATTACTCCAATATACAGGCATGATAGGGAATTCCCATGCAAGTCCCCCCAGTCATTCACAAGCCTCAGGGCACCTGGGGCCCAAGCAAGGGCTCCTTGCCAGCTTGAATGCTGATGTTTTCTGATCCCCAGGAGAAGGCCCAGTGGCTACAAAACCTTGGACTTGATGTGGCCACTGGTGTGCTTGTGAAGACCATGGGTTTTTCAGCAACATAAGTTGTGAGGAGAACATGGGGTTAGGGATAGAGCAGGAAAATAAGGCTGACCTGAGGCAGAAAACTGGGGCAGATGGTACATCTATGTCAGTATTTAACTACCTAGACTGGACTCACTTCAGGAGTTCAAGTGATCCTTGATGAACCCAGCCTAATTTCATCTTAAGATTGGGAGCCATCTTATCACAAAGTCATGAAAAGTTAATTTCTGTTTTACTATAAATTACTGCGATTTCTAAACTTGCTTGGAATGCCTGCCCGTGCCTTGAACTCACCCATGCCTGGCTTTCCCTGACCAGATAACAACCCTCTCTGAAACCTTAGCAACACCTCATAAATTCTGGTATTGGGATCTAAATTTATTCCCTAACTTGAAATGTTGAACCATTTATTTTTTTAATATTTATTTTTAGAAGTAGTTGGACATAATACTTTTATTTATTTATTTTTATGTGGTGCTGAGGATAGAACCCAGGGCCTCGCACGTGCTAGACGAGCACTCTACCACTGAGCCACAATCCCAGCCCCTGTTGAACCATTTAGACATTAACCTACTATCTGCCTTTGTATTATGCTTGTCAAAATCCTGTTATCTGTAAGTTCCCAAGACACCCACCCCCTTTTGCAACTTTCTGTGCTATAAAACCATGCTCCTACAGAGCTGGAGTACTGTTCTCTAATTCAAGGATTTCGGGAGAGAGCGTCTCAGCCAGCCGGAATTACAAGCTTGCTTTAATTTGATTTAAAATTGGAGTCGGTGATCTTTTCTTTGTTTCATGGTTTAACAATCCTCCCTTCTCAGCCTCCTAATAGCTGAGAATGCGGGTGTTCTCCTCCATACCTAGCTCTCCCCTGTATTTTATTTATTTATTTATTATTTGGTACTAGAGATTGAACCCAGGGAGCTTAACCACTGAGCCACATCCCTAGTCTATTTAATTTTTTAGTTTGAGATGGACCTTGCTAAGTTGCTGAGGCTGGCTTTGAACTTATGGTCATCCTGCCTCCTACTTCCCGAGCCTCTGGGATTACATGCATGCCCCAACACACCTGGTTCTCTCTCATTTTAAAGGCCAGTTTCTCAGTCCCTGAATTATCTTCACCACTACTGCCCTCTCTTGTTTCCATCCTATAGAATGGGCTGGTGAAGCTGGGAGTCTTGATGGTTACAGCTTTACCCTTCTGGTCCCAGGGATCATTTTCTGACCTCTTTAGTTCCCCTGAACCAGCAGGAGAACTAGTGGGTGAGTCTACTCATGAGGACTCCGGAAGAGCCGACGGTCCCCACAGTGCAGGAGAAATGGAGAAAAGGAGCATTAGTCCTTTAAGAGGCTCAGCCTGCATCCCCCTAGCACCAACTACTGCATTCACCAAATGGTGAGGGGAACTCTCCTTATTGTATAGAGGAGATGTGACTTGCCTATAGTCAAATGGCTTGCAGAGAGGGTGAGACCAAATGGGTAGATAAGGAGATTTGTACATCTTCCCTGGCATTACCTATCCAGGTAGATAATAAGGAAAGGGCAAGGAATGGGGCTTTGGTCATCCCTGTACGGTATGAACCAAGCCCTGCTGTGGCCCAGACACCCATCCCAAAGAGCCCTGTGTTGTCCCAGCTCAGGGGGTCACTCCTAAGTTGGGCAGCAAAACCGACTCCCAAGACCCCTCTTCACAGGACCATTCCTGCCATGTCCTTCTCTCCCAGAGGCCAGGCCCAGGCAGGACCTCCAGAGGCAGCAGCACAATGCAGTGGACAATTAGGCCATGACCCAGGATCTGCCCTTCTGGGAGCCTGTCTCCTGCTTGTGCCTCAATTTGCTCATCCTTAAACCAGGCCAGGCTGTTCCTTTGGTTCTAAGATTGTTTGTTTGTTTTTACAGAAGTTCCCATTCTTATTTTTATCCTTCAGGTCTGCAGTCCTATCCACTAGTCCTGTTTTTTAGTCCCCGGAACCTTCAAGAAAAGACTAAATGTAGAGTTGTGGGTCACTAAATCTTCATCACTAAACAGTCTTGTAATTGTGAGAACATTACAGAGAACTTTCACAAACCTAGATGCTATAAGTCACACTCCATGTTACCTCTTCTATTATTATTATTATTATTATTATTATTATTACTATTATTGAGATTTCACCCAGGGATGCTTTATCATTAAGCCCTATCTCCAGCCCTTTTTATTTCTTATTTGAGACAGGGTCTTGTTAAGTTGTTCAGGGCCTCACTAAGTTGCTGAGGCTGGCTTTTGAGCTTACGCTCCTCCTACCTTTGCCTCCCAAGTCGCTGGGATTATAGGTGTGTGTCACTGTACCCAGCTCTATGTTGCCTCTTGATGGACACAGAAGATGCAGTAAAGATGGGTTGTGGTGGGGCTGCTCCTGGTGTCACAAGGCAAATTGCTTTTCAGTATATTTCTTTTTTTATAAGGTAAAAAGGCTACACTCTAATGATCAAAAGTGAAGCGTAGTAAATATCTAAATAGTAGCACAGTTGCTCACTATCATCAAGTATTGATGTACTCACAACTGCACATGCTCTACTTTTACACCACTGGCCATGGCAGGTTTGTTCACACTAGCACTGCCATGCATGCATAGTATGTTTCACTAGCATGTTGAAGTGGCTGAGGTCATTAGGCGATAGGTTTCCAAATCCCTTTTGTGCATTCTGTGTGACCATGCTTGAGTGATCTGTGTGGCCATGCTTATGTGGCCCACAGATGTTCTCAGGGTCTCTAGTTTGCAGCAGTAGGGTTGGTCTGAAGAACCCAACCTGGCCAGGCACAGTGGCACCTGCCTGTATTGCCAGATGCCAGGCAACTCAGGAAGCTGAGTCAAGAGGATTGCAAGTTTGAGGCCTGCCTCAGCAACTTATTAAGCCCTAGGCAATCACTAAGACCCTGTCTCAAAATGGGGATGTGGCTCAGTGGATAAGCACCCCTGGGTTCAATCCCTGGTTCCAAAAACAAAAACAAACAATCCCAGTCTCCTGGCATAAGCAGAAAAGGATGCCTATACTGTGCCCCACCTCAACCTGTTCTCTGCCTTCCTTTCCCTCAGCCTCCTCCACAAAACCCTGGATAAGATGCTGAGATCAAGTCTCTGTTGAAAGAGAGGTGAATTGGTGAATGGGAGGAGATGGGCATTTCCTGAGCAGGCAAAGTGGGGGCTCCTGAGGACAACTGTCAGCATTCCCCTGGGGAGCCTGTGACACACCTAGTGGTCACTACACAGGGTTTCCAATGTGGCCTCAGGAAGGGTTTTTCTAGTTCTTCTCTAAGGCAGAGGGATTCTGGCACCTCCCATTTCTCTCTCTCCCTCTGTGGCCCTGGCCTGTAGCCTTCCTCCTCCTTCCAATGCCAGCTCAGCCTCTTGCTGTGGTGGAAACCTGAAGGGTTTGACCAAGCCCACCCTGTGTCTCAAAGCAAGCCACACAGCTGGCTGTCACCCAGGTGCAGCTTTCCAGAACCTATTAAATGCCTTTTCCCTGCCCATTCTGCCAGTCTTGACAAGGTTGGCAGGTTTCCTCAGGCCCTCATTGTTGTCTCATTGCCAGTTTGGTCTTCCTTGTGTTGAATAGCCATGACCTGCTTGTGTGGATTGTGAAATCTAGTGACAAATGAGGAAGGAAAAGGCTGGTGTTCAGGGCCTGCCTAACACTCCCTCCACTCACAAGCCCCCACCCCTCTAAGGGGCCACTTCAGGCTCAGGGGACTATGTAGACAAACCTGGAGACAAGGTGTGGGTCAAGGCCGTGCATGGGGCTAAGCAGTGGATCCTGGTGGAGGTAGTCAGCTACAGCCATGTCACCAGCAAGTAGGTGGCCACCCCCACCCCAGGCTGTGTTCTCCTCACCACACCCCTTCAGCTTGCCACCTTTCCACCAGTGTGCAAAATGGGACAAGAGCTTCCCCAGAGAGCGGCAGCAGGGTAGTGGCCCCTGCAGTCACTTTGCCACTCCTGGATCTCCTCCTCCTCCTCCTCTTGCTGGCTACCTGGCCTGTAATGAACACCTGGCTACCTTCAGAGTTCTCCTCCTGCTCCCCTGCAGGTGTGATGTAGATGGCATTGATGAAGAAGGCAGAGAGTCTAAGAGGGAGTTGGCAACCAGGCTCCTGGCAAAGAAAAAAGTTCTCTCACCCGCCATGAACTGATTGGGTTGATCCCTGGGAGACTCACCCTGAGCCACCACTACATCATCCCACTGCCCCGGCAGAAAGGTAACCCTGAGATGGACTCCAAGGACTTACCCAAAGGAATGGCTAGTGCTGGCCCTGCATCCCCAGACCACCTACTTGTACTGCGCCCTGATCCACACACCCCCCTCAGAGGGTACGGCAGCCTCCACCGAGAGGGTGTTCATGACACAGGGACACCAGATAGAGTATGGGGTCATCTTCCCAAGTCCTTCCCTTTTCTCCTGTCATGGTCTCAGAGCTTGAACAACCCATATCTGCCCACTGATCTCCTCCTGCCCAGCCTGGGCGCCTTACCAGTCCCAAGGAGGCAGGCTGCTCTGCTCTCCTGTCCATCCTCACTTTGACAGCTAGAACTGGACACATGTCCCATTGTCTCCTGACTCCCATTCCCCCACCCCCAGCTCTTGTTCACCCTGACACATGTGACCAGGTCAAATATAACCTAATGCAGCCTAAAGGCTGTTCCCCACTGTACCTCCAAGTCACCTGCCTGCTGCCCTCTGAGTTCTTTTATCTTCTTAACACAGGGATCCTGAATGGAATCAGACCCCTTGCCCTTTCTAGCCTGACCCTGTGGGAAATGAGTCTCCCTTCTTCTTCCTGCTCTTTGTTCCCTGTCCTAAGCCCCCTTCATTACTGAGGACCAGCTCTGGAGCAGTACGGACCTCTTGACTCCAGAGTAGAAGACGAGGACAGGAAAGGCTGGGAGCTTGGGGGTTCCTGCTGCTCTAGTGCTCCAGACCAGGAGGATGATGGCCCTCTTCCCTTTCCTTAATGTGGCCCAGAGGTACATGGTGACTTGTAAGGAACTCAAGAAAATGTGAAGCTACCAGGCATGATGGCACATGCTAGTAAGCCCAGCCACTCACAAAGCTAAGGCAGGAGGATTGCAAGTTTGGATCCAGCCTTAGCAACTTAGCAAGAACGTGTCTCAAAATAAAAGGGCTGAGGGTATAGCTCAGTGGTAGAGCACTCCTGAGTTCAATCCCCAGTACAAAAATAAGTGAAGCTGGCTGACAGATGGGAGGACTGCTGTTGCTAGCCTCATGGGAGAAAGCAACAGGATTTTCTGTGATCAAATAAATATTCTTCCCCGTTATCCATGTCTCTGGGCCTTCCTTCTGTAGACCTCCTTTCCCTGCCCAGACAGGGCATGTGGGTGCTGAGGATGCAAGGGTCAAGGCCCTACTTGGCCCCAGTGGGATTTAGTTAGTGTCAGGTGTCCTCCTGCTTCCAACAGAACCTCTTGTTGGACACATCATATTTTATTCTTGAGGTCATGGGTCAGGCTTGTGCCCACACTCCCCCTGCAGTGGCTCCCCACGACACCACTCAGAGCTGCCAGCAGAAGTTGAGCTTGCAGCCTGCCATCTTCTCAGCGTAGTGGGCGTCAAAGCGTTCATTCTGGGCCACAGTGAAGATAGATTTCCAGTCCCCTGTCACGCCTGGGGAAAGAAAGGAGGAGGCCTGAGTCACACCCACACAGGTGACCCCAAATGGAAGCTGCTTCCACACTCCCTTCTCCAGACACATACCTTTCCTCATGAAGGCAGAAATACTGTGGTCCATTATCTCAGTTGGTATGGTGCTGTAGTTAGTCATGGGATTCTTCTTCATCTCCTTGAAGGATGTGTGCTGGACGATGTGATCCACCATCTCCTCTGACAAGGAGCGCCCCAGAAACTCCAGGATCTTTTTAATCTCCCTTTTGGGGTTCTGAAGCAAGATACAGGTTTGGATTACTTATGGTGTACACACAAGGGAAGTCCCCTCTCTGGTATCACAAGCGGGGAGCTGGCTCCTTCCACTTAGAAACCTCCCAGCCCTAACTCTTCACTCTGGGCCTCTTTCCCTGGAGCAAAAAGACTAGCTCTCAGCCTTAGGGTCCTGGAGTGAGCCCTGCTTAGTGCCTTAGGAGAGAGGGCAGGGACAGTCTTTTAGAACTGTGGCCCCAGGTGTGGCGCAGCCCTGGACAGGGAGACATGAAAACAACAAACAGCTGATCTGATCCAGGCACTAGGAGAGAGGGCTGAGCTGGGCTGGCTCTGTGGTTCCAGGCCAGGAAGGCAGTGTGAGCAATTCTGGGCTGGGTGGGCCTGCCAAAGGGGAGGTCAGGTCCCCTGAGGTTCCTGCCCCCTGGGTGGAACATAGATGGAGTGGTAGCGGGGAAAATCTCACCTCCTTCAGGTCTTCATAGAAGAGGTAGAGCACCGGGTGGGTACAGCTCAGCTCCCACCACTCCTGCACATGCTGGTACCACGACCCATAGGACACTGGGGAAGGGGATGCCACCCAGTTGGTCTGAGCTTTTTTTAATATTTTTAGTTGTAGATAGACACAAGACCTTTATTTTATTTATTTTTTATGAGGTGCTAAGAATCAAATCCAGTGCCTCACGTGTGCTAGGCAAATACTCTACCACTGAGCCACAATTCCAGCCCTGTTATAAGTTTTAGGTGGGCTTCCTAAATTCCAGCCCTCTCCTTCCTCCAGGTTGGGGCCCACCTTGTCCATCCATGAACTTCTCCAGGAAGCTGTCCCAGGTGCCAGGGTCAGGGTGCACCTTGGCCATTTTGTAGAAGTTGTAATAGGAGACAGCCACATCCTTTGCATTGCGGGCAACATAGATCACCTGCAGGGACACATGACACCCACTGCCAGCTACACCACCCCACGCACACACCCCAGGACTGCCTGACCCCTGGTTCCTGTCCCCCTCACAGCACCCCTATAGGGGGTCCCCTCTCGGCTTGACAGGGAACATGCTGAGGCCTTGAGGCTGACTTGCTGGAGACCTCAGGGATGGCTACAGCAGCTGGGATCTGAACTCAGCTTTGATGGGAGACTCCTGGCTGGTCCCTGAAGCCATACTTCATCCTAATCTGACCCCTGGGATTCCACCACACACCCAGATGGAGAACAAGGCAGGCAGAGGACCCTCCAGCCCCTCTGTGAGCCTCTGAGCACCAGGCTCCCCTGCCCTCGGGTCTGCACTGAAAAGACTCGCTCTCCTCCTCGTCTTGGCCCCGCCACAGTGAGGGCAGGTGGCCTTCCCACTTGTGCAGAGACAAAGCTTGAAGAGACTTTCCCTGCAGAACAGGACCAAAGCTGGAATGGCCTAGTGGCCTCTGCTGCCACTCACCTTGACCTTCTGATCCAGCAGACTCTGAGGAATCAGGCCCAGGGGCAAGTGTGTCTTGATGAGCCGCAGGGCATGTGTATCTTTCAAAGTTTCCAGACCTAAGGTGTGGGAAAGGGAACTTGTGGTGAGCTGGAGCCCAGTCTTCCTAATATCACCTGCCTCAGCACCATGATACTCACCTGAGGGAACCCCTGGGCCTTTGAACTCAAGGAAGGGCACCCTTACAAAGATGGGGGCCCGATGACACTTCTCTAGGTCACCACTCTGGTAGATCATGTCCACTATCTCACTTACCCATGTGGTACCTGTAAGAGGGAAGAAAACCCTGTGATCAGGGTGGAGGGCCTGGTCCTGCTGACCAAGGTCAGGGTTGCAGCCCCAGTGGAGGAGCGGGGTGGCCCTCCTCACTTACCAGACTTGGGGTAGGTGCTGATGAGCAGGTCATCAGGCCAGGCCTGGAAGCTCTGAAGTGGCTCCACCATCTCTGCAAAGTACTTGATGAGCGGGACCCCCTTCACACTGACCAGTGGAGGGCGGGAGGTGTCCGAGACCAGCTCCATGCTGCTGAGTCAGGGGCTAGCGCCTGCTCTGCTTCTCTGAATCCCTTCACAAAACAGCATTTGCTGAATGGTTGCTTTGAGATACTGAAGCTTCAGGAGGTCTTATGATTTTCCCAAGCTCATTAAGCTAGTAAGTGGCAGTTGGGACTGGAAATGAGGTCTAACTCCAATACAGTGGTTCACAGGTCATGCTACACCTTCTGCTTACCTGCAGAACTTTCCATGACCCCAGTGCCCAGCCACAGCCCAGAACAATGTAAGCAATTCTAGGGCTGAAGTCCTGACACTTGAGTTTGGAAGCATTCCAGCATGCATTTCGAAATACTATTGTGGCCTGCCCATTCTAACTTCTTACCCGTAGGCTTTTTTCTCTTAGTACATCCTTCCTAAATCTAATGGGCTCCTCTTCATGCTATTCCCCTTTTTTAAGCTCCTTGGGCCCTTCATATTCAAAAACACCCCAGGCCAATTGACCTGGGATCCCACTTGCCCACCGAAGCTCCATCTTGCTTCCAGAACCAACCCAGGTAATTGGGTAACAGAACTTGCCTCAGGGCCAGTCTTTTACGAAAATGAGTAAAATTCAATGACTCTGCAGATGAGGGCAGTGAGACTGTCCAGGCTGGAGTTTCCCTCTTGAGGTGGAAAGAACAGGGAGGCAGAGGTTTCTGTCGAGTGATAAAAGAGGTGCCTAATCAAGCACTAAGAACTGGCCAGCACTTGGAAGATGTTGGAGTCAGCACCTGGGCAGGACAAGGGTGGTCTGACCCAGTCAACCCCAATCTGGACTTACTTGATCTCTCAGTCTCCTGGCCTTGTGGCTTCCTGGGCATGCAGTGGCTCTGTGTTGGTGCTATGTGGGGATCACAGAGCTGCTCTCTGAGCTAAAGGTTTTCTAGTTTCAAAATGAGGAGCAAACGCTCGGACTGGCTGTCCTCCCAGAATTCAGGGTGAGGTTTCAGGCAGGGGGAAGTCTGTGTTTCCCTGTTAGCATGAAGCTGGAACTGGCTGTCCTCCAGAAAGAAAAGGGTGAGGTCTGGGATGAGGGACCTCTTGCTAAGAACTATCTGAAACTCAAGATGTGGGTTTACCATAGAGCAAACAAACAAAGTGAAATGAGGAGAAAGGGCCCCACGGGCTGGATGTTTTTTCAGCTGTAATCTGGTCCTAACCTCCTTCCCTTCACAGTTGGGCAACAGTCAGCTTTTTCTAATTGACCAAGTCAAGGGAGGAAAGGGGAGAGAAAAGATGGGGTGCAGGGCCACTCACCTTTCTTCGGGCTCCAGGCCAATCTCAAGACACCACAGGCTCAGACCAGAGCAGCCACAGGCATTCCAGAACTGCAGACTCTAACAACAGGGCAAGTCTAGAATACTGGGTGGGCAGGGCCAAAGGACGGGGGGGCGGAGCAGAGCAACGAGGGCTGTTTTTGAGGCAGCATGAGACAGGAAAGACAAGGATGCCAGAGCGTACTAGTCCTGGAGGGAGCCCCTGATTCATGGCTCCTGTAGGACCTCAGGAACATGGCTCACGGCTGATGGAGCTTGAAGGGGGCTCCAGGGACAGATGGACATGAAGAGATTAGGCTAGAGAGCCACAGAGATCCGTGTAAGTGAGCTCCCCACCTCCTCCTCAGCCTTTCTCTTACTGTTTGCATTAAAATCCAGGGCTTACTCACTAAAGATGCATTGCCTAAAGCATAAAGTGATTTCCTAGTAGCACACTACTTAAACCAGGAGCAAAAAGAGCCACTTGCTCAGCATGATCTTGAAGAACACGGTTTTGAAAGTAACTTCTCTGTTCAAATCCCTGTAATTTCACAAGTCTCCTCAACACAGAATTGAGAAAGCACTGTACCTTTGGGGTCTCTTGGAAGGTTGCCAGAAAAGGAGGAAGAAGTATCAGAGCAGCCAAAGACCAGTGCTTGTACTGAGGCTACCAGAGATGAGCCCCCCCACACCCCACAAAAAAAAAAAAATCAGAGCTGTCTTCTAAAACTATTGTGTAATTTTGTGATTTGGCTTCATTTTGGTTTTTGGAAAGTACTGTGCTTGGTCTTGTACATTTAAAGTTAATTTAATTTTTTTAACAAGAAAGAGTTTGAGAAAGAACTTTTCATTTCATAAGCCCTGTGACTAATGTTTTATTTTTCATAACTGAGAGATTGCTTCTGTAAGTACACAGCCATGTTGAAAATGTTCACCATGATGTTGAAATAGAATAGGAACTATAAGACTTAAGGAGAACCAGTTGATTTAAAATATATACCAGTTTTCCCTTCTATTGTTAAAAGTAGGCTGACAACAGATCGTTAGGTAAAGAAGAAATCAGATGACTATGGACTTTCCTGAGATAAAAGGATCCTTGAGAAACAAATTACTACATAGAATTTGACAAATGGCTCAAGTGAATGTTTACTCCTAAACACAGGATGTTCTAAAGCCTATTGTTTGGAGTATTTATGTTAAGCTTTCTTAAAAATTGTTATCTTTTGAAATCCAGCATACTCTTTTTTTTTAAGCTTTGTTGTTTCAATTTTTTTTTTGCTTTATTTTTACTGTTTTTTTATTTTATTTCTTAACTTGTTCTAATTAGTTATACATGACAGTAGAATGCATTTTGACATATTGAAGCTTCGTCATTTCTATTATGATTTTTCATGGTGAAAATCTGGTATTAGGTAGGCATTCTCTGTACCTGTATAGTACCACTCCAAAGACAAAGAACCATGACTGAGAAAAGTTAGACTATCAGGAATGTAGACTGAAGCATGTAAATCCCCATGTCATAGAAACTATTTTGATACTGCTTTTCTAATTAAAATTCATGTCTGCCTGGTTTTTGAATGTTAATGCCTGGCTCACTAGTCATTGCCTCAATCAGTTTCCTTCTTGCCTCACCAACAATACTTTCTCTTGCATACACTAGTATGCTACCATATAAAGGGAAAAATATATTAGAGATAGTCTATGTTTTATATATAGGTTTATGTGTTAGTGGGGATGTTTCTACTGTGCTGTTTATACAAAATAAAGAATTCTATGTTGAGGCAAAAAAAAAAAAAAAAATTCAGTCTCTGGACACTGGAGGTCAGGAGACTCGGAGTCGTGGATGTGAATGTGTACTGTATGTTCTCTATGCCAAGCCGGGCAAAGTCTCCAAGCAGGAGAGACGCTGGACACATGGTAAGGCCAATGGGCTCTCCTCCCATTTCTGTTCCCCTCACTCAGACCTCCCCACAGACATCAGAAGTTACCCTTAACTCAAAATATTTTATTGTATTCAAATAAAAATTGTCCAGTATGGTTGGTGGCCACTGGGGGACAGAAATATCATAGGATCAGGGTTGGGGAGGCTGAGGATCAGGTGTCCAGCATGTCTGTCCAGTGTTCCTATGGAGATAAGAGCTTGGTCAAAGGCAGCCTAGGGGATGGAGGTGGATGAAGGGAGTGGGGGCCAGAATCACCCCTCACCTCTTCTAATTCTGAGCCATCCTCTTCTTCCTCAGTGCCCATCCGGCACAGCCGGATCAGGTCTCCCCAA
Organism: Callospermophilus lateralis; assembly: GCF_048772815.1. Classification (NCBI taxonomy): domain Eukaryota; kingdom Metazoa; phylum Chordata; class Mammalia; order Rodentia; family Sciuridae; genus Callospermophilus; species Callospermophilus lateralis. The sequence continues at coordinate 20,624,514 of NC_135323.1, forward strand.
AGCAGTGAGTTCTCACAGCTGCCAAGGGTGCAGTTGGTAGGAGACGATACAGCATCAAGCTTCTCAAGCCCCCTGCAGCCCTGGCCCTGGGTCGCCAAGGAATCATCTGCCCCAGCCTGGATTGGACCACTGGGCACCCTCTCCCCAGAGCTAGGCCAGGCTGGGAAAGAGGATAGCACTCACCTAGGACATTGGCCCTCTAGGGGCAGAAGCTGCCCTGGTTCTTCCTGAAGGAACTCCTCTGCCAGGCAGATCACATGGGTCTTTAGGGGACAGCCAGGATGAGGGCAACACAGGGGACTGTCTTCATTCTGTCAGAGGTAGCAAAGGACGGAAAGGAAGACTGGAAGTAAGCTATTTATTATTGAGAGATCAGAAGCCAGGCCTCCATCTGTTAACTTGTTAAGTATTGATTGATCACCTACTCTGTGCTAAGTGAGTGAATAAGAGTTGCCCTCCTGGAGTTTAGTGTGAAGAGTGGGGAAGCTGATTAGGAAATAATAAAATATAGCATGTGAGACAATAATAAGAATTAAGGGCAAAAGTGGGCCCTATAAGGTGGCCAACACCTGTAATCCAAGTAACTAGGAGGCTGAGGTAGGGGGACCGATCACATGTACTTAGCCTGTCTAGACAACTTTGGGAGACTGTGTCTCCCACAATTAAAAAAAAAAAAACAGAAAGGGCTGGGGATGCATTGGGTTTAATCCACTATACCATAACAAATAAATTAAAAGGGGGGAAAAAGGACTTAAGAGCTTTTTTTGTTTGGTTTTGGTTTTGGTACCAGGGATTGAACCCAGAGGCGCTTAATACTGAGCCACATCCCTAGCCTTTTTTTTTTTTTTTAATCTTTATTTTTATTTATTTACTTTTATGTGGTGCTTCATGCATGAAAGGTAAGCACTCTACCACTGAGCCACAACCCCAGCCCCCTAGCCCTTTTTATTTTAAGACAGAGTCTTACTAAATTGCTGAGGCTAGTTTTAACTTGCAATCCTCCTGCCTCAGCCTCCGGAGCTGCTGGGATTACAGGTGTGCACCACTGCGTCCAGCTCAGAAAAAGCTATAATTTTAGATAGAGAGGAAAGGCTTCACTGAGTTGGTGGCACATGGTCAACTCTGAAGGTCTAGAACTGCACCTTCCACTCAAAGGGAAATGACCAGGGCCCTAGATTAGTAGTGAGGGGTCCAGGAACCATGCACATACTTTGCGTGGCAGAGCTGCCAATCAACGTGTCAGTTGCATGTCTGTTCAACAAACGTCTTGACCTCAAATCTTCTGAACCCCAGTCCTGCCCCTACTTGGCACGGATCTCACCTCAAGGGTGCGGGCGCAGAGAGTGCAACAGGATTGTGCGCCCGGGTCCTTTTCACGCTCCCTGTCTACCACAGGCCCAGCGCAGCGCTTCGGAAGCTGGGCCCTGGGAGGCGGCGGGCCGAAGGCCAGCGGCACATGTGGTGGTGGGGGAGGGCAGAGATCCTGGCGGAAGTCCTGGCGCAACCAGCGCAGTGTGAGCGGGAGACGCGCCCAGGGTGGCGCGCGCAGCATGTGAGCAAGCACTCGCAGGTGGAAGGCGAAGGTTGCCTCGCCTCGCAAGCGCGGCCCCACGTGTGACAGGCGACGCGAGGCTTGCGGGTGCTGCCAGGCCCACTCGAACTGCGGGGCGGGAAAGACAAGAGCGTTGGGGCGGCCGAGACTGCAGTCGCATAGTGACACTGCGAGCTCACTCATCTGTCCACCACCCAACTGTCTTTCTTACCCGAAGGGCGGCCACCGCAGATGGGAAGCCGTGCACGATAAGCACCATCTCCCTGGGGAGGAAAACAAGCGAGCGGCCTGTGAGCCCCCAACCCACACACACCCCACGTGATGCCGAATCGCTATCCATTGTACGTTTCCAGTCCCACCAAGGGCCATCCTCACACGAGCTTCAAGCCTAGCGACGAGGCTCCCCTCCTTTCGTGCAGGTACATGCCCTCACTCCTGCCAACCTCAGGCCCCTCATCCAGTCGCAAGGACTTAACAGTCCTTGGGTCCTCTCTCTCTCTCTAGGATCTGTTCTGTCTCAGAACTTGCTCACCAAGTCCCCGGTCGCTAGACCACTTAGCAGCCAAGCCCTTGACCCCCCAGATGCACCGGGCTCGGTCTCCCGGCCCCGCCCTTCGGGGTAGCCCCACCCAGTTACTGGGCCTGCCCGCCACCACAGGCCTGCCCCGCCCCTATTATCCTGCCTCTGCCCAGCCGGGTCTTCTTCCTCCCAGAAGCCAGCCCTGAGACCCGCCGCCCTACCAGGGCCCTCTCCCGCTGGTCCTCCAGGCCCCGCCTTTTTTGCGACCGCCGTTATGCTGCAGGACCCGACGAGCGGGGTTGACCGTGAACCCCACGTAGACGCGGCCCCGATGCCGAGGGTTCAGGCAGTAGAGCAGGTAGACGCCGAAGAAACGCTCCGGCCTCGCTTCGCTCCCCGTGGGACCCATCGGGACGTTGTAGGTCAGGGGCCGAAGCTGGGGGTGAGTTCTGTAACCGCGGGGAGAGCTGGGTAGTTAGGACTGCAACATGCTTGTTTCGGCGACAGCGAGGCACCTTTGAGCCCGCCAACAGTATGGGTTCGTGCACCGTCTCCGAGCTGGAGCTCGGTGCCACACCTGGCTACAAAACCCAGACCTCTTTGCAGACTGCTAGAGGCAACCAATGAGCGTGCGCTCGGGGAGGGTCGGTCGTCCCGCAGACTCTGATTGGCTAACAGATGGTAAGCGCGAAAACCCTTGACTGTTGGCATTTCACCCGAGTCTGAGGGCGGAAGTGCTGAGTTTAAGGACGCCCTATTGAGGGCGGAAGTAGATGTCTTACCGGAAGTGGCTCCACTAAGGGCGGAAGGCACCGAGGCCGGTCCTAGGTGGGTTTCTATCCCCGCCGGGCCGCGGCGATGGAACTCAGCGCAGACTACCTCCGGGAGAAGCTGCAGCGGGACCTGGAGGCGGAGCACGTGGTGAGTTGAGTCGTCTGAACCCTCCCCAAGAGAGAAAAGGAGGCCTGGGAGCGGGTTGGGCATGAACCCCATCCTTCTGCCCGGTAGGAGGTGGAGGACACGACTCCTGGCCGTTGCGCGACCAGCTTCCGAGTCCTGGTGGTTTCGGCTAAGTTCGAAGGGAAGCCACTGCTTCATAGACACCGGTAAGTGCAGAAACTGTTCCTTGATCGCGGCCCCAGTTCCAGGACCACAACCCTAGCCACTCCCGCATTCCCATTTATCTAACCCCTACCCCAGCAACGTGGCCCATGACCCCTGGAGCGTAGAACCTCGGGGACCGCCACCCAGGCGTCAGCCTGCCGTTTCTCAACTCCAGGCTGGTGAATGCGTCCCTAGCAGAAGAGCTCCCGCACATCCATGCCTTTGAGCAGAAAACTTTGACTCCAGACCAGTGGGCTCGTGAGCAGCAGAAATGAGGGACCGATGCCTGCGCAGCATTAAATGACAAATCAGGGCCAGCTTCTGTGTCTGTGTGTTGTGTGTGGCAGGGGCACTGAAGCTGAGTGTACTGCTTGGCTTCTCTCTGCCTTGCTTCGATTCAAGTTCCGCTCCCCATGTAGCCTCTGTGTCCAGCTTGTAAAATGAAATTCTATCCTTAGGTCCCTTCCAGAGTCTGCCTTGCAAACCTTTCTTGTAGACCCCTAAGAATCTGTATTGCCACTCCCCACCCAATCATGCCTGGAATTCTACCTGCTGAGGAGACTGAAGCAGGATAATTGAAAGTTCAAGGGCAGCCTGGTCCACTTAGTAAGACCCTATTTCAAAATAAAATAAAAGCTGGGCATATGCTCAGTGCCTGCCTAGCATTGTGGAAGGCCCTAGGTTCAATCCCTAGTTCTGCAAATATTAGTAAAAATTCAGAGATGAGAAAGTGTTCAGGATTTGAGAACCCTGATGAGCTGAACAAAATGGTCTCTCTCCTCAGCATCACCGCAATATCAGAAGCATCCCCCTCAGACCCCCTCAGCCCTTCACAAACCTCAAGGGAAGTGAGGCTAAGCTGGGGCTCTTCACCAGCTGGTGTGCTGATGTTTTGTGGCCCCCTTCTGGAAGAAGTCCCACTAGCTTCATAGCCCTGGACTTTCGTATCCACAGGTACCCTGTGAGAACCATGAATTTTTCAGGAATGTGGGATGTGCTTAGGACATAGGGATAGAGCAGGAAAATAAGGCACAAAACTGGAGAAGGTACATCTGTATCAGTCTTAACCATGGGTCGGCAGAACCTTGTACAGTGTTTTCTGAGACTCAGGAGGGACACCAAGTGAACCATTTGGACCCAAGTCTCTTTAAGAGTGAGAAATGAGATGTTTCACACATCTCACCCACTTTGTTACCTGTGTTTTTGAAGCTAGTTTTTTAGTCCGTCAATTTCCTCCATCCCCTACCTTCCTCTCTTGCTTCCCTCCGGGAGAGAATGGGCTGGTAGAACTGAGTCATGGTGGTTACAGACAACCTTTCTGGATCCAAGGGATCATTTCCTGAAAATTTTTAAGTTCTCCTGAACCAAAACTAGTGAGTCTACTCATGAGAACTCTAGAAGGGCCCATCATCCCCATAGTGCAACAGAAATGCAGAGAAGGAGTGTCACTCCTTTAAGAGGCCCAGCCTCCAGCCATGCTGGGATCTACCATTACATTCGCCCAGTTGTGATGGTTGCCCTTCCGTGATTCCCCGCTGAGGCCTGGAGAGGTGACTTGTGCCGGGTCACACGACTTACATAGACTGAAGGCCTGAGTATGCAGACAGGAACATTTGTACATTGGTACCCAGCAGTCTCTACCCTGATAGCTTTCTTCTGTGACATGCTGATGACATGGGGGCTGGGAATGAGCTTTTGTTGTTTTTGCAGGATATGAACCAAGTTCTGTTGTGGCCAAGACACCCATTCCAAACAGCCCTGTGTCATCCTGGTTCAGTGGGCATCATCCACTAAATTGAATTGGGCATCAAAACCTATTCCCAAGTCCTCTCTTTATATTTGTGTTTGTTTGCATGCTAGGGATTGAACCCAGGGACACTTTACCACTGAGCTTCATTCCCAGGCCGCCTTATTTTTTGTTTTTGGTAAGTTGCCCAGACTGGCCTTGAACTTGCAGTCTTCCTGCCTCAGCCTCCCAAGTGGCTGGGATTATAGTCATGTACTACTGCACCTGGCCCCAAACTTTTTTTTTTTTTTTTGGTACCAGGAATTGAACCCAGGGGTGCTTTACCACTGAGCCACATTCCCAGTCATTTATTTATTTTTGAGACAGGGTTTCACTAAGTTGCTTAGAGCCTTACTAAGTTGCCGAGGCTGGTCTCAAACTTGCAATCCTCCTGCTTCTAGCATTCCAAGTTGCTGGGATTACAGACATGCACCACCATGCCCAGCCCTAAGCCCCCTCTTGGTAGGGTCCTACAGACCTATTCCTGCCAGGTCCCCCTTTCACAGAAGCCACACCCCAACAGAACCCATAGAAAGGGCCCCAAGAGGTAGTAGTGCTATAAGGGGAATTTCTGAACAAAAATGGAGACTTAGATTGTGAGTCACAATCTGACCTACAGCAAACTGTTTCTAAACTCTTTCCTTACAGAAAGCCTTGCTATTTTTATCCTTTGAGTTTGCAGTTTGAAAGATGACCAGTGCGCAGTGCTCACTGGATCATGTCCCCACAAGCAGCAGTGTCAGTACAGTCCTGAGCAACCTGATGTTTTGGTTGACTAGGCACAGCAGAATTGAGGTAAACATGGGAATTTCTGATGTCGGGAGCCGCTCTGGAAATACATACCCTTAAGTCCTGAGCAAGAGATACTAAACAATTATTATGCCCCACAATAACTTGGGCTTTACCTCTGCTCGGATACCCCCAGCAAGGGCCTGCCAGTTCTGACAAGGAATTGGGAAACAAAGAGCAAGCTCCCAACCCACATCAATGTGGGTGGGTTCCCCCAACAGCCTGTGCTATAGGGTATTCAGAGAGGGACCCCCCCCACAGCCCTGATGGGGACAGTTCCATCAGGGATGCTAAGGGAGAAGCTCAAAGGTAGGTTAGTTTAGCAGGCCCAGCATCCAAGTAAGCAGTCATCAGAGTCTGGAGAAGTACAAGAAAATAAAGCCATTTTATTATTGTTTCTTCTTTGCCATGATAGCCTGAGGCCTGGGTGGGAATGGAGGGCTGTGAGTGGCCTCCCTCAGCTGAAGGCCCTGTGCCCTCTACTTGGCCTGGACTGTCTCCTCCAGCCTGTCCAGGCGCTTCTGCAGCTCCTGCACTGTGGTCTGCAGCTTCTTTATCTCCTCCTCCAGCCGGGACACAGCATCCTGGGTGATCCAGGCTAGATTAGGCTTAGCTCCTTCTGGAGTCCCTCATTAACCTGGCATCTGCTAAACCCCCTTCCAAGAGACCCAGAATTTGAGCCCTTCTGTCTGTCAGCCAGTTCCTGCTCAGAGAGTTGTAGGCCTGTAAACCCAAATCCTGTTTTTGTTTTGATAGCAGGGTTTGAACACCGGGATGCTTAACCACATCCCAGCCCTTTTTTGTGTTTTATTTAGAGCCAGGGTCTTGCTGAGTTGTGCAGAGCCACTCTAGATTGCTGAGGCTGGCTTTGAACTTGTAGTCCTCTTGCCTTAGCCTCTGAACTGCTGAGATTACAGATGTGTACCACCACACCCGGCTCCAAGTCCTGTTTTTTGAGGCCTCTGTATTACCCACTCCAAGCTGCCCCACCATTGTGACCTTGGAAAGCTCCAGACACCAGCCTGCTTCCCCTGGAGTACTGAGCCCCTCCATGCAGCCCCTTCCCCACTTCACCATCTTCCCGTTCTGCCTCCCCGCCCGCCTCTCACCGAGCTGGGAGTGCCACTGGCCTCCGGCGCTGCCCTCCTGCGTGTGCTGTCCAGGCCCCGATTGACCCGCAGCTCCCGACTTTTGGGGGGTACATAGCCGTCCTTGAGGGAAATGAGGAGGGGCCCAGCATCCTGACCCCCCAGCCACTCCTCAGCTGTGAGGGCAGGGTCAGGCCCTGCTGTGGGTGGGTACAGATCCTCCTGGAACAGGTCCGACTGTGGGCAAGGCCAGGGATAGTTATGGGAGTGCTAATGTCACCATACCACCCTACAAGCCCAAGAGATCAGTGCCCAGTCTGGAGCCCAGGAAGGGACACGGGACCATCACCTTTCTAGGCACTGTCATGGCGATGGGCTCACACTTCCGCTCGTGCAACTTGTAGAATCTGCGGAAACAGGAAGGTGAGCAGCGCCTGGAGCCTGCAGGTCAGTGCTGCCCTGGGAGCCAGCCCTGATCAGGGGTGAGGGTCAGTCACCTGGCAATCTCACACTTGTTCACTTCCAGGCCACGTTTGGGCATGTACCCCATGCCACGCTGGGACTCCTTGGAGCTGAACATGGAAAGATAGTGCAGGAATGGGGCCTCGGAGGTGATCTCAAAGTAGCGGATAGAGCTGTCACCCTGCAGGTGGTACGTGCAAAGGGAGGGTCAGCGCCAACAGATGCCTCTAGTCCAGCTCCTCCAAGCCCTTCCTGCCCATCTCCTAGCCCCCAACCCCTCCTGGCTGAGCCACCTTGCCACAGAGGTAGACAATGTTGGTGTCAGGATCAAAGAAGGGCAGCAGGACTCCACTGCTTGTGTCCAGTTCCTGCAGGGACAGTGGCTCCTCCAGGTGCTTCTGTACAGACAGGTGGGAGATAAGAACAGGCTGGGCCATGTCAGGTCCTGTGATGGTGATCCTCACTGGGCATGACCAGGTGAGGACCCTCCCAGACCAACTATTGGAAATTCCCATCTCAATTGGGGAAACTGAGGCCCAGGGCCATCTGGCCAGGCAAGTAGCAGGGCAGGGACTCCAGCCTCGATTCCCAGCCCAGGTGCACCCTACTTCCCATCACGCACTTACTGTGTCCCACAGCGCCACCTGCCGCTCGCTCATGCGGCTGAAGCCCGTGGTCAGTATCTTTCCCTCTGATACAAACACAGCGTGCACAGGCCGAGTCCCCTCATGGGGACGGTCCTTCTCCTGCAAGGAGAGGGTGGTGGTAGGTCAGACACCCATCCACACACCCTAGCGAGGAGACCTAGGTGGGGACAGGGGAGTACAGTACCCACAGGTCTGGTGGATGGGGGTAGTGGGCTAATGGTCGCAGGGTCAAGGGTCAGGGTTCATGGCAACTCACAGCTACAACAGTGCCTTTGCGTGGCTCAATGATGCGCACACGCTTGTCACGGCAGGAGGTGCAGATGAGGGCACCATCGCGGCTCCAGTCCACGCTGTAGATTGTGTCCGGGTGCACATCTGGGCCCAGTGTCAGCACAGCTGCCCCAGTGCCCACATCCCACACCAGGATCACGTTGTCACAACCTGCATAATCCCACCACCCCTGTGTCAGAAGCCATGAGCTTCCCACCACCTCTATGTCAGCCACCAGCCCCGCCCCCCATTTTCCCCTTTCTCCCACCCCACGGCACCTGCACTGAGCAGTATATTTTGGGCTGTTGGGTGCCAGGCCACGATGCCCACACGCTTGGTGTGGCCCTCCAGGGTGACAACAGGCTCCCGCAAGGGCAGCGTCAGGCCGCCATCAGGGATCTCCCATACCTGCAGAGAAGCAATGAGTGAGTCTCTGGGACTCCGAATGTTGGTTCCATCCTAGAGTCTTACCCAGCACCTGAGCACCCCCCACCAGCACTCACCATGACAGTGCAGTCCTCAGAACCACTGGCAATGACGTTGTCATTGTGTGGGCACCAGGCAATGTCCAACACAGGGGCTGTGTGGCCACAGACTGTGGGCACGTTCTTGTCCACACGTCCAGTCTAGAGGGCACAGCAGAGCCTTTGGTGGAGGCACTCTGACCCTCCAAACCCAGTCCAACCTCTTCACACCCCTGCAGAGGAACAGGCTGTGGGATTCCCAGGAGGTAGGCCAGGGCCTGGGGTCTGCTCTCCCTGCCCCAATCCCAGGAGGGCTGGCTGCAAATAGCATAGGGTGCGGGGAGCCATGCTATGTGAGATCCTGGCCATGGCCTGCCTGTCTCTGTCCCTACCCTATGCTGGCTCTGAAGGCCAGCATCCCCACCCCCACTTCCCTGAGTGAGGTCTCCAGGGGCACATCAGGCTAAGGGTCTAGACCAGTCAGGGGTCAGGTTGGGGTTCTCCAGGGAATTGTGTCCATGTTGGGGCTGTTAGGATGTGTCCTTCCAGATGAAGAGGGACCAAGGAAGTCTGCCATCAGTGGCCCCCCAGGCAGGAGCAGAGGTTTGGAAATGGCCTCTTCCGGGGCCAGCTGCTTCAGCAGGGCTTCCTGTGTGGAGAGTCGCGCAGGGCGCGGGCCCAGCTCTCACCCCGACAACCACTTCCTCTTGTGTTTGCTTCCATCAGCCCTTTTAAGGTAACAACTAAGAACCCATCTCCCCTTCCTGTCTCACCCATCAAAGAACACAGGAGTGTGCTGGGGTGGAGGTCACACACAGCAGGGGGAAGGGGCATGGCTCGGAGAGAGAAGGGAGGCCTCTTCCATCACCAGAGGCTCAGCCGGTTGCTCAGACCCAGACCTAGAGTCCCCAGCCCCAATACTACTACTCACCAAGTTTCAGGTTCTATCCCAGCCCTCCCTGTGTTTCCAGGAGGACAAAGCCCTAGACTGAGACTTGGGAGACCTGGCCCTGGGTCTGCAGGTCTCCATGCGGCCCTCTCTTGGTGCCCCATGAGCTTCAGGTTCCACACAACCCATGCACACAGGAGCTGGAGGGAGCGGGAGCCATATCTGGCCCGGCTCAGTTTTATAGATGACAACACTGAGGTCCAGGAAGGCTAAGTGACAATCACCTATTCAGTCCCCCCACCCACCCAGTGCCACGGGTGACAGAGGCCTTCCCAGGAAGACATCTGCTATCCCAAGTTTCCAGTGGCTCACCTTACCCAGGGGCAGCACCAGGAAGGCCCCTCCCCCACTGGCCTCACAGATCAGGGCCACAAACTTGGGGTTGACAGCACAGAAGCCACTGTCCCAGGTGGTCTGTGAGACGCGCACATCCTCGTAGCATTGGTCCGCTTTGGCTGGCTGTCCAAACACGTGGCGGAACTTGCTGGAGCGGACCACCTGCCGGCTCATCCTAGGGGCACAGGGGTTGAGAATTTTTCCCCTTCAGGGTAACTCTGACCTTACAGTGATCCCTGCGTCCCCCTCAGTCTGTCTTTTAGGATCCTGGCATCACTCCATGGCCGACAGCATGCTGCCCATCACCCCGCTCACGATTCTCAGCCCATCCTCACTCCTGTCTAAACCACGGCCCACCTGCTGCACCCTTGGGTCACTCAGTCCCATCTCAAACCTGTACCCTCAGCCCAAAGCAGCCGGGTGCGTGGAGCACCCAGTGTGTGCCATTGGCTGACGGGCTCAGGATGCAGAATGCTTCCTTTCCCATGGTGCCAACGCTGGGGCACCAGCCCCTGTGCCTGGAGGGTGGGTTCTTTCCTACTGTGTCAGAGCCCACTTCTCTCACACCCACACGGGGACCCTCCTAAAGGCAGGGGCAAGGTTGGCCCTCTCCAACCTCCGGACCCAGGGCTGGCACACAGGAGGAAGTGGTGTGTGGGCTTGCCAGGCAGCGGGATGGCGTCCCCAGTAGGTCTCTGGGCACCAGAAGCAGTGATGGCTCGAGTCCCAGCATCTCCTCCTCCCCACACCTCTGCCTCACGCCTCCGCTCAGAAAGAGCGAAAGAGCAGGTGCCCCTGAGTGCCATCTCCACCCGCGTTGGAACCACACACAGGAAGGGAGAGGCCCACGCTGACTTCTCTGAGGTCCAGCTGGGGTGGTTTGCCAGTGCTTCCCTGGGCTCCAGGGTGCCGTCCTGGTGCCCGATCACACCACCTTTCTGCTTGGTGAAGGGGCTTATGCTGCCATGCTGAGGGCACCCTGCCCAGAGCTCCTGTCCACCTCCGCAGTCTCACCATTTGCTCTGCCTTGGGGCCTTGTCCCTTCTTTCGGGGCCACAGCCCCCTTGCCTAAGCTGGGATCCCTCAGGAGACTCCCAGGTCTGCCTACCGGAAAGCAGGTGAGAAGCATGAGCCAAGAGCCCCAGGTTCAAATAAGGGACAGGAATCCCAAGTGAGCAGCCTGGGGAGAGGGCAGCCCCATAGGTTGGGGCACAGGAAGCCATGGCCCCACCCTGCCGCCTCCCCCATCGCAGGTACCAGGCCCAGAAGCCACGGAAAGGGGAACTTGGTCTTTTCTTGTTTTGCTGTCAGGCCCTTCCTGTCTCCAAGCTTGGGGCAGCAGCTCCTCTCACCCCACCCAGGCGCCCACCCCGCCGCCCAGACCCTCGCATTCTGAGCAGGTCGGCGCTGGGCATCCTCTGCCCGCCCCCCGCGCGCCGCGGCCCCTCCCGGCGTGCCCACCTCCATCTTGGCCGCGGTGGCCCTTCACCCTCACCTCAGAGCACTCTGGGACCCTCGGCTGGCCCCTCGCAGTCCTCAAGCCCGGGGGCCTCCCCAGAACCGAGGGGCCGGCTCCCTGTCCCCGGCTGAGCCAGGTGCGGCTGACAGTCCGACAGCCCGCTGCTCCCACGCTCACGCCGGCCCCACAGGTGGCCCAAGGCAGCGAAGCCGGGTCCCTCCAGCCGGTCGCCCCCGCGCCCCAGGGACCCCAGCCTCACCTGCGGCAGAGAGATGCGCTAGATCCCCCCAATGGAGGAGGAAGAGGAGGAGGAGGAGGAAGGCGCTGCCGGAGCCCGAGACTGGCCGGCTGAGGATGCTCTGTCAAGACAATGAATGAGAAGCGGCCGTCGCCCGCCTCCTCCGGTGGCGGCGCCCCTTTGGGGCGGAGCTCGGGAGAGGCTGGCCCTGCCCTCCGCGGAGGCGGCCGCCGGCGCGGGACTCGCAGCAGCGCTGGCCTCTTTGCGCGAGCAGCTCGCTGTGCGCTGCCAGCTCCGAACAGATGCCCTGGGCCTCGACTCTGCGCTTCTTTGAACGTCAAATGCAAAAATACTCCGCTCCTCCTTCCCTCCTGCAGCCGCCCCCAGCCTCCTCGCCATCCTTCCCCGGCTCGTGAAAGCTCCCAAGGCCCGCGCTCTCGCCAGCCAGTCTGCGTCGCCATCCTCTCCCCCGCACGGAGGGGACCCAAGGAGCCGGGGCCGGACGAGGGACAGCCCTGCGCGGACCAGACTCAAGGGGAGCTGGGCTCTGGTCGCTACTCCTAATGGACTAATGGGTAGCCTGGGGAGTCGCTCGGCCTTTCTGGGCCTCAGTTCTTCACCCGGGGCACCCTGCCCTCCTGCTGCACAGGGCTGGGGCGAGGGACAAGTGAAATAGCTGGGCGTCATGGAGCGCCTGCTGTGAGCCAGGGGCCACCGGGGCGAATGAGTCGGGCTCCTGCGGCTAAAGAGCTCTCCACCAGGTGGAAGAGAAAAGCCCACGATGGCCCCAAGGGCGCCAAGCAGAGGTAGGCGCCCAGCGTCACACTCAAGAGGAGAGAGCCCATGCCCTTCCTTGGATTCCCAGGGACACACGGAAGCAGCGACACGGAAGGCAAGAAAGGCCTAGAATCGGGCTGTTGTACCAGTGTGGCTCCTGGCTGTCACTCCTTTTGAGTGACCTTGGGCAGGATATTTAACCTCTCTCAGCCTGTTTCCTGACTGTAGCTGAGCCACACGTGCCTCACAAGGTTATGGGAATGATTTCCCAAAATAACCAAAGGAGAGTCTGAAGCACCTCCCTGCCGAGTGCTAAAAAAAAAAAAAAAAAAAATAGCAAGTGCTAAGTAAATGTTAGCGCTTCTCATTGTCACGTAGAGAACTGGGGCTGGACCTGAGAGGATGAGGAAGAGCCAGTAGGCGTGGCCAGAAGACCATCTGGTAGGCCCAACAGCAACCAGAGTTGAGGCCAAAGCCCCGTGGTAGGAAGGAGTTCAAGGAACAGCAAGAACTCCTACCTCACCATTGATGGGCTGTGTGATTTGGGGCAGGAGGCTTAACCTCTCAAACTCAGTTTCCTCAGTTATGGGATTCAGATGAGACAATGTACGTGGAAGAGTTATGCAGTTATTCAATTGTAAAAACCTAAGGGTTGAACCCAAGAACCTGCCACTGAATAAGTGTGGGACAGGGCCTGTAATGTACAGTCTGCAGCTGAAGTGACAAGGATAACAGCTGGTGTTTATTGAGCAACTACTGTGTACTGGGTACTGTTCTAAACACTATACTTTGCTCACTTTTTTTTTACCCCTTTCTCTGTGTGTGTGTGTTCATGTGTGTGTTACTGGGATCTGAACTCAGGGGCACTTTACCATTGGGTTACATCCCCAACCCTTTTTATTTTTTATTTTGAGATAGGGTCTTTCTAAGTTGCCCAGGCTGGCCTTGAATTTGTCATCCTCCTGCCTCAGTCTCCCGAGTCACTGGGATTACAGGCTAGGGCCACTGCACCTGGCTTTACCATGCTCATTTAATCCCTACAATGGCCCCTAAATAGCAGATACAGTGGGGCACACACTGTCTTCAGCCCTGCAGGGTCTTGTGCCCACACAGAGCATGAGTACATGCTGAAGGACCTGAAAGACCTGCCCTAGAGGTGGTGAGTCTGACGGGCCTGAAGAGAGAAAGCTGGGACAGATTCAGGCTGCTTTCAAATGCCAGTTGGTCCTCAGCGTGGGAAGGGGGCGGCCAGCACGGGGCTGCTGCAGAGGACAGACGCAAGGCCAGTGGGAGGAAGTTCTGGGAAGCAGATGTCCACAGAACACAAGATCCATGGTAGGCGGCGAGGACCGTGCCACGCAGCTCGCCGTGTGTTTGGGTAGAGGCCAATGCCTCCGTACGAGGGCACTGAACTGGCATTTGCCTGTCTGGCTGCTGCCAACCTAGCATCTTACCATCGCTCCATTCCTGGTGGCAGCTCCTGGATTTTCCTTGGGGGAATCAACCTTTCCTCAGTGACTGTCCGTGAGGTTCAGGAAGGGGGTCTCGGAGGAGCCATGGTCCCTGCTTCCCCAGCCACAGCAAGCCTTTGCTCTGTCTCAGGGCTGGATGCTTGATTCCAGCCTGTGCAGACCAAAACAGAGGCATCTTGGAGCTGCTGGGAAAAGGCAGCTCTCTTTCCACGTGGGTTAGTAAGCTGTAAGGATGTAATCACAGCACTAGTAGCAACCATCTTGTCACCACATAAGAAAAGCTGGCCAGGGAAAGCCCACGCAGAGAACTGCAGAAGCAAGACATGAGGACATATTCTAGACATCATTTGACTATCTGGATCAAGCTGTGCTTGAACCCCTTAAATTTGCTGTTATATAAAGCAATAACTTTTCCATATAAGCCAAGAAGTTTCAGTTAATTTTATGGCACTTGCAGGTGTCATTTCTGACCGATCTACCTGCTCTGTAGGCAAAGAGGAGCAGAGGCCCTTCCAAGGAACCAGATACACTGTAAAGATGGACAGACCGAAATGAAGAGCAAAGTTCAAACTCCTTAGCAAGGCTCCCAGTACATTGTTCTGTCTGGCCCTAAAGAGACTGCAGAGCAGGGTGGGGTCAGAGGACCTTGGGGGACCCTAGCTTCCATCTCACTTTATACAGTCTGAGGATGAGTTGATACAATGTATAGTGAATGCCAGGCGCTGTGCAGGTGAGCGCCACATGAGCGTTGGCACCCTGCCCCTCTACCCTGGCCTTCCTAATGGAGACAGCGATGGCCATATTGCCCCCAAATGCTGTGGTCTCCTGCAACTTCCTGGGAGTTTTCTGCTCATCTGCAGAGCTCTCTATGTACACATGAAAGGACTGGTATTTTCCATACTTTCCTCATCTATTCATCCACCCATCCATCCAGTTGTGTCCCAGGCAGTGTGCTGGGTGTAGGGGACTCAGAGGCTAATGAGACACCTCCCTGATATTAGAGATAAATGCAGATGATCTGTGCCAGGCCAACAGTGCCCTGCAACTAATTCCAGGTCTTTAATTGAGCTTCCTGCTGGTTGGCTCAGAGTAGAAGTCTAAGAGGTGCTAATAGTCATCTCACCTTCAACTGAAGCAAGCTGAGAACAGAACCAATCTAGAGGCCATTAGGGCCAAGAAAGGAAGAGAAGAAACCAGAGCCCTGAGGACACTGTCTGAGACCCTGGATCCACCTATACCTGAAGCAAGTCTTTGTTATGTGAAGTAACAAATTTTCTTTTTTGCTGGATTTTGCTCTTTTTTTTAACTAAATTTTAGTTAGATTTTTTTCTTTAAAAAAAAAAAACTTCTGGGAGAAATAAGGTTTTATCTTACCTATTTTTAAAAATTTGAGTCATTTATACTTTTAATCTTCCACTATAGAAAATTCCAAATATATAAAATCAAAAGAATTATATAATAAACTCTCTTGTACCCCCTCATTTAGTTTCCACAATTCTCAGCATAAGATAAATATTGATTTCTTCATTTCTTCTTTCACATTATTTTCTTTGAACATATTAAGCCAAATCCCAAACATTATGCCACTTCAGTATTTATTAGTAACAGATACAAACTTTAAAAACTCAGCTCTTTCAACAAAACATTTAATTTATAGAGTAATTTGGGATGACCACTAGACATCTGCCCATGAACACAGTCCATTATCTATATGTGTAGGTCTTCTCCTTTGTCTTGAATATAATTTTATCTGTAGTCACATATTACTAGTTTCCCCCCGGAGGCATATTACAGTTTTGTGACTATAAGAATGAATTCTTTTTATTCTAGTTGTAATTTTATTTCCTTCTAAAATCAACTTTATTCACAAACATCAAAATACACCTTAATTTTCATACAATAAAACATTCATTTTAAGTGCATGATTCAATTAGTTTTGACAGCTGTACATATCCATGCAATCACCACCACATTCAAAATACAAAATGTTTCCATCACCCTCAAAATCCCTCCACAGTCAGTCCCCAGCCTCTGCCATTGCTGAGGCAACCCGTGCTTGTTTTTTGTCACTTGTAGATTCATTTTGCTTGCTCCAGAATGTTCCATATAAATGAAATCAATAAGTATGGATCTGGGTTTGGTTGTGTGTGTTTTGTTTTCTCTTTCACTCAACGTGTTTTTTGTTTTGTTTTGTTTTTAATATTTATTTTTTGTTTTTTTTTTTTTTTAGTTTTCGGCGGACACAACATCTTTGTTTGTATGTGGTGTTGAGGATCGAACCCGGGCAGCACGCATGCCAGGAGAGCGCGCTACCGCTTGAGCCACATCCCCAGCTCCACTCAGCGTGTTTTGAAATTCACCCATGCTGTATGTTAGACAAGGATTTTTATTTTACCCAACCACAATACCATAATGTAATATATAATTACACCCAAAATATTTAGCAATAATTTCTTACCTTCATAATACCCTGGTTATGTTCAAACTTCCATATTGCCAGGAAAAGAAAGATTCCCTCAATCAAAAAAAAAAAAAAATCTTTTTTTGTACAGGAGATTGAACCCAGGGAGGCTTAACCACCAAGCCACATCCCCATCCATTTTATATTTTATTTAGGGTCTCAATGAGTTGCTTAAGGCCTTGCTGCTGAGGCTGACTTTGAACTTGTCATTCTCTTGCCTCAGTCTCACAAGCCAGTGGGATTATAGGCATGTGCCACTGCACCTGGCACCATCAATCAATCTTACCATCACCAAAAGTAGGACTAGACATTCTGTATCTCCTGCTTATGATGCAGTACATATGCAGCACCACCTTCTCCCTGTTCTTGCCATAATCATTGTGATCACTGTCATCTTGAATGTAGTCATCCAATGGCCAAAATGATGAGGTCTGAGCTTTCTTGGTGGTGCTGGGGACTGAACCCAGGGCTTGTGCTCACCGGGCTTACTCTCGGCCTGAGCTCCAGGCCCAGAAATGATGAGTTTTGCACCACAGAAGGAGTTAATTAACAAGGTGGCCTTGTGTGGAGACAGCAGAGCAAGTCTCAAATCTGCCTCCACAGGAATAGATTCTGGGGACATCTGCAGCATGGGCGATCGCAGGCTAAGAGCAGATGAAGTGGGCTAAGTCTGGGGGGCTTAGTCAGTTTTCCAGCTCCCAGGCCCCCAGGCCTCCTCATTTCTATGGTCTTCCTTGGACCTAAAGGTTCAGCGTTGACTGTCACACCCGGAAGCCAGTTGTGGCCCTCAGCAGGACGCACGGAAGGATGTCAAAGTCTCCAGGCTGGAGCCCAAGTCAACCTCAATGGCTGCTTCCTGCTGAAGATGCCATCCTCGATGTCACCAAATGATCGTGGCTCCTATTTTATGGAGAAGCGAAATGAGAACTGTGCCAGCCGCTCTGTCCTCACCAGCTCTCATCTCCGGCTTCTCTAACTGCCACGGGCCATCACTGCAGAGGCAGAGGCCAACAGGGGCCCAGGCTAATTCCTCCTCCCTCCTGGACAGTCCTTCCCATTTCCTCTTGTCCTGTAGCCCCTCTCCTGCACCGCCAACTTCCCTGTCCAAGGACCCTCTGTTCAGTGTTTAAAAACACACTAGGTCTCCCAGGGGGCGGGGACCTGCCAACCTCACACCACTTCCTCTTCACCCCTGCAGTTCACACTCAAGTTTCTTGAAAGAGCTGTTGACACCCAGTCTGACTTCCCCCTCCACAGCTTCTTCACCTACTTGTCTGCTGCCACAGAGACTCGCCATCGCCCAGGCCACCAACCCTCTCCTGATCACACGTCAAACACATTTTGGCGGCCACCTGAAGCTGCTGACCGCCCCCTCCCTCTGAACACCTCTCCTTTGGAATCTAACAGGGACCTGCTCTCCCCCGTCCTCTTCCTCTCTCCAGCTTTCTCTCTTGATCCCCTTCAGGGCATCTCTTCCCTTGCTGGACATGTCATGGGTCAAGTCGCCCCTTCCCCAGGCACCCCCACCAGCCACCCTGACTCATCCACATCTGCTGAACAACTCTCCGCCTCCCTCTGGGGCCCAGATCTGCCCCCTGCGCTTCTGGCTTCTGACCCACATGCCCCATTGGTGGCTCCCAAGGTGGACACTCTCCCAGCCCTATTCTGGGGTTTGAGGAGTGCCCCACCAGCAATTGTCACAGCCTATTTCTATCACTCCTGTCACATTCTGTTGGTAACACACTTGCAGGACCACCCCCGAGTCCATGGGGAGGGGACCGTTGTGTGGACAGTTGCAAAGATATGAAGCTGTCTGGGACCCACCACGGAGGACAGGCAGGTGGTGTGGTTGTCTGATACAGAGTGACCTTCGTTGCCATGCAGGAATGTCAGACCTGATTTCCCAAGATAAATTAAAGCTAGGGATTTTCATGTGAAAGCTCCAGATCTTTCAACGTTGGCAGCTAATTCTAAAACTTCTAAAAATGTCGTGTGAGCAAAACTAAAAATGTCTTTGGTTTGGATGTGGATTTTTCTGGCCAATTTTTTTTTTTTTTTTTTTTTTTTTTTGACGGGTTTTCCTATGTTGCCCAGGCTGGCTTTGAACTCTTGGGCTCAAGTGACCCTCCTGCCTCTGCCTCCGGGTGGCTGGTCCCCAGGCATGCCACCACACTGGCTCCATTTTTGTTGTTGTGGTTTTGGTTTACTTATTCTTTGCCCCTGGCATGGGCCCGAGATCCCTTTCTCCTCGTTTACCACTAAACTTCTGTGCATCCCACCCATCCTTTAAGACGCAGATCAGGATGTCCCTCTCGGTGAAGTCTTCCCTGACACCCGCTACACATACTACCACTCCTCAGATGGCTCCTTACAGTCTGGATATGGCTTGTCTCCAAAGGTTCGTGCACTGGAAGCTCGATCCCAGCATGGTCATATGGAAAGATGGCAGTACCTTTCAAAGGTGAGGCCCAGTGGGAGGTCATCGGAGGTGCTGCCCTACAAAGAGATTAAGTTAGTTCCAGTGACAGGATCCCTATAAAAGAACAAGCCTGGTCATTCCCCAGTCACCCCTGCTTCCTGCCCCACCAGGTGGCTGCTGCCTCCCTCCCACAAATGCTCCCACCATGATGCCATCTGCCATCAGATAAAGCAGTCAGAGAGGCCCTTGCCAGAGCAAGGGCCATGCTTTTTTGACTTCCCTCCTCCAAATTGTGAATTTAAATAGACCTATTGTCTTCACAAATTACCCAGCCTCTGGGATTTTGTTATAGTAAAGGAAAACTACCATTGTCACTTACAAATCCAGATATAATTGTCTATGTGTCCTGATCTCCTATCAGACTGTTTTATTTTCCCACCACAGGACCCCATATATGGTTGGCATCCAATAAAAATCAATCCTCTCCTTTCCAACATTGTTAAGAAACAGTTAACTTGTGCTCACTCTGCCTTCACCATTTTGTTTCATGGCTATTCCATCCTCTGTCCCCATGGCCATTAACTTCCTGGCCATTGAAAACACACTATCACCTCCTCCTGCCCATTGTCATTAATTTAGAGAAGGATTTATGGCCCATTATAAACTGAGGAAAGTTTTCCCAAGACCATCAGGAGCTGGAACTACTGGGAAAGAGATTTCTTTCTGCTCTGGTTGACAAAATGGCACAAGGAGGGGCCCCCCTGAAAATGAAACTACCAAGGTCTTGGTAAGACAAATTCCTCATGACATTATTTGAACACCTTTGTTCAGGTTTTGCTGAAGCCCTCTAGGCCAGGACTTTTCTTTTTTATCAGTCAATAAATGTATTTTTATGCCTATCATTGGCTATCCTAGTAATTGAAGAGGAGAGGGTGACTTCGTAATTGTCACATTGTTATAGAACCCAAAGAAGTGGGCTTCTCTACAAGCACAGATTTCACAAGCAACTGTAGCTATCTCAGAAATGCCAACTGTGGTCAGAATTCTAAGCCACATTCTCTCACTTTACAAACTTGGATACATTCCCATCAATCTCGCAACAAACATTCCCATCAATCTCGCAACAAATTAAACTTTCCCTTGCAAATTCTTTTTAGTTATATTGTTTCCAATAGAATTGCCTGATTTTAAGAGCTGGGAGATAATATTGTTTCCCATTTTGCAACTCTATTAGCACCTTAGAGGGGTTTGATGTTGTCACATCATTGTCCACATTTTTTTTTTTTTTTGGATACCTGAGATTGAACTCAGGGGTGCTTAACCACCAACCCACATCGCCAACCCTTTTTATATTTTATTTACAGACAGGGTCTCCCTAAGTTATTTAGGCCCTCAGTAAGTTGCTGAGACTGGCCTGAAACTTGCGATTCTCCTGCCTCAGCCTCCCAAGCAGCTGAGATTACAGGCATGCACAACTGCACCTGGCTTGCCAACACATTTTATCATCTAACTTTCAAATTAGATTAAGTTATACAGCCACCCTAGTGGATTTAAAATGGTTTCTCATTCTGTTACTTATTCACATTTCCCTAATGACTAAAGATGTTGAGCATCTTTTCAGGCATTTATTAGCCATTTGTGTATTTTAGAAGAAATGTCCATACAGATTCTTTACCCATTTTTTTATTGAATTATGTCTTTTATTATTGGGATGTCAGTGTTACTTATGTTTTGGATACAAATTTAATATCAGATATATTACTTGCAAATATTCTCTCCTGTTCTATAGGTTGTATTTTACTTTCTCAATGGTGTCCTTGAAAACACAAAATTCAAAAATTTGATCAAGTCCAATTTATTTTTTCTTTTATTGCTTGTGCTTTTAGGTGAGATATTGAAGAAAATATTACCAAATTCAAGGACATAAAGACTTACCTGTAGGGGCTGGGGATGTGGCTCAAGCGGTAGCCCACTTGCCTGGCATGCGTGTGGCCCGGGTTCGATCCTCAGCACCACATACAAACAAAGATGTTGTATCCACCGATAACTAAAAAATAAATATTAAAAATTCTCTCTCTCTCTCTCTCTCTCTCCTCTCTCACTCTCTTAAAAAAAGACTTACCTGTAAATTGTTTTCTAAGATTTTTATATTTCAGTTTTTATATTTGACTTTTAAAAATCTATTTCGAGTTAATTTTTGGATATGGTGTGAGGTAGGGAATACAAATTCATTGTTTTATATTGTGTATACTGTGTATATGTATAACCTAGTATCACTTGTTCAAAGTTATTCTTCAATTCTGTTTTTTTTATTTTTTAGTTATAGATGGACATAATATCTTTATTCTATTTTTTTTTTTTATGTGGTGCTGAGGATCAAACCCAGGGCTTCACACTAGCTAGGTGAGTGATCTACCACTGAGCCAAAACCCTAGCCCCTCAATTCTTCCTTTCTTTCCTTTTCTTCTTCTTTTTGCTCCTCCATGGTAGAGATTGAACCCAGGGCCTTCCACATACTGGGCAAGTGCTCTACCACTAAGCTACTTACCCAGACCTTTTTATTTTCTGTTGAGACAGAGTCTCACTAAATTGCCCGAGCTGGCCTTGAACTTACAATCATCCTGCCTTGGCTCCCTACACCCAGCTCAAAGACTATTGTTTCTCTCATTGAATTGCCTTGCACCCTTGTCCAGAATTAATTTATCATAGATACATAAGTTTATTTCTGAACTCCAGATTCTACTCCATTAATCTGAGTCTGTCCTTCAGCCAGTCCCACACTGTAGCTTTGTAGTAAGTTTTTAAGTGTGAGTCCCTCAATTTTGTTCTTCTTTTTAAAGACTCATTTAGCTGTTCTGGGTCCCCTGAATTTTCATATGAATTTAAGACCCAATTGTCAATTTCTACAAAGAAGCCACTGATTCTGATAGGAATTATGTTTTATTCATTTATTTATTTGTAACAAGGATTGAACCCAGGAGTACTTAACCACATCCCCAGTCCTTTTGTATCTTTCATTTTGAGACAGGTTTTTCACTAAGTTGATTAGGGCCTCACTAAGTTGCTGAGGCTGACTTTGAACTTGTGATCCCCCTGCCTCAGTCTCCCAAGCCACTGGGATTATAGGCATGTGCCACTGCACCCAGCAGAATTATATTTATAAATCTATTTAATAATATTAAATCTTCCATTTCTTTAGATTGTTGATGTATTTCAACAATTATTTGACATTTTCAGAGTATACATTTTGTATTTATTTTGTTTAATTTATTCTTAAGTATCTTATTTGGGGAAGTGCTATTGTAAATGGAGTTATTTTCTTTTTTTTTTCTTTTTTTTAAAGAGAGAGAGAGAGAGAGAATTTCAATTTCAATATTTATTTTTCAGTTTTCGGTAGACACAACATCTTTGTTTGTATGTGGTGCTGAGGATCGAACCCGGGCTGCACGCATGCCAGGTGAGCACGCTACCGATTGAGCCACATCCCCAGCTCCTGGAGTTATTTTCTTAATTTCTATTTAGGTTGCTCATTGCAAGTATGTGGAAATACAATTGATTTTTCCATATTGACCTGCATATTGTAGGCTGCAACTTTTTCTGTTCTCATTAATTAATTCCATTTTTATTGTAGTAAAATATACAGCATAATTTCCCCCTTTTAGCTGGGTGAGTGGTACACACCTGTAATCCTAGCTACTTGGGAGGCTAAGGCAGAAGGATCACAAGTTTGAAGCCAGCCTCAGCAATTTAGCAAGACACTGCCTCAAAATAAAAAATCAACAAGTAAATAAAAGGGCCAGGGATGTGGCTCATTGGTAAAACACCCCAGAATTCAATCCCCAGTAACCCAGGGGCAGAAAACTATCTACCTTTTAACATGTTTTTAAATGTACAGTACAGTATTAACTATAAGCACAATGTTATTCGGTTGATCTCTAGATCTCTAGAACTGTTTCATCTTGCACAACTGAAACTCTGTACCTTCTGAACATCAACTCTCATTTGTCCCTCCCCCCATCTCCTGAAAACCACAAATCTATTTTCTATCTCTGAGTCTGACTAGTTTAGTAAGTGAAATCATGCAGCATTTGTCCTCCTGGGTTTTGTAGCATGTTTTCAAGGTTCATCCACATTGTGGTATATGACAGGATTTCCTTCCTTTATGGCTGAATAGTCCATCATAAGTATATGCCACAATTTCTTTATCCATCTGTCATTGGACAGATGTTTAGTCTGTTTCCACCTTTTGCCTATTTTGAACAATTTTGAAATAAACATGAGAATGCAAATATCTCTTTGAGATTCTGATTTCAGTCATTCTGGACAAATCCCTAAAGTGGGTTTGCTGGATCACATAGTAGTTGTAGTTTTGATTTTTCAAGGAACCATAATACTGTTTTCCATAGCAACTGTGCCATTTTAAACTTATAACCATGCATGAGGTTTCCAATTTGTCCACATTCTTACCAACACTTGTTAATTTCTGGTTTTGTTTTTATAATGACTATCCTGGTAGGTATGAGTTGATAACTTCACTGTGGTAAAGTATCTTTGCTTTTCTGTAATGATTAGTGCTAGAGTTCTGACTTTTCAGTGGAATTCTTAGGATTTTCTATATACAAGATCATGTCATCTGCAAATAGATATAGTTTTGCTTCTTCCTTTTCATTCTAGATTTGATTTATTTCATTTTCTTATTTAGTTAACCTTGACTCTTCAGTACAATGTAGAACAGGGTGGACACTGTCATCTTCTTCCTGATCTTTCAGAAACTCACTATTAACTCTGATATTAGCTGTGGGCTCTTCATAGATGCCCTGTATCAGGTAGGGGAAACTCCTATTTCTACTTTGTTGCATGTTTTTTATTATGAAAGGATATTGGACTTTGTCAAAGGCTTTTCCTGCATCTACTGAGGCGATGATATGTTTTCCTTTGTTCTAATATGCTGCATTTAAATATATATATATATATATATATATATATATATATATATATATATATATTTATTTATTTATTTATTTTTTAGTTTTAGGTGGACATATTATCTTTATTTTATTTTTATATGGTGCTGAGGATCGAACCCAGTGCCTTATGCATGCCAGGCAAGCACACTACCACTTGAGCCACATCTTGAGCCCTAATACGCTATATTAAATTAATTTGTTATCAAATGTTAAATCAACCTTGCTTCTATAATTTAGGTATGAAATATCCCCCAAAGGCCCAGGTGATGATGAATCAGTCCCCGCCTGTGGTACTGCAGGGAGGTGGGGGAACCTTTAGTGGGTGGGGCCTAATGGACAGAAGTTAGGTCATTGGGGGTGTGGCTTGAAGGGGATGTAGAGCTCTAGTCCCTTTCTGTCTCTCTGCTTCCTGGCCTCCATGAGGTGAACAATCCTTCTCCACCATGTGCTCCCACCATGATGTACTGTGCAGGCACAGGCCCAAAGCAATAGGGTCAAGCAACCATGAACTGAAACCAATGAGCCAAAATAAACTTTTCTGACTTTTTGATTTTGTCCTAGTGATGGAAAGCTAACACTGTGCTTTCCTGTGATAAATCTTGATTGTGGTGTATTGCCCTTTATGTGTTGCTAGTTCCTGTTTACTAGAATTTGAGGATTTTTGCCTCTGCATTCTTAAGAGATATTGATTTATACTTTTCTTATCTTGTCTTTGTCTGGTTTTGGTATCAGAATAATACTGGTCTCATAGAGATGGCAAAAGTTGCTTCCTCTTTTACTTTTTGGAAGAGTTTATGAAGAAAAGGTATTGATTCTGTAAATATTTGGTCAAATTCCCCAGTGAAGCCATCTGGGATGGACCTTTTCTTTTAGGGAATTTTTTTACTTTCTAGTTCCATCTCTCTGTTCATTGTAGTTTATTCAGATTTTCATTTTTTTCTGTAAATTTAATAGTTTTTCTAGTACTCTGTACATTTCATCTAGGTTATCTCATTTATTGTCAATTATTCATTGCATTCCTAATTCTATTAATTTTTCTAAGGCTAGAAATAATGTCCCCAAGATGTCTAATAAAAGATCAACTTTAGTTAAAGAAAAGCTAAAATAAATCACTTGAGCCTAAAATAACTTTTTGTGGGTGTCAGGTACTATGTTTTAAATCTCTTTCATTTTTGCTGACGTGATAAGCTATCCATCCATCAAAAATAGAACCTATAGGGGAACTGGGGATATAGCTCAGTTGTAGAGTACTTGCTTTTCAAGCACAAGGCCCTGGGTTCAATCCCCACACATACACACAAAAAAAAAAAAAAAAGAAAAAAGAAAAAGAAAAAAGAAAAAGAAAAAGAAACTATAGAGTAGGGGATGTATCTCAGCAATAGAGTGCTTAGCATGCATGAGGCCCTAGGTTCCATCTCCAGGACCACAAAGAAAAAGAGAAAAAAAAAAAAAAAAAAAAATATATATATATATATATATATATATTAACTAATCTATTTAAGCCAAAACTTCATATGTCAATGTAGCCTGCCCAAAAGAAATGAATCCTTAGAAGCAAAAATTAGATTACTGTTTGTCCGAGACTAGAAGATTGGAGAGTGGAATGAGGAGTGGCTATTAATGAGTATAAGATTTCTCCTTTTCTTTCTTACTTTCTTTTTTTGTTTGTTTGTTTGTTTGTTTTTTGGCATTGTACTGGGGATTGAACCCAGGGGTTCTCTACCACTGAGCTACAACCCCAGATATTTTTATTTTTTTATTATTTTGTATTTTGAGATAAGTTGCCAAGGCTAGCCTCAAACTTGCGATCCTCCTGTCTCAGCCTCCCAAGCAGCTGGGATTACAGGTGTACACCGCTGTGCCCAGCTGAGTACAGGGTTTCTTCTTGGGGTGATGGAAATATTTTGGAAATAGATAATGGTGAACAGTGCATAATTTTGTGAACATACTAAAACTCCAAATCACTGAATTTTATACTTTAAAAGGTAAATTTAATGTTATTATATATTATATTGCAATACAGCCATTATTTTAAAGAAGATTATATGTAGCTTTGCTCTATTCCTAAGTTTAGATTCTGCTGCATGTTTCTCCACTTCCATGAAAAAGTGCTGTCTTGTTCAAAGCTTTTGATTACCCTTCAAAAATATGAGCTTGTTTGTTTGTCATGAACTATGAAGTACATTTTAATAATTATGAGAAATTGTTTGGCATGACTAGTGTAGGAGTTTAATGATACCCATTAATTTTACTTGTCAATCACTTCAGTAGAACCTTATTTACAATGAAATTTATGAGACTTCCTATTCAAATTTTCTTTTAATCCTTCAAACTGTAGAAAACCAGTACAGCTCTTCTTTTTTTTAAGTTTCCTTTTTTAAATAACATTTTTAAAAAGTTGTTTTGTACTTGTAGATGGACAGAATGCCTTTATTTTACTTCTTTATTTGTATGTGGTGCTGAGGATGGAACCCGGTGCCTCACACGTGCTAGGCAAGCGCTCTGCCACTGAGCTACAACCCCAGCCCCGGTACAGACTTTCAGTTTTGAGATCCCAACAAAATCTTCTATCTTCCTTCTTCAGAAGTTAAAAAACAAACTTAAGGGCTCAGTGGTAGAGCACTTGCCTAGCACACATGGGACATTGGGTTCAATCCCCGGCACCACATACAAATAAACAAATAAAATAAAGGTATTGGGTCCATCTACAACAAAATATATATATATATATATATATATATATATATATATATATATATTTAAAAAGAAAAGGGCTGGGGAGGTGGCTCAGTAGTTGAGTGCCCCTGAGTTCAATCCCCAGTACCTCAAAAAATGTTTAAAAAAAAAAAAAAAAAACTTAAATATAAAAAAACAAAAACAGTACTTCTGGCAGTTTCTAGATCTAAATATAACTTGGAACTTTGTTAATGTTTCACAGCCACTACATTACAATATTTTGTATTGGCCTTGCCAACATTCCTAGACCTGGTTTCCTCTTGAAGTTTCTATTCCAAAGACAGAACTGAGAAAATAATATGTTGACAAGTCTGACCCCAACCCTTCAAAGTCAGGACCTGGATGTGGAGTGAACATCAGGGAAGGTAGCCCTCAGGGACACGGCGCGATGGAGAGAAGGATAATGAGAGGCCTTGGCATTGGCCTGGGTCTAAGTGGTCTTTCATAAAACATCCAGATGGTATTGCTTCTTGGCACTTGAAATATCTCTTTCATTGTTACACAATTGTGTTTATTGCACAATAATAAAGAATGGCTTCTTCAAATGTTTTTCTCATTAAGAATTTTTGTTTTGGGCTGGGGATGTGGCTCTAGCGGTAGCACGCTTGCCTGCCATGCGTGCGGCCCGGGTTCGATCCTCAGCACCACATACAAACAGAAATGTTGTGTCCGCCGAATACTAAAAAATAAATATAAAAAAAATTTTTAAAAAAAAGAATTTTTGTTTTGCTGGGCACAGTGGCATACACTTGGGCATACACTTGTAATCCCAGTGGCTCAGGAGGCTGAGGCAGGAGGATCACAAGTTCAAAGTCAGCCTCAGCATTTAGCGAGGCCCTGGTAGGGATGTAGCTTGGTGGTAGAGTATCCCTGGGTTTAATCCCCAGTACTGGAGAAAAAAAGTATAAGCCCATTGTATATTAAGTACTGAAAGACGTTTTTTAAAAGCTAATGATTTCACCATCAACCCTCTGTTCCACTCCTCTGATGAAACCAACATAAATAACCTGGTGTGTGTTCTTGCATTCCCCAGGTACAGATTGAATCTTTATGTCCCCTCCACAAAATAATTTGTTGGAACTCTAACCCTCAATATGATGCTGTCAGGAGATGGAACCTTTAGCAGGTAATTGAGTCCCAGGAAGAAGGCCCTCATCAGAATCCAACAATGCTGGCGCTCTGATCTCAGAAAAATAAATGCCTCTTGCTTAAGCCACCTCGTCTGTGGTATTTTGTTATAGTAGCCCACACAGACTAGACACCTTGTAAGGAATATCCTAAATGTGGGTATTTCCCAGAGAGTTAAAGTGAGCCCTGGACAATATCAATATTAAAAAGAATCACAGACTTTAAAAAAGAATAAATAGGAATAGAAAATTGACTACAAATAGGCATGGGAAATCTTTTGGGGGCTGATGGGAAAATTCTAGAACCAGATTAGGGTAATGGTTGCACAACTTCATAAATTTAGTAGAAATCACTGAATTGTATATTGTATAGTCTGAAGACTACTCCAGCAGCCAGAATGTCCCCACCTAACTCCTGGAACCTGGCATATACCACCTCACATATAAAATGACTTTAGAGATGTAGTTAAAGTTACAGAGATCATCCTGGATTAGTCAGATGAGCTCAGTCTAATCACACAAGCCTTTAAAAGCAGAAGACTTTCTGTAACTGAAAGCTACAGAGAAGGGGAAGTCAAAGAGGGTCCACATGTGTTCTGGCTTTGAGACCCAGAGGCTATGCACAAGCCCAGAAAGAAAGCTCTGGAAGCCAATGATAGCTTCCCGCTTGGAGTAGCAAGGAAACTGGGACATTAGTCCTACAACCACCAAGAACTAGATTCTGCCACTGACCAGAAGCAAATTCCTTCCAGAGCCTCCCCTTTAGAATCCAGCCCATCAGTGTCCTAACTTCAGCCTCCTGAATCCTGGAACAGAGAATCCAGTTGAGCCAGCTGGACTTTTGAACTGCAGACTGTGAGATAATAAATTTGTGTTAAGTTTCTACATCTGTAGTAA
Source organism: Callospermophilus lateralis (assembly GCF_048772815.1). Taxonomy (NCBI): domain Eukaryota; kingdom Metazoa; phylum Chordata; class Mammalia; order Rodentia; family Sciuridae; genus Callospermophilus; species Callospermophilus lateralis. The sequence continues at coordinate 20,653,034 of NC_135323.1, forward strand.
CTGATTAGAGCAGCAACAGAAAACCAACACTCTACCCAAAGTATACAACTACCTCAGAACTCAATTTTCAAGCTGGGCCTGGTGGCACGTGTCTGTAATCCTAGCAGCTCAGGAGGCTGGGGCAGGAGGATCTCAAGTTCCAGGCCAACCTCAGCAATGTAGTGAGGCCCTAAGCAACTTAGCAAGACCCTGTCTAAAAATAAAATATGAAAAGGGCTGGGGATGTGGCTCAGTAGTTAAGTGCCCCTGGGTTCAATCCCTCCAAAAAGAACTCACTTTTCAATCCTTCTAATTAATGACTTTGTATTGCCTGAAACTCTTTAATATGGCACTTCTGACCCTCCATGCCCTAATCCCCAGATCCTTCACTACCTGCTGCCCGCCTCCTCCGGCCCTCTCTCCAGTAAGTCTTTCTGATTCTTTTGGTTACACTCAGGCACTGCCTACCCCAGGAAGACTCTCCTGGTAAGTACTCCTATGTGTTCCATAGCACTCTCTGGAGAGTTCCCTGTTCTAATACAAGATTATTATAATAATTATAGAGAGTACAATCACACAAAGTATTAAAGTCATCCATTTAGGTGTGTGTGTTCTCCTCTTATCTGTAAACTCTTTGAGGACAGGATCAATTCTTATTCATCTTTGCCTCCCCAGTTCCCTATAGGCAGTCAATGTTCAATAAAAATTACTTACATGTCCCATTTGGAAAAAATGATTGGTAGCTAATAAAGAAGCTCATTCATCTACAAATAGGTTAGATCCCAAAGGGCTGCTCATACGTTCCTTCATTTGCATAGCTTGCAGCTCCTGTTTTATTTCTATGAGTTCGGGCTCTCTGCTGATCCACAGGCTCTAAGACGAGCGCCTCTGATCCTTATGGAACTCTATCATTGACATCTATGGCAGAAAGGGCCTCCTTCCTTGACAGTCTCAGTATCAGAGAGCCACCCATGCCCACACTTGCCACCTGGTCACTCACTCTGATGTTTTTGAGGTTGGAAGGGACTAAATGCATGAAATTCCCATCTTGGGACTAAACTTGCAGCACAGCACGTTCACCAAGCTTGGCTGTAATTTTTCCTATGTAATATCAAGCTAATGGGCCACGGCAACATTTGTCAATCCCTTTTCCTTTCCTCTTGGTTAAGATCAATGACACATCCTGACAGATTGCACAATTAGCTCTTTATTCTTCAGGATGGCTTTCTTTTGGGGGAAAATTCATCTGATACATGCATGATGATTCACCATTTCCTTATAACTTACAATTCTACTATAACACTGTTTTGGCTTTTTTTTTTTTTTTTTTTTTTTTTTGGTACAGGTATTGAAACCAGGGGTCCTTTCTTACTGAGCCACATCCTCAGCCCTTTTTATTTTTTATTTTGACACAGGGTCTCACAAAATTGCTGAAACTGACCTTGAACTTATGTCCTCCTGCCTCAGCCTCCCAAGTTGCTGGGATTACAGGTGTGCACCACCACTACTATACATTTTGTATCCTGTACTTTTAACATTAATGAGGCAATGGTAGGATTAACTGTGTGTGTGTGTAAAATGCCTAAAAACCAAGCACAAGCACAGGAAACACAGCAATGAGAAGAAATAATGATGACGCTGAAGAATGTTAGTATGTTCACACACGGACCCTAATTTCACCCACTGGTGTCACAAAGAATTAGTACATCCCTTTTTTTTATTTTAAAATATTTTTAGTTATAGATGAACACAGTACCTTTATTTTATTTATTTATTTGTTTTTTACATGGTGCTGAGGATCAAACCCAGTGCCCCCCTGCTAGGCACATGCTCTACCACTGAGCTATAACCCCAGCCCTGCACATCCTTTTTCTTGAATACCACTTTATTTTTCCTGTAAAGGTTTATGAGTTTAACAAGTACAGAAAATACAGTACTTTAACTTGAACTTAAAATGGTTATGATACGATATCTATTTATTTTGGGTACTGGGGATTGAACACAAGGGTGCTCTACCACTGAGCTACATCACAAAGTTTTGTTGTTTTGTTTTGTTTTGGTACCAGGGATTGAACCCAGAGGTGCTCAACCACTGAGCCACATCCCCAGCCCTTTTTATTTTGAGACAGGCTCTCACTACATTGCTTAGGGCCTAAATCGCTGAGGCTGGCATAGAACTTGCAATCCTCCTGCCTCAGCCTCCTGAGTTTCTGGCATTATAGGCATGAGCCACCAAGCCTGGCAGGGTTTTTTTATTTTTTATTTTGAGATGGCCTCTCTATGTTGCTAAGCCTCCCAAGTTGCTGGGATTATAGGCATGTGCCACTGTGCCTGGTTTAGCAAGCCTATTTATAGGCAAATGTTCAAAATATTCACCATTCATCAGCTTCCATAGATTGTTGAAGAGTAATGAAACCTGAACTGACAAATTCAAGTTCTCTGTACTTTGTTTTCTTGATCCCATCCTTTCAATAAATGAGTACCCTCATACACTCTCTATTTTAGTTCTCTTATGTCATTTCCAGGCTAGTAAATGAGTCTCACATTCCTGCCACCAGCCTCACTAAGCCAGCATCAGGCTCAGTCTTGATACCCTACTTTTCTCCCCCCTGCTGTAGCTGGTGTGATCATATGACATCACTAACACCCAACTGGGGATCTTATCAAGAAACAGCACAAATTATCACATTTCGTCTATATTTGTGAATGTCTTCATCAGCATTCCAATGTGTAAATGTTTGGCTGCAACACTCTGAAACTGAGTAACATCATAAAATGTTCTCATTCTTTCTAGCAGAAAATCTGATCTTCTATTCTATCCATCAGGAGTTTTTACTGTTGTTTGTTTGTTTTGCAGGGGGTGGGGTGGTTGTTTGTTTCATTAAACATTTCCTCAGGGTTTCTTAATGTTCTGCCCTCCATAGTCTTCTCCCTCCACTCTTGTTCTTCACCCCTTCATTTCTGGCAAGTTCAATGTGTCCCACTTTTGAAATTTCTCTTGTATCCCTTTTACCTATCCAAACCAGCCCATGTCAATATTTTCATGAAGCTATTCCTTCTTTCTCTGAAGTTCTAAACAGCTTATTAGGAAGCAAACAAGTTAGGCATAAACAAATTTGATATCTCCATGTTTTACTTCAAATAAAGCTTACTCAAAAAAAAAAAAAGAAAAGAAAAACTGGATTTGGATAGTAGTGCACATCTATAATCCAAGCAGCTTGGGAGACCAAGGCAGGAGGATAGCAAGTTGGGGACTAGCCTTAATAATCTAAAAATAAAAAGGCCTGGAGATGTAGCTCAGTGATGAAGCACCCTTGTGTTAAATCTTCAGTACAAAAATAAAAAAGAAACTGGACTGCATTAAAGATGGTAGGTTAATAATATATAGTTCCTGCCCAAATCATAATAAAATGTCAGTGAGAAGATATTTCTAAGGCCACAACCCCACAATAACCACAGGAAGGCAGATAAGACAATAGGAACATTTTTTTTTTTAAAGTCAGGTAGTAGATGAACATGTGGTAACTTATTTACTAGAACTAATAAAGCAGAACCTTGAGCTAGCATTGGAAAAACTGAGACATCGATAGATTTTATTTACAGAATTCCCCCCTACACACACACACACACAGAGAGAGAGAGAGAGAGAGAGAGAGAGAGAGAGAGAGAGAGAGAACACAATTGACACCTTCAGGCAAAAGATTAGAAGAACCTTCTCTAGGGAATGTGACCAACCCAAGAGGAAATACCCAAAGACACCAACATCAGGAGCTCCCTGAGAGGCCTCCATCTGGGACACCCTACAGCCCAGGCCACAGTGGATCCACCTTCCACAGGTGGAGAGTGGCTCGGGAGGCTGAGACAGGAGGACCACAAGTTCAAAGCCAGCCTCAGCAAAAGCAAGGCTCTAAGCAACTCAGTGAGACCCTGTCTCTAAATAAAATACAAAAGAAGGCTGGGGATGTGGCTCCGTGACCGAGACCCCCTTAGTTCAATCCCTGGTACCAAAAGAAATAAAATAATAAGAGTCACCAGACATTAGAGGAAAGCACCCAATGTCAAATTTATATGTATAGTTTAACAAAATCTCAGTTTCACCCCCATCCCTCTGTTTGAGAAATGGGGCTTAGTGGAAGGTCACTGGTGGCACTGCCACCAGAAGGGATTAATGCAGTTGTCTTGGGACCTTGGGATCCTGTTAGAGTGCATCTTGTTAGGAAAATAGCAAGACTGGCTGGTCCCTGGTCTCTGGCTCCCCATCTTGCCTCGTGATCTCTCCTCTCGCACAAGCTTCCGCCATTGTGATGTCACCCACTAATGAGGTCCTCACCAGAGGCTGAACAGATTGTGCTGCTTGGCCTTGGCCTTTTGGCCACTAAAACTCAAAAAAAACCCTTTTCTTTGTAATATATCTACCATCATAAAATGGATTAATATTTCAGCATGATGGGCCCATGCTTGTAGTCCTAGCACCATGGAAGGCTAAGGCAGGAGGATCTCAAGTTTGAAGTCAGCCTTGGCAACTTAGCAAGGCCCTGTCTCAATTTTTTTAAAAAATTGATTAACTAAAAGGATGGAGAATGAAGGGCTTGGGTTGTGGCTCAGCGGTAGAGCGCTCGCCTTGCACATGCCAGGCCCCGGGTTTGATCCTCAGCACCACATAAAAATAAATAAGTGAAATAAAAGTGTTGTGTCCTCCATAGGATAATAAAAACAACTAATAAATAAATATTTTTTTAAAAAAAGAAATGATGTTGCAATAAACATCTTTACACATACCAAAAAATAAATAAATAAATAAAATTTTAAAGATAAATAAATAAATAAAGGATGGAGAATAAATATAGCTCAGGAGTAGAGCCCCTGGGTTCAACCCTCAGTACTGACTCACCTAATCTTTTCATGGTTGTGACCAAAATATCTGACACAACAACTTAAAGGAGGAACGATTTATGTCAGCTCATGGTTTCAGAGATTTCATTCCATGGGTGGCCACCTCCATTTCTCCGAGCCTGAGGTGAGGCAAAACGTCATGCTGGGCATGGAGTGGCAGAAGAAAGCTACCCAGCTCATGGCAACTGGGATTCAGAAAGAGAGAGACAGGAGAGGGTCAGGGCGAAGGCACAGTCCTCCAGGGCACACCCCGGTGACCTGCTTCCTCCAATCACGCCCACCTGCTTAGGGTTCCCACCTCCTCTCATGAGTTCATCCAAATTATTAATCCATCCAATGGATGAAGCCACTGATGAGGTTTCCTCCCTCATAACCCAATCATTCTCTAAAAGCCCCACCTCTGGACATTGCTACTTGGGCACCAAGTCTTCAACACACAAGATTCTGGGGAACACTGCAGATCCCAACCGTAACAAGGAGACTCTTATGAAGACAACCATGCAGCAGGCCTAGAAAAGAACCATTCTAGAAGGAAGCAGGCCAGAAGGCTACAGAGAGGTGTCTTTAAAAAAATAAACCATGACAGGCACGGTGGTGCCAACCTATAATCCCAGCAGCTAGGGAAGCTGAGGTAGGAGGATCATGAGTTCAAAGCCAGTCTCAGCAAAAAGCAAGACTCTAAGCAACTCAGTGAGACCCTGTCTCTAAATAAAATACAAAAAAGGGCTGAGGATGTGGCTCAGTGGTCAAGTGCCCCTGAGTTCAATCTGGCACCAAAAAAATAAAAATAAAACCAGGGCTGGGGTTATAGCTCAGTGGTAGAGCACTTGCCTAGCATGTGTGGGGCACTAGGTTTGATTCTCAGAACATAAAATAAAGGTCCATGAACAACTAAAAAATATATTTTAAAAAGAAAATAAAAGCAGCTAGGTGCAATGGTACATGTCTATAACCCAGAAACTTAGGAGGCTGAGGCATGAGGATCACAAGTTCAAGGCCAGCCTCAGCAACTTAGTAAGACCCTAAGCAACTTAGCGAGACCCTGACTCAAAATAAAAAATGAAAAAGGGCAGGGGATGTGGCTCTGTGGTTAAGCACCCCTGGGTTCAATCCCCAATAATTTAAAAAAAAAAAAAAAAAAAGCTTCAGCTTTCAAAATGACAATAGATACACACATGAAGCCTTGGATTCCAGCCCCAGCACTGCAACTCCACACACACACACACACACACATACACACAGAGAGTAGAGAATGCTTGAAACCAAAAAAATGAAGAAGTAACAGTATGAGCATGCTATTTAGAGATACAAGGGTAAGTACAAAAGAATCAGCTCAAGAGGTTGAATGTAGTGGCCTCTGGGGAACAGGAAATGGTGATAGGGGAGCTCATTTTTCATAATAAACCTCAGAGATTTCCTAACATGTGCATTTGTGAGTGTGAAAAAAACACAAATAAAACCCCAACTGAGATGAGAAATTTTCCCACTCTTGATGTGTAAGTATTTTAAGATGTATATTTTTATATAAAAAGATTTTGATGGAGGAAAAGGAAAAATTTTTTTCCTACCACTGGCTTGGTAGCCTTCCAGGGCTCATAATTCACCTTTATAAACAATCATTTGTAAAGCCAGGGAAATTTTATTTTATTTTATTTTTGGTACAAGGGATTGAGCCCAGGGACACTTAACTGCTGAGCCATGTCCCCAGCCCTTTTTATTTTTATTGAGACAGGGTTTTACTGAGTTGCTTAGGGCCTTACTAAGTTGCTAAGGCTGGCCTCAAACTATGTTTTTTTTTTTTTTTTTTTGGTGGTGGTGTTGGGGGAGGGTAACCAGGGATTGAACTCAGGGGCACTCAACCACTGAGCCATACCCCCAGCCCTATTTTGTATTTTATTTAAAGACAGGGTCACATTGAGTTGCTTAGCAACTCACTATTGCTGAGGCTGGCTTTGAACTCGTGATCCTCCTGTCTCAGCCTCCCAAGCTGCTGGGATTACAGGCGTATGCCACCATACCTGACTCAGGCAATTTTAAAATAGAGTCTTTTTTTTTTTTTTTTTTCCTGAGAATTGAACCTGGAGGGCTCTTTACCATTTAGCTAATCCCTAGCCCTTTTATTTTGAAACAGAGTGTCACTAAGTTGCTGAGGCTGTCTTGAATTTGTAATCCTCCTGCTTCAGCCCCCAAATTGCTGAGATTACAGATGTGCATCATGGAGCCTAGTATATATAATTTTTAAAAATATATTTCTTTGCTGTAGATGGACACAATACCTTTATTTATTTATGTGGTGCTGAGAATCGAACCCAGGGCCTCACACATGCTAGGCAAGTGCTCTACCACTGAGCCACAACCCAGCCCAATTTTTTAATGGCTTAAAGAAATAATCATAGGGCTGGGGTTTCAGCTCAGTGGTAGAGCACTTGCCTAGCACATGTAAAACACTGGGTTCAATCCTCAGTCCCACATAAAAAAAAAAAATAATAATAAATAAAGGCATTGTATCCCTCTACAACTAAAAAAATATATATATTTTTAAAAAAAGAAAAAATCATGGGCTGGGACTGTGGCTCAGTGGTATAGTGCTCACCTAGCATGAGCGGACCTGGGTTCGATTCTCAGCACCACATAAAAATAAAGGTATTGTGCTGTATCCATCTACACCTAAAAAAATGAATATTAAAAAAGAAAGAAAGAAAAAATCATTTTGTTGAGCTTACTAAACTGTAGGATGACTGGACAATTCTGGGCCATAAATATTTTGACAGTCTTCCCATCAAGAGATGGGGTCTGTGATGCACACTTGAAATCCCAGCAGCTCAGGAGGCTAAAGCAGGAGGTTCAAGTGTTTAAAGCCAGCCTCAGCAACTTAGCAAAGCCCTAAGCAACTCAGTGAGACCCTGTTTGTAAATAAAATACAAAAAAGCAGGTCTGGGAGTGTGGTTCAGTGAGTAAGCGTCCCTGGATTCATTCCCCAGTACCAAAAAAATAAGGGGGGTCTGTTATTCCCTGCCCTAGACTCTGGGCTTCCATAAATGGAGTGTGGTACAAATGATGCTAAGTGACTTCCAAGGCTGGATCACAAAACACCTAGGAGTTTCCCCTGCTCACTAGACCACCTGTCCTGGAGTCTGGAACTCCCATATAAGCAGCCAACTACATGGCCACAACTGTACAGGTCACAACTGGTTGACAGAGCCCCTCTGATCTGGGACCATCTTTCAGCCAACCCCAGTACAGGTCACAGGCATGTGAGCAAAGAAGCCAGACTGGAACTGGAGCCCCCAGACCCAGCTATCACTCACCCTTGTCTGTCCAATTGGCCCAATTGAGGCCCAGACACCTTAGAGTAGAGTATACCTTTTCTTGCTACGCCCTTTAGTGCTGGGGATTGAACCCATGGCCTTGTGCATTCAAGTCAAGCACTCTACCAACTGAGCTATATTCCCAGCCCTCTTGCTATTCCCTTTCTAAATCCCACCCACAGAGTCAGTAGGCATTTAAAACAAGTTATTGTTGTTTCATACCATTTAATTTTGGGATAATATTTTTATATATTAACAGATAACTAAAAAAAAAAGAGCTAAAGGAAAAAAGCAGTTTGTAATTGTAGATTAGTGTACTCAGAGGAAACAAGAGAATGTCTATGCTACTACCATGTAAATTAATCATAGGACGATAAGTTGATAATGCACAAATTAACCACTGGATGATAAATTAATGAACAACCATCTCATTGCATGTGCTGAATATTTATGTGCTCTAATATTGAACTAAAATATATCATTTTAGTTATCATTTCAAGAATATCTAATGAAGGGGGAGAAAACCACTTGTTTCCTTATTCCTGTTGAATCCTGATGAAGAAGCTGCGGGAAGAGCATCCGAAGGCCCTGAGGGTCCTGCACAGGAAGTGCTGTGATTAAAAAAAAAAATGTACCAAGAGCCACCTAAGCCAGGAACAAATGCAAAAGACTAGTATAAACCTATAAAAATAGTGTGCGGATGGCTGTAACTTGGAATGAGCTGAGATTACGAAACATGTTATCAACAAGAAGAGAGAAGGGCTTTGATAGCTATATTTGGAGCAAGAAGAAGGAAGAAATTGGCTCATTGCTTAGTGTAGATGGTGTAATATTAACAGATGACCAAGAGAAAGCAGAACCTCTCAGCTTGCATCTGGTTTGTCTTGTCTTTTCTTTGTTTCTTTCTTTCTTCTCCTCCTCCTCCACCTCCTCCTTCTCTTTCTTTTTCTTTCTCTCTCTCTCTCCCCCCCCCCTTCAGTACTGGGGATCAAATTCAGGTCATCACACATACTAGGCAAGCACTCTATCACTAAGCTATGTCCCCAGTCTATTTATTTATCTGTTTGCTTATTTATTTTGAAGCATGGTCTAAGATGCTGAGGCTGGCCTCAAACTTGTGATCTTCCTGCTTCAGCCTACCGATATTACAGGCACACCCCACCCCACCTGGGTTTCTCTTTTCTACAAAATGAATGAAGCCCAAGATTGAAATGCTTCAATGTTGGAGTTAAGAGGCGACCAAAACTCCCAAAGAGGTAAAGAATAAGAGGACATCAACTCAACTGAAATGTTCTAGACCTCCGATCTGGACTTAGTTCATCCTCAAGAGCAAACTGTACTCATAGTTTTGGAACCATGGTAGACAACCTTTGAAAGATTTTAGAAAGTTGGAGAAGTTCTGAGGATAGGCAAATATTGTTCTTGCTTTCAACAAATTCTAAAAAAAAAAAAAAAAAAAAAAAAAAGAGTTTATAAAAGGATTTACCAATGACATTGGCATTAGTCTTCCTAACAAAATTCTAAGTCCCATTTCTTCAGATAATCTGTGAGCAACCCTGGGAACCACGCATGCTAAATAAACCTCACTTCCTGTTTTCACAGCATCACAGTAGGATTACCACAACTGTTCAGATGACCTTTAGGTCTTGACTTGCTTTCTGCCTTGACATGAAGGAAGAGACAAAACCTTTCAGGAAAACTTTGCAGATGATACAAGAAACATGAGCACCGGAATAGTAATTTGGAGGGCTATGATAGTTTGAGCATTTATATTGATTAAAAGTTTATTTTCATAGCATACACAAAAATCTCAGAGTAAGGACCTATCAACATTCACTCCTTTCTAAAAGTAAAGAAAAAAAGCACAAAAAATGGTCAGACACAACTTTTTTAAAACCCTGGAAGTTGACCAAAAGCTTGTAGCAACCTGAGGAATACTTATTCAAGAAAAGCAGCTGCATCTTGGTAAAAAAAAAAAAAACAGGGAACTTTGTGGCATTTAAAATTATCCCAGGGATGGGGCTGGGGATGTGGCTCAAGCGGTAGCGCCCTTGCCTGGCATGCGTGCGGCCCGGGTTCAATCCTCAGCACCACATACAAACAAAGATGTTGTGTCCACTGATAACTAAAAAAAAAAAAAATATTAAAATTCTCTCTCTCTCTCTCTCCCTCTCTCACTCTCTCTTTAAAAAATAAAATAAAATAAAATTATCCCAGACCCATCCCCATTCTTCAGTTCTGTTGCAACCCTGAAAAGAAATACCAGCCCACATTCTCAGTGTGACCTGGCAGCCACTAGAGGGAACAGGAAAGGGTTGGAGCTCTTTCAAAGTCTTATTCCAAAAAATTGTCATTATTGCAGCTGTACTGAGGTCCCCTGGGAGACCTCACTTGGAGCATGCAGAGTGCAAAAAGCCCTCTCCTCAATGGGGATTTGTCAAAAACATTTACAGGCACCTGTTTTAATTTTGCAGCCACCTGAATTGGTGGTTAGGACAAAAAAACAGACGAACCAAAAGGCTTCAAAGGAAAAGGTGGGGGAGGTAAGTTCTGAGATGACACTGTGGGGAGCTCTGGGGATTCACTTCTCAGCAAAACAAGTGAAGCTGCTGAAAACGAACTTTTTAAAAACTAAACAAAATTTCTGGAATTGTCTTAATGGCATGTAACAAATGAAGGTACATTTATTTTTAGAGAAAATACTAAAAATCAGTTTTCAGGGAGATTCTGGGATTTGAAACTTAGGGTGGAGCTTGGAGGAAGCTCCACCCTAAGTGGGTGGGGCCAAGAAACAGCCAGGTTCCCCTCAGCTGTCAATCCAGGTTTACCACATCTCACCAGAAGCCCTAGGTTGCTACTGTTTTTCACTTCCTCTAACCCCAAACTAAAGAAGCTATATTTCTGGAGAGTGTGGCAGAAAGGTAAAGATGCCTTTCCTTCTCCCAGACACCTGACCTATAGGTAGGAGGTACTACTTCAAGTGTGAGTCAGGTGTGCAGGCCCTGATCACCTTCATCCAGTTTGCTTGTGGAGCAGAGATGCCTTGCTGGGAGAGGCAAGCCAGGAGAAGCTCTGTTCCAGGAGGTGCTCAGAGTGGTGACTCAGAGATTTTTCCCAAGGCCAGGATGTGGTGCACACCTGTAATCCCAGCAATTTGGGAGGCCAAGGCAGGAGGATCATGAATTCAAGGATAGCCTTAGCTATTTAGTGAGACCCGGATGTGGTTCTGTGCTTCTAGGTTCAATCCCCAGTACCAAGGAGGAGGGGGAGGAAGGAGAGGAAGGAGGGAACAGAGAAGAAGGGGGGGAGGGTGTTGGGGAAGAGGAGATAGAGACCCAAGGCAAGCCCCAAAGGAACTGACTTTATTTGAAACATTGTGGGAAAGTTCGCTGAGAAAACTAACGGTTCCTCTTATTTAAGAGCAATAAGACTAAACTGTAGGCCACCTAACTCCCCAGAGAGAACCATGGCAGAGACAGCTAAGAAGAGCCATCTGGGGTCAGAACAAACCTCAAAACCTCTCCTGGCCCAAATTTAATTGGACCAAACCACAGAGAAATACATGCCCTGAGGCATTGTCAAAAAACAATACAGCAATCAGCCAATAATTAGTGGAGCCTAACAGGCGCTTTGCCAAGTGAAGCAAAAGCTTAATCCAGAAATTAGAGAAAGAGACAGTCCAAGGAGCAGCCAAAGACCTCATGTGGAGGGAAGCAGACTTACCTAGAATAGCCTACTTATAAAACAAAAAGCAGACAACAAAACAACCTCAAGATAAGGAGAAAAATGATACCTAAAATGCACTGTTTCCGACCAAAATTAGGAGACACGCAAAGAAACAGGAACATGTGATCCATGCACAGGCGGAAAGAAAGCAGGCAACAGAAACTGTAAGAGGGTCCAGATGTCAGACTTAACAGAGACCTGAGCATGGCCATGATGCATATGTTCAGGGAACTAAAGGAATCCCTTTTAAACAAATAAAAGAAGGCATGATGATGGTGTTTCATCAAAGAGATAATATCAATAAAGAGATAGGAAAATATATAGAGAGAGAGAGAGATTCTAGAGTTGAAAACATATTATCATGTTGGGCATAGTAGCACAAACCTGTAATCACAGAGGCTGGGGAGGCTGAGGCAAGAGGATCACAAGTTCAAGGCCAGGTTCAGCAATTTAGCAAGACCCAGTCTCAAAAAATAAAAAGGGCTGGGGATGTGGCTCAGTGGTTAAGAATTCCTGGTATCGAAAAAAAAAAGAAAGAAAGAAAATACATTAGCTTGGACCAGGGGTGAAGCATGGTGACAGAAAACATGCCTAGTGAGCATGAGGCCCTGGGATTAATCCTTAGCACAGGAAGGAAGGAAACAGGGACGGAAAGTAGGGGGTAGGAGGAAGGAGAAAAGAAAGAAAAACATATTATATAAGAAGAAAATTTTAATATAGCAACTGAACTGGTGATTTGAATTAACAGAAGAAAAATCAGGAAATTTGAAGGTAGATGGAGAGAGATTAGGCAATCCAGAGAAGAGAGGGAGATCTGGGATGCAGCTCAGTGGTAGAGTGCTTACCTAGTGTGCATGAGGCTCTGGGTTCAACTCCCAGAATTGAAAAATAAAATAAAGAACAGAAGAAAAATGGAATGAAGGAAATGAGAAATGTGGAACATATGTACCAACGTGTATATAGTAGGCATTCCAGAAGAGGGCACAGAAAAAATAATGGTTAAAAATGTCCCACGTTTGTTGAAAAAAATATTATTCTCTACATCTAAAAAATTCAGTGAGGCTGGATGCTGTTGTATCCGCCTGTAATCCCAGCGACTCAGGAAGCTGAGGCAGGAGGATCATAAATTCAAGGCCAGCCCCAGTAACTTAACAAGGACCTCAGCAACCTGACCAGACCCTGTCTCAAAATAAAATACAAAGCACTAGGAATGTGGCTCAGAGGTAGACCATCACTGGGTTCAACATCCTGTACAAAAAAAAAAAAAAATCAAACAAACAAAAAGATTATGACCACCATGAATAACGAGAATCAGCCCTTTTTTTAATTTTTAATTTTGAGACAGGATCTTGCTAAGTTACTTAGAGCCTCACTAATTTGCCAAGGCTGGCCTCAAACTTGCTTTCTTTCTGTCTCAGCCTCACGGGTTGCTGAGATTACAGGTGTGAACCACCACACCCAACCATGGCGGTCATATTCTACAAACACCGAATTAGCAAATATTGAACATTGCTCCTGGGGAAATACAGGGTTAAGTTCATGTCAGCCTATGGTCTACGACACTTTTGTCAATGGATCACTTGTTTTATGTGTGTTTCTACTGAAAGAAACCTTCTTTAATGTATATTACTGATTCATTATTACTGAACTCATGGTTAACAATATCAAACCCACACCTGAATGAATCTTATGGAACTCACAGGTGTTTTGCCTGTTTGCTTGTTTTGCAGTACTGGAGGTTGAACCTGGCTGGGGCCTCGGCATGCTAGGCAAAGGCTCCACCACTGAGCTATAACCCCAGCCCCCAAACCCGGGTATTTTCTCCATAAGCACACCACAGCGTTCCTGAACCAAGGAACACTACACAGCACATCAGCACTGTACTTGCAGGTCATATTAAACAATGAAAGCACCAACAAAAAGGGACAAAACTGTGACATTAGACCATGAAAAAGACACTTGTTTATAGTACGAGAGCTGAAACAAAACAGCAGACCATGATCTGTTTAACCTCAACTGTGACTATGTGACCTAAATATTTTACTGACCTACACATGTCCATGAAAGCACCATGAGCCAGGTGCAGTGTTGCACAGCTGTAATCCCAGCAACTCCAGAGCCTGAGGCAGGAGGATTGCAAGTTCAAAACCAGCCTGGGCAACTTAGCAAGACCCAGTCTCAAAATAAAAGTAAAAGGGCTGGGGATGTAGCTCTGTTGGTAGAGCACTCCTGGGCTCAAATCCCAGTATCAAAAAGACAGACAGAAAGAAAGAAAGAAAGAAAGAGGGGGGGAGTAACAAAGAGGAAAAGAAGGGAAGAAAACACCATGAGTATTGATTCTGAAATTACAGATAAATTTTAGCAAGTAAGTGAATTCACAAATATATAAATCTTTGAAGAGATTAAGATCAACTTTAGAGAAGGAATAAGATAGTCAACCAAGAAATCTTTTTTTTTTTCTTTTTCTACATCCCCAGCCCTTTTTATTTTTTATTTTGAGACAGGTCTAATTTCTGAGTGAAGCTGGCCTCAAACTTGTAATCCTCTTACCTCAGCCTCCGAAGTAATCTTACCTCCAGCAAAACTATCTTTCACAAGAAGACATACGTTCTCAAAGAGCTGTGGACGTAGCTCACTGGTAGAATGTTTGCCTAGCAATGCATGAGTCCCTGATTTTGATCCCTACCAGAGGATGAAAGAGAAAGACAGACAGACATTCCCAGATAAACAAAAACTGAGAGAGCTCACTGCCAGCAGAGCAGACTTATAAGAAATACTAAAATTAGTTCTTCAAGGTGAGAGCAAGAAAACCTAGATGGAAATCTGAATACACTTGAAAAACAAAGAGTATCAATAAAGGTGATTATGTTGTACAAAAGACAATATAAATGTATATTTTTCTTTTCTTCCCTTAAATGATTTTAATGCAACTATAGGCATATATAATAATTGTACATACATATGTTTACATTATATATATTACATATATAATATGTATACTTATATTGTTGAGTCTATAATATATATGAATATAATGCATTTGACAATGGCACAGGTGGGTGGGACCAAAGTATATGAAGTAAACAAATGATACAGATGGCAATAACTTAAACTACAGAAACAAATTATGAAAACCAGAAATTATGAGTCAAATAAGAAAAACTATGCATAGACAATCATTCCCCCTTTTTTTCCCTCGGTTTACAGACAGAAATTTAGCAGCTAGACATGGTGAACCACGCCTGTAATCCCAGTGGTTCAGAAAGCTGAGGCAGGAAGTTCACAAGTTCACAAGTTCAAGGCCAATTCCAGCAAGTTAGCAAGACCTAATGTGTCAGGGCAGTTAACCAGAGGAAATGTCCACCAGACACTTGTTTACAGTATGAGAGCCATTCCTATTTACTAGGCTCAAAGGACAGTGGCCCACACACAGCCCATGGATAGCTCATGACAGATGGCAATGACTTGAATCACAAATGATGAGACAAATAAGAAAAACTATGCATACTCAATCACTCCCTTTTTTTATCCCTCAGTTTACAGACAGAAACTTATCAGTCAAACACGGTGATCCACGCCTGTAATCCCAGTGATTCAGGAAGCTGAGGCAGGAGGATCACAAGTTCAAGGCCAGCCCCAGCAAGTTAGCAAGATGCTGCCTCAAAATAAAAACAAGAAAGGGCTGAGAATGTAGCTCAGGAGTAAAATACCCCTGGGTTCAATCTCTACTACCACCAAAAAAAATAAAACAAAACTAAAGCAACAATTATAACAATGTAATATATTCTGGGGCTTGTAACATGTAGCAATATATGTAACAATAGCACAGAGTTGGGGAAGACAGAAGGAGGGATATTCTACATCTCAATGGAATTAAGTTAGTATAAATTGGAAGTAGATTCTGAAATAGATAGATAACCCTAAAACACCTGTTAAAGAAATAACTAAAATATATTTTTAAAAATAATTAAGGGGCTGGGGTTGGGGCTCAGTGGTAGAGCGCTTGCCTAGCATGGGTTCAATCCTTAGCACCACATACAAAACTAAGCAAATACAATATAGGCATGCTGTCCATATACAACTACAAAAAAAATTTTTTTAAACAATTTTTTAAAAAATTAAAAATGATAATTAAAAGAATTTAAAGGTTACACAAGAAAATATTCATTTAATGCAAAATAAAGCAGTAAAGGAGGAATAGAGAAACAAAAAAGACATGAGACATATAAAAATAAAACAAAAAACAGCACTTATTAATCCAACCATATCAGTAATATTACATGTAAATGGATTAAGCAATCAAAAAGCAAATATTGTCAGACTGGATAATCTACAGGGGGCACACCTCAGTCTCCAAGATATAAATAGGTTGAGAGTAACAGGAGGAAAAGTAAATATCATGCAAAAGCAACCCAAGAAAGTTGTGGTAGCACTACTAATATCAGCCAGGTACGGTGGCTCATGCCTGTAATCCCAGTGGCTCAGGAGGCTGAGGCAGGAGGATCTTGAGTTCAAAGCCAGCCACAGCAACAGTGAGACCTTGTTTCTAAATAAAATCAAAACAGGGCTCGGGACGTGGCTCAGTAGTTGAGTCCCTGAGTTCAATCCCTGGTACCCCCCCAAAAAATTACATAGATATAGATATAGATAGACAGATATAGATATAGATAGATAAACTACTAATATCAGACAAACAGACTTTTCAAATAAAAATATTACTACAGCCAAAGAAGGATGTTTTACAGTGATAGAAATGTCACTCTATCAGGGAGGGGAAAATGTAATTATGGGCTGGGGCTGGGGCTCAGTGGCAAAGCACTTGCCTGGCAGGTGTGAGGCACTGGATTCGATCCTCAGCACCACATAAAAATAAATAAATAAAATAAAGGTATTGTGTCCATCTACAACTAAAAAATATTTTTTTAAAATATAATTTCATGTACCTATAGAACACCAAAATATTTTGAAGCACAATCTGACAGAATTGTGTGGGGGTTGAAAATTCAATAATAGTTGGAGATTTCAATAGCCCACTTTTATTACTAGACAGAAGGACAAGGCAGTAAAAGAACAGGGAAACAGAAGACTTGGACAATAATGTCTACAAATTGGACCTGAGAGGTGGCCAGAGATTGCTCTACCCAACAATAGCAAATACATGTACTTTTCAAATTCTCAGGGAACAGTCTCCAGGATAGACCATATGCTAAGCCATAGTAAGCCTCAGTAAATTAAAAAGGATCAAAACCATATAAAGTATGTTATTTAATCACAAGAAATAAAATTTGAAATTAATAATAAAAAGAAATGTGGGGAATTCACGAGCATGTGGAAATTAAACAACACTATTAAACAACCAATGAGTCAAAGGAAATCACAAACAGTGTGGTTGTGCACTGCTGTAATCCCAGCAATTTGGGAGTCTGGGGCAGGAGGATCGCAAGTTCAAGGCCAACCTCAACAACTTAGTGAGACACTATCCCAAAATAAATTTTTTTTTTTTAAATGAATAGGCTGGGGGTGCGAGTCAGTGGTAGAGTACCTCTGGGTTTCATTCCCAGTACCAGGAGGGAGAGGGAGAAAGAGAGAGAGAGAGAGAGAGAGAGAGAGAGAGAGAGAGAGAGAGAAAGAAGAAGAAGGAGAAGGAGAAGGAGAAGGAGAAGGAGAAGGAGAAGGAGAAGGAGAAGGAGAAGAAGAAGAAGAAGAAGAAGAAACAGAGAGAGAGAGAGACAGAGAAACTGAGAGAGAAACAAGGAAGGGACTGGATAGACATCTCTCCAAAAAAAGATTTTTCAAATGGCCAATAAGCATACCCCTTCACATCTACTAGGAAGAATATAATAAAAAAGCCAGATAATAATAAGAGTTGATAGAGACTTAGGAAAATTGAAACTCCTATATATTGCTGGTAATGGTGTAAAACAGTGCAGCTAGTATAGAAAACAGTTTGGCAGCTCCTTAAAAATTAAACATAGAGTTAGCATACGATTCAGCAATTTCACTCATAGATATACATCCAAGAGAACTCTAGATATATTTGCACAAAAAACAAAAATGCTTATACAAACGTTCATAACAGGATCTGGGCTTGTGGTTCCGTGGTAGAGGTTTGCCTGGCATGTGTGAAGCACTGAGTTCACCTTCTTGCACCACATATAAATAAATAAATTAAACAAAGGCCCATCAACAACTTTAAAAAAAAAAAAAAAAAAAAAAAAACAATGTTCATAGCAGAGCCAGGTGCAATGGTGCACACCCATAATTCCAGCAATTTGGAAAGCTGAGGTGGAAAGGTTGCAAGTCCCAGGCCAGCCTCAGCAATTAGTGAGGACCTAAGCAATTTAGTGAGATCCTGTCTCAAAAAAAAAAAAAAAAAAAAGAAAGGGCTAGAAACATAGCTCAGTGGTAGAATGCTCCTGGATTTAATATGGTTTGCCCATACAACAGGATATTGTTCCAATGTAAAAAGAAACAAAGTATTGATAAATGCCACAACTGGGATTAACTCCGAAAACATCATGTTAAGTGAAATAAGCTAGATTCAAAAGAATAGACAGAGGCAAATTAGTAGTGGTCAGAAGCTAAAGGGCAGGGGCGTGGGCAGTGACCACTGATGGGTATGCAAGTTAATTTAGGGAGTGATGAAAATGTCCTGGAATTAGACAGTGATACTAATTGCACAGTCTTGTGAATGGCATATAAACTACTGATCTGTACATTTTAAATAGTGAATTTGGAAACTGGGGGTGTAGCTAAGTGGTAGAACATGTGCTTAGCATGCATGAGACCCTGAGTTCTATCCCCAGCACTAAATAAACAAGGGGTAAATTTTATGGTATGCAATTTATTTTTTATTATTATTTATTTATTCTAATTTGTTATACATGATGGCAGAATACAATTCATTTCATTCATAAATAGAGCACAATTTTTCAAGTCACTGATTGTACACAAAGTATGTTTACACCATTTGTGTCTTCATACATGTACTTAGGGTAATGATATTTAACTCATTCATGCTATGCAATTTATATCTCAATAAAAAAGTTGATTTCAAGAAATGAAGTATTAAGCCAGGCACAATGGCACGTGCCTATAATCCCAGTGACTCAGGAGGCCAAGCAGGAGGATCAAGAATTTAAAGCCAGGCTCAGCAACGGCGAGGCACTAAACAACTCAGTGAGACCCTGTCTTTAAATAAAATACAAAATAGGACTGGGGATGTGGCCCAGTGGTTGAGTGTCCCTGAGTTCAATCCCTGGAACAAAAAAAAAAAAAGAAAAGAAAAGGAAGAAAGAAATGAAGTATTAAGGTATGTGACATAGACGAATCTCAAAAATGTTATATTAATTGTAAAAATCAATCACAAACATTACATACCATATAAAATCTGGAAAAGCAAAATAGAACTGAATATGGGCTGAAGTCTCCTACTTACAGCCTCTATTTTTTTATTTAGTTATAGATGGATACAATATCTTTTTTTTTATTTATTTATGTGGTGCTGAGGATTGAATTCAGTGCCTTATACATGCAAGGCAAGCGCTCAACCACTGAGCCACAACCTCAGCCCTACAGCCTCTATTTTATAGTCAGACAGATGTGGTTTGAGTCCAAGACCTGAGGCTTATCAATTATATGGACTTTAGACAAAGGGAGATGAAGAGAAGGGATGGGAAATCGGAATAGCAGACAGCAGAATGAATCAGACATAACTTGTGGGGAGCCATTCTCACACGTGACTGGGCAACTCCTGGTTTAGGTCTGAGGCGCTCTGGCTAAACTGTCGGAGCTTTCCCAACCCTCTCCTGGGTTGGAGAGCCTGTCCCTGTGGGGGTGTGACAGACCACTGACCCCGGGGGGCCAATCACTGACCCTGACCTTGGAGTGCGGCCCCCCTCAACCTTCATTGGATGGAATTCTCCCCTGAATTTCTTTCTTTTTTTTTTTTTTAAAGAGAGAGTGAGAGAATTTTAATATTTATTATTTTTTAGTTATCGGCGAACACAACATCTTTGTTTGTATGTGGTGCTGAGGATCGAACCCGCACGCATGCCAGGCGAGCGCGCTACCGCTTGAGCCACATCCCCAGCCCTCCCCTGAATTTCTTGTTCCCCAATGAAAGGCTACTCCCTGGCGTGCTCTCTCTCTCTCTCCTGCTAGCCCTGAGTAATCCTTGCTGCCCTACCGGGTGGTTCGGGTGATTCAAAGTGAGAGCCAGAGGGGGAGCCATCTGGGACCTGGTCATAGAAAAAGGTAACTGAGTCTGTGTGTTTATTTCGATCTCACTAGTTAACTTTTATGCCAAGAACCTCATTAATGAAACCAGTGCACTGGTTGCATGGTGGAAATAACTTTCCTGTGTTCGTATATAAATACACAACCAGTGAAACTCCGTATCATGTACAACCACAAAAATAGGAAGCTATACTCCATGTATGTATAATACATCAAAATATATTCTACTGTCATTTATATCTAAAAAGAACTAATAAAAAAAACTTTTTAAAAAAATATGTGGACTAGAGTGCAAGTCACTCAAATATCCCACTTTAATTCCTTGTTAAAAGAGGATATCTATTTCATATTTAATTTCAAACTAAAAATTTCAAGTAAAGCCAGGTGTGGTGGCACATTCCTGTAATTCCAGCAGCCCAGGAGTCTGAGGCAAGAGGATCGCAAGTTTAAAACCAGTCCCAGCAACTTAGGGAGGCCCTAAGAAACTTCTTAGTGAGATGCTGTCTCAAAAATTTTAAAAAACCCTCATCTTCCAAGTACTGGCTTTTGAGTGACGAGTGGCCCAGTAACATGAGCTTATTCAGAAAGGGATTCCCATATAAAGGGTATGAAGACCATGCCATAAATATTCAATCCACTCGTGGAACAAATATATATCAGGTGCAAAATACTACTTGATATTGAAGAGGTTTTAAAAGAAAAGACACCAGCATTATGGCCTTCAAGAAACTGTACAATCTAGCCAGCTGCCGTGGGGCACACCTATAATCCCAGCAACTCAGGAAGCGGAGGCAGGAGAATTGCAAATGTGAGGCCTGGAAAACTTAGCGAGACCCCATCTCAAATTTTAAAAAATAAAATAAAAAGGGCTAGGGGTACATCTCAGTGGTAAAGGACCCCAGGTTTAATCCCCAGTACCACACCCCCCAAAAAAATACATTTATTAGAAGGAGGGCAGAGGAGGGCAGAATGAATACATAAGTAAATATAGTACAAATTTGCCGCTTGTCCTACAGCATAAAATAGGTGCAGAAATTGGGAGGATATCAGGAAATGCTTCAGGAGAAAGTAGCATTTGAGCTAATCCTACCAATGCAAAGGATTCCATTACTTGGAATGCTCCTGCATAAGGAATCCAAAGTCTAACAGAAACAGAATGATCAAAGGAGCAGAAACAGGAACGGGGATGATGATATGAAAGCTCTTCAGTGACTCTGTTGGGCTACAGGAAAAGTTTCATCTAGGAAATGAGCCTGAAAAGATCTGGATCCAAGTCATTGGGCCTTGAATGATAATAAAAGAATTTGAACTTCATTTCATAGTCAACTGGAGGAATTAAAAGTTTCTAAACAGAAAAATGTTGTAACAGACACTACTATGTCATCTGACCAAGACTTTATGGGAACAATGTCCCAATTTTCCATGGGTCTGTAGAGGAAACCACCAAGCCCACACTGATCCAGATTCAAGGATTTGCCCAGGCTCCAAATAACTAGTACCTAGGCAGAAATAAATCTGGGACTTTAGTTATAAGAAGACAGAGAGACAGAAGGAAAGAGTCAAAGAAAGAAGAGTTTTCCCCTGCTGAGTTCCTGAAAAATAATCATGCATGGATCTGAAAGGTGCTGGCCGCCATCTTGCCAGAGAGGAGAGGCTGCCTGAAAAGGAATCAATTCAGAAAAGGAAGCTAAGAGAGACAGACACCAAAGTCCTAAAGACACTGTTTGAATCCTTGAGGCCAACAGTGCCTTCATATTTACCCCTGACCTTTTTAGTAAATGAGCTGACAAATTTCCTTTCTTGCTTATGTCAATTTGAACTGGATCTTTGACCACTTGTTACTGAAAGATTCCTGCCTAGTACAAACCTAATCAGGACTGTGGTTTAGGCTTGTCTGAGGAGACTGAAGGAGAGGAGTTGACTAATACTAATAGTACAAAGCTGGGCATGGTGGTGTGTACCCGTAGTTCAAAATACTCTGGAGGTTGAGGCAGGAGGAATTCAAGACCAGCAGAGCAACATAGCACAACCCCATCTCTAAAAAAAAAAAAAAAAAAACAATGATAAGGGGAAATGAAGTAGAAAAATTACAAGGAAACAGACAAAACCAAACTGAGGCATATTCTACAAAATAACTAGCTTGTAATCTTCAAAAGTGTCAAGTTCATAAACAATTAAAAAAATAAAAAAGATGAAGCCTATAACCCCAGTGACTCAGGAGGCTGAGGCAGAAGTATCAAAGTTCAAGATCATCCTCAGTAACCCAGTAAGACCCTGTCTTGAAGTAAAAATTAAAAAGGGCTGTGGCGGTGGTGTATACCTGTAATCCCAGAAGCTCGGGCAGCTGAGGCAGGAGGATAGCAAGTTCAAAGTCAGCCTCAGCAATTTAGCAGGTCCTAAGCAACTTAGACCCTGTCTCTAAATAAAAACTAAAAATGGTTGGGGATGTAGCTCAGTGGGAAAGTGCCTCTGGGTTCAACCCCCAGTACCAAAAAAAAAAAAAAAAAAAAAAAAAAAAAAAACCCTGTTACATTTTTCTTGTAACACTTCTTCACATATTAGAGAATATAAGAAGACTGGGCATGTATCTCAGTGGTAAAGTATGTGCAAGGACCTGGCTTTGAACCTCAGCACTGAAAAACAAAAAGTTATTCTTTCCTCCCCAAACTGTATTTTTCCTGCCTGAACTCTTTAGGTTAATATCACTATTATTCTCTTAGCATCATTCATTCTCTTCTTCAACCTGCCAGACCTCCAAATCATAACAAGATAAGTAATTTAAGATTTAGTCTAAGCTGGGAGCTAGGGAGGCCGAAGCAGGAGGTTTGCAAGTCCAAAGCCAACCTCAGCAAAAATTGAGGCACTAAGCAACTTAATGAGGCCCTGTCTCTAAATAAAATACAAAATAAGGCTGGGGATGTGGCTCAGTGGTTGAGTGCACCTGAGTTCAATTCCCAGTACCACCCCCTCAAAAAAAAAAAAAAAAAAAAAAAAAAAAAGGAAATATTTAGTCTAAGTTTATCCAAATGACAAATGAGAAGGGAGAAGGCCAAACAGGACCTGTTACAAAAACTTTTAACAATGCAGTGAGCTATGAGATAACCAACCACCTGGTGAAAAATTGATTCCCAAGCCCCTTCCATCTCTAGTTCATTAAGTGGCTGCTATTTCCCACTAAAAGGTTATAGCATCTGCTTCATATGGCCACTGTGAGGATTATAGGAGGTAATGTACATAAAGTCACCTGGCACAGAATTGGTTGAATATGAAATAGAAATCTCAATCCCCTAAGGAAATACCAACCTCAGCCACTAGAGGGGAATCTCGGTCACACTCCTTTAAAGAGGCCCTGGCAGCATGAGGTGGCAGGCTGCCTGCTCCCCGACATACCAGCCTTTCCCATGCCGGTAAACTCACTCCCACTCAGGAAGCCTGGCTCCAAGCTGAACTCCATGGTGCTTTCTCTGAGTCACTATATTCTCCCGCGGTTGCAAAATGATCTGGCAAAAATCCCTCAAGGGCTTTTACTGCTTACTGAGTAACATCTAAACTCTGCCAAAACCCAAGGCCTTCCTCAATCTGGCCCCAGCCTACCTCTCCAGCCTGATACTCCCCTAGATCTTTTTTTGTGCAGCTA
Source organism: Callospermophilus lateralis (assembly GCF_048772815.1). Taxonomy (NCBI): domain Eukaryota; kingdom Metazoa; phylum Chordata; class Mammalia; order Rodentia; family Sciuridae; genus Callospermophilus; species Callospermophilus lateralis. Next base: position 20,676,815 of record NC_135323.1, read on the forward strand.
CTCTGGACAAGTTACACTCTTGACTTTGTATCTCAGCATGTGCTGTTTCTTGTCTTTGATGCTCTTCCTCTGTTCCAGCTTCCTGCAACCTAATTTATCTTTCAGTGGTTCAAAGGCCACCTCCCCCAACCAGACACAATGGTGCATGCCTGTAATCCCAATGATTTGGGAGGGTGAGGCAGGAGGATTGAAAGTTCAAGGCCACCCTCAGCAATTTAAGGAGACCCTGTCTCAAAATAAAAAATAAAAAGGGCTGGGGATGGAGCTCAGTGGTAGAGCATTCCTGGGTTCAATCCCTAGTATCACACACACACACACAAAGCCACCTCCCATTACCCTCCTCACTTCTCCAGAAAGAACAATCTTGCCTATCCCTGAACTCACATATTATGTATTTACTATATTCATTCATCTAACATTAACTTGATTTATGTATGTGCATCTTAAATAGATTAGAAGCTCCATGAGTACGGAATCTGGTAGGTAATTTGTCCAGGGTCACACAGCAAATAAGTGGCAAAAATGAGATTTTAAAAATGAGGCAATCTGTCTCCAGTGAGCTCTTCCTTTTAGCAATAAATCCACACTATAGTAGTCTTCATCAGCCATAGTGCTAGCTCAGAGCTTGTTTATAGGGCCATTTAATGGTTTATGAAGTAGCCGGGTGCAGTGGCCAATGCTTGTCATCCCAGCCGCTTGCTCGGGAGGTTGAGGCAAGAGGATGGGGAATTCAAAGCTAACCTCAGCAACTTAAAGAGGCCCTAAGTAACTCAGTGAGACCCTGTCTCAAAATAAAATATAAAAAGGGTTGAAGATGTGACTCAGTGGTTGAGTGCCCCAGGGTTCAATACTCAGTACAAAAAAATAAGTTTATCAAGTGAATAACTAAAAACATCACTGATCTAATTAGTACTTTTTAAACCTTTAGTGAGTTATAAGCTATTGGGAATCAGCAACTCAGTCTCATTAATCTGAGTTAGAGTGCCTAGCCATGGATCTAATTATGAGCAATTTCAGAATCATAATTACTGTTCCATTTTGTCTCTTGATCTGTAATGCATACAAGGACCTACTCCCAGCTTCCCAGGGAGAAAAAACAATGTGATTACTTACTAAAACAAGGATTTGTGTCAGTGAAGCTTCCAGCTCACATCTTCATTGGGAAATGATGGGGATGGACTCGGTGGTCCCCGAGGTCCCCTTCTTCAGTTTGAACAATCTGATCCTGAGACAGTATGGAATTAGAAAGGGCCTCTATCTCTGTGTAAGAAAACATCATTTTGAGTCTCAGCTCTGTCACTATTACAGTGGCCTTACTCCAGTAAGTCAACCTAAATCTCAGATTTCCAGTCTATAAATCAATTCATTCATTCAAAAGAAGATTTTGAACATCGGAGTCCCAGGCACCGCAGGTACAGTACCAAGACCAAGAAAAAGACTAGGCCTCTGCTCTTGCAGCCACATCAGATGAGACCTGTATTGTTGGGTTGTCTAAGTTACAGAAAAAAAAAAAAAAAAAAATGATGATCTAAATAGGACCCCAGTTTTGTCAAATCCAACACAAACTCTGGATTTTTTTTTTAAGACTGAGAGCATGTTTTAATTAAATGCAGCCAACATCGCAGCTTCCGCATTTCTCAGGTAAGGTGGGCTGGAATTCTGGCCTCCAGGCAAAAAGACAGAGGACCTGTGTGGCAGAGTGGTTGGCAAGATTAGGCTCCATACCCCACTTCTGCAGGCCTCTTGTCCGAAATACTCTAGGCTGGGAGTCTGGACCCCTGGGTTCACCAGCTCTCAGTAGAGCTGAGTGACTTCAAGTCATCAGCCACCCCCCAGGCTTGCATTGGCTCATTTACAAGAGGTCAGAAGCAGGTCTTCCAGGGCCACTGTGGAACAGGGATGAGGTCACTTATCACTAGAGCAGAGCTGGCTCAGGGAGGTCAACTACAAAGGCCGTGGGGAACCGCAGGCCAGGCTCGGTCTGGCTCTGTCCTGGCTCCAGACACTGGAGTGGCTGGGTGGCTCTGGCATAATCGACTGCCTCGCCATCTAGGGGAGGACGTGGATCGGCTCCCGGGCCCGCCTGGCCGAGCCTCCCTCCGGTCCGAATGGAGCACAGCGGGCGGGCCGGGGACGCGGACCGGGGCACCGCGGCGGGAAAGCCGAGCGCGCGCGGGGCGGGTCGCGTGACGGCCGCGAGCCTGCGCGGGGGCGGGGGCGGGGGCGGGGCCTGGCGCGCGCGGCCCCGCGGGTGACAGGGCGGGCGGGAAGGGGCGGGGCCTCGGGCGGGGCCGCCGGGGAGGGAGGGGAGGAGTGGAGATGGCGGCGGCGGCGGCGGCTCAGGGGGGCGGGGGCGGGGAGCCCCGGGGAGCCGATGGGGTCGGCCCGGGGGTCCCGGGGGAAGTCGAGATCGTGAAGGGGCAGCCGTTCGACGTGGGCCCGCGCTACACGCAGCTGCAGTACATCGGCGAGGGCGCGTACGGCATGGTCAGGTGAGGGGGCGTTCCGGGGAGGGGGCCATATGGGGAGGGGGCTTCAAAGGAGGGGAAAAGCACGTCCCTGTGTTTTCTGGGACATGGAGGCTCCGGGCGTCCCGAAGAGACAGGGGACTCTGGGGGCTCGGGGAGTGTCCCAGGGAGGGGGCCTTGGAGTGCTTGTGGGGGGGCGTCGCCTACATCCCCCCCCTGTAGGGGCTTGGAGGCTTTGAACCACCCCTCCTATAATGAAGTGAGGGGCATCTAAGTGACGTGGGGGAGTTGTGAGCACCTTGGGGACCTTAGGGACACGGGATGAGGCTAAGAGCATAAGTATTGGCCAAGGGAGAGTGAAGGACCGTTTTTTGGAGGGGGAGATGCCTTGGGTTCTTGTAGTGAAGCTGGGCTAGGGAGTTTGGGAGAGAAGAGCAGGGCTCAGGGTGGGGCATGGATTTGCACCCCCCTCCATCCTGTCCCACCAGGGGCCTGATGAAGGATGAGGGTGTCAGCAGTGCCTTCCTGCATCTTTTGGTTGGGGTCTGTGACTTCTCCCTGCCAGGCTGTGTGCTCTAGGCCTTTTGTTCCTATGAGAACAGCTCTGCTGTCCAGCTACCCCACCCTGAAACCCACCCCTTCTTATCCTTTCTTTCTGCCCCCCACCAACTGCCTCCTCCTCCTTGCAGTTTTTGCCTCATCTATCTCCTCCACTCATCTCCCACCCCTGGACTACCTATCTAGAGTTGAGGGAGCCCAACTTGGGAAGGGCAGAGAAAGGGTCAGGGCAACTAGAATGGAAGCGGGTAGAGGAGAGGGGAAGTCAGTGAGTGGTCAGTCTCTTCCTCTGTTTGTGAAGTCACTGAAAGGCCGCCTGGCTGGTCCCCAGCTTTCTCCCTGGAGATCCCAGGCTTTCACAGCAGGAAGGAACCAGCATTGTTTATGATTTGGCCAGAGCCCTCTCCTGCTCCCTCGCCTCCCTGCCAAGGCTTGGGTGGGGCCATCAGGCCTGGATTCCCCCTTTATAAGTCCAGCAACGTCTCCCTGACCCCTTTTCAGCTCAGCTTATGACCATGTGCGCAAGACTCGAGTAGCCATCAAGAAGATCAGCCCCTTCGAGCATCAGACCTACTGCCAGCGCACACTACGAGAGATCCAGATCTTGCTGCGCTTCCGCCATGAGAATGTCATAGGCATCCGAGACATTCTTCGGGCACCTACACTGGAAGCCATGAGAGATGTGTATCCTTCACCTTGGCCAGCCTGGCCAGGCACAGCCTCAAAGCTGGGCTGGGGAACATTGGCTTTCTTTCTTTTTCCATCTTCCCTACCACCCTCCAAAACAAACCCAGCAAAAGAAGCTTTTTAGCAGAGGAGAGGCCATAGAGCAGAAGAGGACCAGGAGGGCTCAGGTCACTCCTGGCCTGCTGTAGCCTGGCAGGGTGGCCTTGGACAAGTCCTTCTCTGCCCGCTGCCCCAGTGGGTTGGAGGGTGGCTGGGCAAGATGGTCTCTATGGGAGCTTTGTCTTCTGACATCTGTAATTCTGTGATATGACCCAGCCTCTGCCCACAGTCAGTTCTTGCTTAACAGACTGATGATTCTTTTCAGTCTGGGTCCCCAGACTGGAAGGAAGGCAGTAGGAAAGAAAACTGCCTTTTCTGCTGGCCTACTCTGTGACAGGTACTGTGTGTGGCAAATGTTTTGACAACTTTTATTCTATCTCCCAGCTGCCTTAGGAGACGGACCTTATCAGTTCCATTTCAAAGATGAGGAAACTGAGGCCCCAAAAGCCTAGAATCAGGTGTTTCTGTTGCTGCCTTCTCCCCTCCCCCAGATGGGAACTGGTCCTTCTTTCCCTGAGACTTCCCGCTCAGAGCCCCACCCTTGTCACCTGTGGACTTGCACCTTGCCCTGGGAGCTACAGCCCAGCCTTTGTTACCCTCCCTCAATATTGCCCAGCTAGTCTACTTCCTGCCTGGCTTGGTTGTTAGCAACTTGTAACACCCATCACCTCTTCCCCACCCACCCCTGCCAGTCCCAGGCCTCCACCCGAAAGTAAGGATTTGTTTCACAGCCTCTGCAGCCGTCTACCATGTAGACAGAAAATCTCCACATCCCAGCTTGCTTTGTGACCTTGAGCAAGTCCCTGCATCTCTCTGGACCTCCCCATCTATAAAACAGCAGGATTGGTCTAGATGTTCTCTCTCAAAGAAAGTTATGACTTATTCTTCCAGAGGCAAGCCAAGTGGCATTTATTTCTTTATTTATGTTTAATCTTTGTTTTATCTTCAAGTATAAAAGGACATTTACTCCTCCATCTTCTGATGTATGGCCAGGCACTCTTATTTGAGTAGGAGCACGCTGTTGGGAGTGTCTTCTCGTTTTTCTGGCACAAACCATTCCCATAAGGCAGGCATTTATTTTTAAGCAAACATTTATTGCATGCCAGATGGTGTTCATACATTATCTCATTTAACCCCCTCAACAGCCATGTGGCTCAGGCTTTTATATTAACAATAAGAGTTGATGTTTGCTGAGTACTTCCAGTGTGCCAAGCTCTGGACTGACTGCTCTAGAGAGGTCATCTCCTCTAGTCTTCACATCTACCCTCTAAAGAACAGTTATGTCCTCTACTCGCCAGGTAAGGAAACCAAAGCACAGACAGGCAAAGATCATAAAGCCAGCAAGGAGCAGAATGGGAATTTTGGACATCAGTGGGTTAATTCCTGAGCTGCTGCTCTTTACGTTTAAGTTCTTCTGCCTCTTGCAGTTTATTAGTATCCTCACTTCCCCATTAGGGAAACTGAGGCCACAGAACAGAAATGCCTTGCTCAAGGTCACCAGCTGAGATGCAACAGAGGCTCTGAGCCTTGCCCAGCTGGTGAGTCCAAGGGGCCAAGGGACCCCTGCAAGATGGGATGTGTGGCCTACTCACCAGAGCCTGCTTTCCTTAACAAGTGCCTCCTGCCACCCCCCACCTGGGGGTCTCTGGAGCCATCCTCAGCTATATTGTGCAGGACCTGATGGAGACAGACCTGTACAAGTTGCTCAAAAGCCAGCAGCTGAGCAATGACCATATCTGCTACTTCCTCTACCAGATCCTGCGGGGCCTCAAGTATATCCACTCGGCCAATGTGCTCCACCGGGATCTAAAGCCCTCCAACCTGCTTATCAACACCACCTGCGACCTTAAGGTCAGAGGGCTGAGTGCCTTCCCTCCTCCCCTGGGGCTGCCAGGTGACCAGGAGCTTTGGAGCATGGCAGGCAAGGGGACAGCATAGATGAGGCATAGCGGGGTGACTGCTTGGGCCGTGGCAGTCTCATACCCAAGCTTAATAGCCTGGGTTTGATTCCAGATCTGCGATTTTGGCCTGGCCAGGATTGCTGATCCTGAACATGACCACACTGGCTTTCTGACGGAGTATGTGGCGACACGCTGGTACCGGGCTCCGGAGATCATGCTTAACTCCAAGGTAGGAGAGCTCCTGACCTGTGAAGGGAAGCCCTGGAGCCATCTCTGACCCAGGCACTGGCCCCTGGCCCCTGTGACACAGGACACCTACCCTCTGGGCCTTGGCCTCCGGAAAGAGCAGAGTGGTTCCTCCAGGTCTCTGCACTCTGCCCTCTGCCTGGTATTTGGCCCAGACAACAGAACCTTGCTGAGGGCAGCCCAGGAGCCCACTACTTTCCCCCTCCCCAGGGCTACACCAAGTCCATCGACATCTGGTCTGTGGGCTGCATTCTGGCTGAGATGCTCTCCAATCGGCCCATCTTCCCCGGCAAGCACTACCTGGACCAGCTCAACCACATTCTGGGTGAGGGAGCCTTGGCTAGCTGAGGAGGATTAGCTTATCAGACGTGAGATTTCTGGAGGGGTCGGGGTCATGGGTGTCACAATGTGTGAAGTCCCTCCAGCATCCAACATTATTTCAGCAAGGTATCCCCAGTTGACAGATGGGAAAAGAAAGGCTAAACCCAACACCCAAGGAAGTGTGGGAGCCAGGATTTGAACCTAGGGCTGCATGAGTCCCAACCCCTTGCGCTTCTCCACCATACTGTTGGCTGGGAGGTGACTCTGAGGAGTTGGAGCAGGCGGGTGGGCTGGGGCTCTTGTCCTGCCTCCTTGGCCTGTTCATTCCCAGGAGAAGGAGGTTTCTCACCAAGACCTCCATCTTACCCACAGGTATCCTGGGCTCTCCTTCTCAAGAGGACCTGAATTGTATTATCAACATGAAAGCCCGAAACTACCTACAGTCTCTGCCCTCCAAGACCAAGGTGGCCTGGGCCAAGCTTTTTCCCAAGTCAGACTCAAAAGGTGAGACAGACTCAGGTGCTGGAGTTGGGTAAAGCCTGGATCTGGAGAAGAGTGTGGGTAATCCTTACAGCTGTCTGAGTTGACAGGCTTCTGGGAACTGGGCAAAGTGATGCTTCTGGGAGCTCCTCCGGCCTTTCCTTTGACCCCTGCCTCCTGTGCTTCCTTAGCTCTTGACCTGCTGGACCGGATGTTAACCTTCAACCCCAACAAACGTATCACAGTGGAAGAAGCACTGGCTCACCCCTACCTGGAACAATACTATGACCCCACGGATGAGGTGCGCCAGCCACCAGCAGCAGGGCAGGCAGGCAGGCGAGGGAATAGCTATCCCCCAGTGCCGGTGCTAAGCTTTACTGTCTTTGCTACCCCAGCCAGTAGCCGAGGAGCCCTTCACTTTTGACATGGAGCTGGATGATCTACCCAAGGAGAGGCTGAAAGAGCTCATCTTCCAGGAGACAGCCCGCTTCCAGCCAGGGGCCCCAGAGGCCCCATAACCTGGACAGATGTCCTTACCCCCTGGGGCCTGGTGAGTGGCCTCACTGCCCATACACAGCCTCACCTTAACACAGTGGTGCCCAGCATGCCTCGGAAAAGTAACAAGTGTGCTTTACACTATGATCCATATGTATGGTGGTGACAGAAGACCTAGGAGGCCCGCCTGGGCCCAGACTCATGGCCCACCAGTCCTTCATGACCCAGCCCTGTTCTCCATCCCTATATGTTTCCCACTTGTTAACACCCAACCCAGAAACCACTTCAGACCCCCATAAGTCACTTGGCTCTGAGGAGCCAAGCCAGCCTTTGACTCTCCCTGTGTGGGCAAAGAAGCAAGTGGTGCCATGATTGCTTTGGGAGGAGCCCCACAGCACCTGGCTAGCCCAGATGCCAGGCTTCCTCACACCTGTTTCTCAGGTCAGCAGTTCACACACCTGAGGGGAACCTGCTGGGACTACCCCCACCCACACTGCACTCCTTCTCTCCTCCAGCCTCTTCCTTGGCCAGCTATGGCTGATGGAAGGAAGGCAGACACACCGGGGCCCAGGCCTCATCTTTTGCACTTAACAAAAACTGTGAGATGTCATGCAAGACCCCTTACCTCTCTATGCCTCAGTTCTCGGAGGCCATCTGATTATGAGAGCCAGCCCCGCGGAACCCTAACCACTGTACTGAGAGGTTAATGAGCACCCACTACGCACTTAGCCCTAGCACCCTGTGATGGGTGCTGGTGGTATTCCCACCTGCAGACAGGGAAGCAGACACATTGCACCAGGTGTGAGGGTGAAATGGGAGGTGCCTGGGTCAGGGCTGCACTGGGTTCTCTCCCAGCACTAACAGCTCTTTCCTGCCTGCTTCCTCCTCCAGGCCCTGCCTCCTGCCTGCCCCTTCCCCGCTGGACTGTTAGAAAATGGACACTGTGCTCAGCCCCAGACCCCTGCAACCCAGGCCAAGGGTGGGCCTGGCTACCTTCTCTCACTCTGCTGGGGTCTCCTGCTTCAGGCAGGCCGAGGTTCCCTCTCACCTCTATCCCTGTTCCCTTTCCCCACCCCACCTCACCCCATCCCACCCAGCCGTGGGCCTAAGGGGCTCAGTGGCCCTAGAGCAAACCTCTCTGCTGCTCTGCCTCCTTCTTGCCCAGTCTCTGGTAGTTCTGGAATAGAAAGGCCCTGGCTGCCCCAGGATCTACCGAGGGGCAGGGGCACTAAGTAGGGCAAGCCCTGTCCCAGTCACCTCATTAAAACTCCACCCATTTTCCCTGAAGGAACATTCCTAAGTCTCAAGGGCTAGTATCCCTGAGGAGCCAAGCCCAGGCCTAAACCCCCTCCCCCCTCAAAGCTGCCACATTTAACGCCCTTGCTGCTTCTGTGTGTGGGTGAGTGGAACTGGAGGCGGGGGCACGTGGAGAGTCCCGTGCCCCTGCCCACCTCCCCGTGCCTGTATCTAATATATAAATATAGAGATGTGTTTATGGATCACCCTGGTCTGTCTGTGTGCGCCACCGCCCTCTCCTAACCAACACTGCCTGAAGACTGAGAGCTGCAACCCAGCTGCTTCCCAGCTGTGCCTTTACATGGCCCTGGTGACCTTTGGTACCAGTGGCCAGGGTTGAGGATGGGGTGGGTATAAGGAGCTCCTGAAAGAGTGGGGTCAATTTTCCCCTTAGTCACTGTCCTCTCCCTCTCTAATGGCTTCCTGTCTAACTGGCTGGGGGGTGATTTGGGGGTGACTCAGGGACACCCTACACACCCCCAGATTCTCTGGAAATGGCAAGGGCCAGTGTGTTGTGTACCCTGGCCACAAGCACCCATGACAGGGGGGACATTCGTAACAGACCCTGAGGTGTGGGGACATGTTATTCCCCTCCCGGCTAAGGACAGAGGGGTGCCTGGGGCTATAAGGGCCTGGACTGCCTGGACTCTTACCTCTACCCCAGCCCCAGGGAGCCCTGCAGCCTGGCTGCCTGCCAGCTACACAGCAGCAGGCTCAGCAAGTCCCAGGGGCGTGGTGTCGGCCAGTAGCAGAGCCGGCCTACACCAGCCAGGCAGGCAGCAAGGCTGCAGTCCACTGGGATAGCTGCAGTCCATTGGGACAGAGCATCGGGAAGGCAGACAGGAGTGTGGCCATGAGCCCTCTGCTGTACTACGCCCTGCCTGCCCTGGGCGGCTACATCACACTGTCCATCTTCTTCCTGCGCCGGCCCCGCCTGCTGCACACACCCCATGCCCCAGCCTTCTGTCCCCGCCTGGTGGCCCACCGAGGAGGTGAGCTGGGAGAAGAGCTGGCAGCTACTGGGGGTGGAGTGAAGCTAGCAAGACAGGTGCCACCACTGTGGGCAGCACAGAGGGGCAGGATGCTGGAGGCCGGGCCAAGACTCTGGTAGGAAGAGAGCTGGGGCCGAGCAGGGAATGGGGAAGGAGAGGCCAGCACAACTGGCTGGCGGTAGACGAGACTGAGGCCCAAAGGAGACCAGCAACTGGGAAGGTGGCTGATAAGGTCAGGCCAGGACCAGGGACCCATCCCAGCCACCCCTCACAGGCTCCGGAGAGCTGCTGGAGAACACCATGGAGGCCATGAGGAAGTAAGTCCACCTCCCGGCCACGTGGCCACGTAAGGTTGTCACAGTTGTGTACTGTGGGACACCCAAGAGTGCCATTCGTGTCCTAATCTGGGTGTCTGGAGCCCCCTAGAGGTGTGCAGGTGTGCACAGGAGCAGATAGATCCCCCTTCTCACTTCTATTCTGGACTCCCCAGAGCCCTGAGATTCCTGCCATGAATTCTGCCCACATGTGCCCACACCTAGTGTGGACTGTCCCTGTCCCTGCACCCCACTGATCTTTGCTCCCATAGCGCCATGACCCAGCGAGCAGATCTCCTGGAACTCGATTGCCATCTGACAAGGGATGGAGTGGTGGTAGTGTCACATGACAAGAACCTGTCCCGCCAGTCAGGCCTAAATAAGGATGTGAGCAGCCTGGACTTTGAGGTAGGTCACGCCCCCTCGCCCAGAGTTGCCATTTCTCCTATGTGCGCCCCTGACGACATGTTGCCTGCTCTCCCAGGAGCTGCCCCTCTACAAGGAGGAGCTGGAGGTTTACTTCTCACCAGGTGAGAGCAGGTGCTAGGCGAGCTGGGGCCACCTTCTTGGGTCCTCCTTGGACTCCTGCCCCCATCCCACCAATGCTTTTCTGATTCTGCTTCCCATGTCCTCATTTCTAGGCCACTTTGCCCATGGGTCAGACCGGCACATGGTGAGTCTGGAGGACATGTTCCAGAGGTTTCCACAGGTGCCCATGAGTGTGGAGATCAAGGAGAAGGATGAGGAGCTCATTTACAAGGTAAAAATGCAGTCGGGGTAGGGGCACAGCCCAGGCCTGAGAGAGAGACCTGGCTCTGTCATCCTCCCTCTCCTCCTCCTAGATAGCAGACCTGGTGAGGCGCTTTGACCGCAATGAGATCACCATCTGGGCCTCGGAGAAGAGCTCGATCATGAAGAAGTGCAAGGCTGCTGTGAGTCCCTCTTCTTTCCTGCTCCATGGCTCCTCCTCCCAGAAGCTGGAGTCCAACCTACCCAGAAGGCTCTAAGCTGGAGGGGTCTGGGAAGCTCCTTAAAAACTTGAAAAGGGGACTCCTTAACAGGATTTGGAGAGGTGGGGCAGTGGGACTGTGAGTCCTGGACTAGTAGTGGCAATGAAGAGGGCACCTTCAGGCCTCCAGCATTGGCCAAGAGGTGACTAGGGTCTCCTGAATGTCCAGCATAGTTCTCCTGCACCCCATGCCTCCCTTTTGCTCCCCAGAAGCAGATAGATCCCCCTTCTCATTCCTGTCCCGGCCTCCCCAGAACCCTGAGATGCCACTGTCCTTCACGATAAGTCGAGGATTCTGGGTGCTGCTGCTCTATTACCTGGGGCTGCTGCCCTTCATCCGGATCCCTGAGAAGTTCCTCTTCTGCTTCCTGCCAACCATCATCAACAGGTACCAGTGGTGGAGCTGGGCCCCAGAAAAACAGGCCCCACTCAAGCCACATTTGCAACCCTGAACCCAGCTCAGAGTCTGCTATGGAGGAGGAGCCCCAAGCTCCCCAGTTCCTTGGATACCATCAAAGATAACCTCCAGGGTCCTTTGAAGATGGCTTTTACCCAGCAATCATGAACACTAAGAGGGCCATGAAGCCCATTGCATGCATATGTATACTGATGTGCAGTTTTAGAAAAAAGGGTTTATTCATTCATCCAAATTCATCCAAAACATTTATGGACAGCCTTTTCTGGTCCTGCAGGAGTTAAGCTAGTAAATAAGAATCATGGGTAGGTCAGACCTTCAGTGAATTTATAATCTGGCTCATTCAACTTCTTGGTACTCAGATTCTCAGAAGGAAAAAGTGAGGAGCTTCCTCAGGCTGGAGTCAGGATTAACAAAGGAGTAACTGGGCATAGTATCCGGAATTGGGTACTCCTCTGGCTCCCAGGCCTGGCCCCTCCCTTTGCTTTTTTTTTTTTTTTGGTACCAGGGATTGAACCCAAGGGTGTTTAACCACATCCCCAACCCTTTTTGTGTTTTGACACGGGGTCTTGCTGAGTTGCTTAGGGCTCAGTAAATTGCTGAGGCTGGCTTTGAACTCACAATCCTCCTGCCTCAGCCTCCCCAGCCACTGGGATTACAGGCCTGCACCACCACACCTGGCTTTTCCTTTGCTTTCTAACACATTCTCTAGGGTGGTTCCCCAGTGCTCTCTGCTACCCTCCAGGACGCTCAGCCAACCCCACAATCCCTTGCTACAAAGCTTTGTATATGTAACTTTTTATACAGGATTTGCAAAATGTTTCCACATCTTTTGGTGTATTTGATGCTTACTTTGCAATGCCCCTAGGAGGTATAGGAGTCATGGCCCCCATAGTATCCATAGAGAATCACAGGCTCAGAGAGTTTGTCCAGGGTCACACAGCTGGAAGTACAGATCCCAGGTGTGGCCTAGGTCTTACTCCATAGCTTGCCTTGGAATGCTGTAAAACCCTCTAAAGTCACCTCTGGAGTGGGACAATTAGCAACAAGTAGCCAACCCATTAAGCACTATCTGGCCTCAAGAAGCTCATCAGATACCGCCAGGAGGACCTCCAAGTGGGTTGTCCAGCTTTGGAATCCAGCTGTACCCCAGCCCTGGCCTCAGCCCCACCACTGATTTGCTTCGTGACCTCCAGCAAATCCCTTTAGTTTGCTAAGGCTCAATTTCCTTGTCTATAAGACAGGTAGAACTGGGCTTCACGGCACATGTCTGATCCCAGCAACTCAGGAGGCTAAGGCAGGAGGATTGCCAAGTTCAAGACCAACGTTAGCAAATTAGTGAAGCCCTAAGCAACTTAGCAAGACCCTGTCTCAAAATAAAAAATAAAGCTGAGCACAGTGGTGCATGCCTGTAATTCCAGAGGCTCGGGAGGCTGAGGCAAGGAGACCATTAGTTCAAAGCCTCAGTGACTTAGTGAGGCCCTAAGCAATTTAGCAAGACCCTGGGTCTCTTATAAAATAAAAGAATTAAAAAAAAAAAAAAAAAGGATTGGGGATATGGCTCAGTGGTTAGGTGCCCCTGGGTTCAATCCCCATATCAAAAAAAAAAAAAAAAAAGTGAGATGGGGGGGCTTACCCTTGAAGCATGGATTTGGGGATCTCAGAGTAGGATCTTGCTGAACAATGGGTGATTATTCCTTTGGGCAACTGCAAAAGTTCTTCTGCAGGGACAGAGCTGTACCCCCATGACAGAGGGAGATCCAATGGGCTGACCCCATCTACCTTCTCTTCACAGGACCTACTTCCCATTTTCCTGCTCTGGGCTGAACCAGTTGGCAGCTGTGGTTTTAAAATGGTGAGATGGGAAAGAAGACTGGGTGGAATGTCCCAGTAGCAACCTGCTACCACCCTCTCCTTTGTCCTGTCTCATCATCACCTTTGCCATGCCCCCATCCCCAGGATCATCATGAGAAAGAGTCTGATCCAACACTTGAGAGAGCGAGGGGTGCAGGTGAGAATGTGAGCACCACTTTGGCACAGGCCTGGAATCAGGGTCCCAATCTCTGCTGCTGATGGTGGCATCACTTGGGCAAGCCATATTATCTTCAGAGTCTGTTTCTTTATCCACAAAATGGGGAGAATGGTATACATAACCCTCCTGGATATGTAACTGGTACTAGGAGACGCACTGTGAAGATGATGCATGGGAAGATGACCATACTGTCCTGATCCCTGAGGATCAGCTTTAATCAGGTCACTTAATTAGCAAACCTTGTTGAGCATGTTCCAGACTGGGGATGAGAGCTTCCCATCAAGGGCAGGGGAAGGAAACAAGCAGGCCAGACCTGCTTTACATCACCTGTTGAAAAACGGAAGCAGAGGGCTATGGGCTGTGAGATCTGGAAGAAGAGAGGTGTGAGCAGCCTAGGAAGTATGGGAGGAAGCTGGCTCTCAGGGAGCAGGAAGGCCTGCAGGTGTGAAGGGTGGAGAGGCAGAAGACCAGGCTGGCAGAGACACTGGGAAAGCTCCCAGGCCACAGCCTGGAGGAGGTGACCGAGAGTGGCCCAGGCTCAGGCAGGCCTGCTGAGCTCAGAAAGGAGTGTGGACTCCAGTCACAGGGAAGAGAAGCTTTGGGGGTTTTCAAAGTAGAGAGAGCTGATCCAGTTTTGGTTTTCTGAGTTTTGCCTCCATATGAAGAAGATGTTGTGGGGGGTGGAGTGGAAGCAAATTATCATAGGAATCTGATGCTACTCTGGACAGGTCTCAGGCTTAGGTGGCAGTAATGGAGACAGGTGGAAGAGGACTTGGCTAGTGACTGGATGTGGGGTGAGTGAGGCCCTGGGATAACAAGGCTCTTTCTGATCAGTCCTCTTATGTCTCTGATCTTCACTACCACTTTGTGAGTTTGGACCATCACTCTCATTTATCAAATTAAGAAATCAACAGCCAGGCACAGTGGTGCACACCTGTAATCCCAGCAGCCAAAGAGGCTGAGGCAGGAAGATCACGAGTTCAAAGTCAGCCTCAGCAACAGCAAGGTGCTAAGCAACTCAGTGAGACCCTGTCTCTAAATAAAATACAAAAAATAGGACCGGGGATGTGGCTCAGCGATCAAGTCCCCCTGAGTTCAATCCCTAGTACAAAAAAAAAAAAAAAAAATCAACAGCTGGGCATGGTGGCACGCACCTGTAATCTGAGTTACTTGGGAGTTTGAGGCAGAAGGATTGACAATTGGTCAACCTGGACAATTTAGGAGACCCTGCTCAAAATAAAAAATTTAAAGAGCCAGTGATGTAGGTCAGTGGCAGAATGCCTCTGGGTTCAATCCCCAGTACCTAAAGAGAAGGAGGAGGAAGAAGAGGAGGAGGAGAGAGGAAAGGGAAGAGGAGGGAGAAAAGGAAGGAGGAGGACTAGAAAAGAAAAGGAGGGGGAGCAAGGAGGAGGGGAGGAGGGGAGCAAGGAGGAGGGGGAGGAGGGGGAGCAAGGAGGAGGGGGAGGGGGGAACAAGGAGGAGGGGGAGGAGGGGAGGAAGAGGAGGAGGAAAAGGAAGGAAGAGGACTAGAAAAGAAAAGGAGGGGGAGCAAGGAGGAGGGGGAGGAGGGGAGGAGGGGGAGGAGGAAAAGGAAGAAGAAATCAAGTTATTCAGTGACTTCCTTGGAATAAAAATGCTGTCTGCACCTGCCTTTAGACCCATGGAAAGGCAGGGAAGGTTCAATATCAAGGGAGGGGGCAGGCTTGAGGCCCTGGTGAGCTGCCAAGTGCTCAACAACTGGCTCCCTAAAAGGAAAGATTGAAAACCTGATTTGAATATTACTTTCTCTGATTTAAGTAATCTCACAATGGCCAATGTCAGGCTACCAATGCAAAGTCATTAAATGTAAAATTAAGAAGAGGTGTGCAATAGCACACCATTGTACAGTAGTCCCATCTTATAGATTCAGCAGATACAGATGACCTCAAGAACACAGGAAACAGAGCTGTCTGTGTGGTCCACAGCTGTAATCCCAGTGACTTGGAAGGGTTAGGCAGGAAGATCACAAATTCAAGACCAGCCTTAGCTACTTAGCGAGATCTTTTCTCAAAAATAAAAAAAAGGCTGAGGATATAGCTTAGTTGGTAGAGTGCTTACCTCACATGCACAAGGCCCTGGGTTCAATCCCTAGCACCACAAAAATAAATAAATAAATAAATATTTTTAAAAATAAAAAATAAAGCACTGAGAATATAGTCAGTGATAAAGCACCCCTGGTTTCTAACCCTAGGATCCCCCCCCCAAAAAAAGAACATAGGAAATAGTAAAATAACTAATAAGTAGTAAGTATTGAGAATTGATTGCCTTTGTTTTAAATATTTTTTTTAATTGTGAATTTATACAGTTTAGCTTTTAATAATGGCTATACTTAAGAACAAGTTTGCAAAATTCTTGAAAGTTAATCAGCTTCGGCACCACTGCTAGGCTGTCTGCAGAGGAGAAGGAAAGCTCCTCCCATAGACTCCAAGATATTAGTAGGGTATAAGGGGAAGTGTGAAGCATAAGAGGAAGTTCTGTGTAAAGTTATTTGGAAACTAATAAACCCCTCCCTCCACATTCAGGTAGTGTTTTGGTGCCTTAATGAAGAGTCGGATTTTGAAGTGGCCTTCAGTCTGGGAGCTGCTGGTGTCATAACAGATTATCCCACAGCCCTGAGGCGCTACCTGGACAACCATGGACCCATGGCCCCAGCCTCCTAAGTCTGAGTTCCTCTCCTCTGTTTCTCTTCCTGAAAAATAAATATTTTCTTTTCACTTACATAGTGGTACATGGAGTAAGGGGTGGAGGATGGCTTCTGGAACACTGTCAAGACTGCAGAGAGGGACAAAGCCTGGGGCCGCAGCCTGGGGCCCTAACCAGCCCAGCCACTGGTTCCACTACATTCCAGATCCAGAGTAATGCCACACCCAGTGCCAGCTTGGCCTCCACTCTCAAGAATGTCCCTTACAGGGTCAACTCAGGTGCCCTGGCCCCTGTCTATGGCTAATTGGTTCCATTCTCCTTTAAGAGCCCCAAGCACACAGCAAGGCACTTGACTTCCCCCACGTTTTGCCCCTGTGGGCCTCAACAGGCTGCAGAGGGTGAACATGGGTGAGTCCATAGGTCTGTCTGAACCGCCATCATACCAAGTTCCCATGCCCAGGTCTCCTCCAGTCCTGAAACCTTATTCATTCAATGAAGGGAGACTCCCACTGCACAAATACTGAGTGTGAACAAGTCAAAGCAAGGCAGACACATGACTTAAACAGACATTTTCACTAGAGGCGCCCTAACCCAGCCTGAGGGGTAGGGGGCACCCCAGGAGGCTGCCTGCATGGAGGAGATGAAGTTCATCAGTAGGACATGGCTTCTTCCAGGGCCTGTGCTCCCAGGAGCCCAACAGCAATAGACAACTTTAGCTCTTCCCTTCTAAGAGATAGTTCCTCTCTTAGAAGTCTGTTCCTGGTGGTATGGCAAAGACCATGGAGTTGGCCAAAGTGAGGTGTTTTGCCTCTTACCAGCTGATCAGCTCGAGAGAGATGCTAGACCTCTCTGGGCCATAGTCTCTGATAAAAGGGAGACAATAGGAGAGACTGCCTGAAAGGATTGCTGCAGAGATTAGATTAGAGTGAGGCGCCGGCCGTGGAGAAACGCAGATATGACTATTATTTCCCGGGACCGGACGTGCTGATACTACCCTTCTCCTAACCCTGCGCAGGGTCAGGACCCTCAGATCCTTGCCTCTTCAAACACCGGGGGATGCCAACGAGGTGACCAGGCCGTGGCCGCCGAGGGCCGCAGCCGCATTTCCGGGCCGGCAGCAGCCAGGAGCAGGGGGAAGGGCAGCGCAGGCCTGCGCTGGCCGCCGTATGACGCGCCCCCTCATTTGCATGCGGCGCGCCGATTGGCCACGGAGGCCGCCGGGACTGGAGGCCGGCCCCCTCCCCCTCCCGCCGCAGCCGCGGCAGCAGCTGGTCTCGGTGTAAACAAGTCGAGGCGGCTGCGAACCCGGGCCGGGGGGGACGGCGCCCACCAGGAGCGCCCCCCACTCCCAGGCCAGGCCACCCCGCGGACCGGGGCCCCGCGCGCCCAGGCGAGGTGAGGCCCGCACCGTCAGGGCTGCGCGTCACCCCGCGCCCCCGCCCCGCCAGCGAGGACTGCCCCTTTCCCCAGGCGCCCGCCCCCCACCCCCCGCGCCCCAGGTGAGCCCCGGGGTCTCAGGTAAGGCTCCGCGATACAGGTAAGATTCCCTCGGTGGAGATGAGGTCTCAGCGCCCCCGGGTGAGAGCCCCCTCCGCTATTAGGTAACCCTCCACCTTCAGCAGGGCCTCCTGCCTCCTCCAGGTGAGGGAGGGACCTTCTCTCCAGGTGAACTCCCTGGACCCCAGAGTAGCCCCACCCGCAGTCCAAATGAAGTCTTAAGGATCTGCCAGTTCCTAACTCCCTGTGCTCCCCGCTGATCTGGGACTGACAGTCCATTCACTCTAAAGCCCCTTCCTCCAGCTTCAACTGCCAGGTCAACAGGGGTGAAGCTGGAAGCAGGTGGGTGACTCACCTTGAGCTCCTCCTAGCCTCAGTTTCCCTGCTGATGCAACCTGAGGCCTCCTCACTGAGTCAAAACTGAAACGACTCTGGTCCCTGGCGAGGCTGCTGGCTCTGGGGAAAGGAGAAAGCAGCCAAGTGTGACAGAGAGTCCCCATGGCTCTGGGCGTGCCTGCATGTGTGTGGCCTGGGTCCTGACAGCCCACCTACTCCCTCCCTGGCAGGCACTGGGCTCCCTCTGCTCCCCGTGGGCCGCTCCCCGCGTGGGGCCACTGCCCCTGGCCCCCGCCATGGTGCGGATTTCAAAGCCCAAGACGTTTCAGGCCTACTTGGATGATTGTCACCGGAGGTATAGCTGTGCCCACTGCCGCGCTCACCTGGCCAACCACGACGACCTCATCTCCAAGGTAACCAGGCTACAGTTGAGGCTGGAATGGGAGGCTAGATGGGCTGTCTGGCAGCTCCCCACCAGTAACCCTGACCCCCTCCTCTCCCCTTCCCACCCTTTAGTCCTTCCAGGGCAGTCAGGGGCGTGCCTACCTCTTCAATTCTGTGTGAGTATCTGGCCCCCTCCTTTCTTTTTCCTGACCTCTGTTGTGACCTATGACCCCTGGTATCATGCTGAGACTCCCAGAGTCCCCTGGGTCAGGCAGGATACCGTGATCACCTCTCTCTTGGATTATAAGGACAGATGCAGTGGATACAAGCTGGAGGAGGGCTCTGCGATGGTGGGACACTTCCTGAAACTGCCCCATGTCCCTGCAGGGTGAATGTGGGCTGCGGGCCAGCCGAGGAGCGGGTGCTGCTGACAGGCCTCCATGCTGTCGCTGACATCCACTGCGAGAACTGCAAGACCACTTTGGGCTGGAAATATGTGAGTCAATTATTTTTGACCCTATGGTAACCTTTGACCTGACCTCACATCACCTGTTTCTCACAAGTGGTCAACTGGCAACTTTTCAGAGTGCATAGGCCCTCAGAGAGAAGCCAAACTGTCTTTTCAGCCCCTGACCATGTTTTCTTCTTTTGCATCCTACAGGCACTTGTAGAATTTTTCTCATAATCCACCCCTTCCTTCAAAGGCATCAGCATCTCTGTTTTAGAATGCTTATATACTGTGCACTTTTATGTGCCTGGCATATATTTCCCAGAGATGTTAGGTAATTTGCCCAAGACATAAAACTGATCAGAATAGGAATCAGAATCCTATTCGGTTCTTTTTTGTTCTTTCTTCTTAACTCCAAATCCTTGCCCATTGGCTTATATTATCATTCAGAAGATCAAAGAAGTTGCTCAAGACCCCAGAGCAACATGGAACTTGGGTCCACAGGCCTTCTCTTCCATTGCCACATTGCCACTGCTGCTCTCCAGGATCTGATTTCATTACCCTGAGTCTCATTTCCTTATCTGACATTGGAGGATAAAGCCACCACCTGGCACCCAAGATTGTAACAGGGATCAGATTAGACGTAGCAAAGGAAGATGCTCTTGGGAATCTGTAAGGTACTGAATTGGGCAGGCATTGCTTGGAGTTCCTCTGTGAAGTGGGTACCCCAGATAAAACAGACAGTCTGACCTGAGTTCAGCTCTTGGCCCTGCCATACATTTGCTGTGTGTCTCTAGACAAGTGGCTTGGCTTCTCTGGACCTCTGAAAAATAAAGAGGTAGCCTAGGCAAGAGATTAAAAACTCAAGTTTTTGAGGCCAAGCAGATAATATGGATTTGCAAAAGGAATAACAGAGAGGAAGAGCAGGCTAGGATAAATGGGAGTAAGTGTATGTGCCTATAGTATATTAAAGTTTTGGGGATTTTGTTTGTTTGTTTGTTTGTTTGTTTGTTTGTTTGTTTTGAGGCACAGGGATCAAGCCTCTCACATTCTAAAGTTATTTTCATGAAATTCTGTTATCCAAATAAAACCATGTGTAGGCTGAAATGACCCTCAAGCCACCAGTTTGCTTGAGGACTATGAAATCTTTTAAATACTTTCATGTCTTCTCTGTTGAGATTGTCAGTGCTTAAAAAGTACCCATGATTCAGAGTTCTGTCTACTCCTTATTAGTGAGGAACAGCCCTGCTGTTTACCAGCTCTGTGTCTGTGGGCAGGTAGCTTGGCTTCTTTGGGACAGTTTCCTCATATGTAAAATGAGGCCAATCAGATCCATTCCCCAGCCCTGTGTCTATGGTAAAGCTCTTGCTTCCCGCCCCCTTTTTCAGGAGCAAGCCTTTGAGAGCAGCCAGAAGTACAAAGAGGGGAAGTACATCATTGAACTCAACCACATGATCAAAGACAACGGCTGGGACTGACCCGGGCTCCTGACGCATGTGGCTCCAGCCTGGCCTGGCCGCCAGGAGGCGCCACTGGCTTCCCTCCACCTGAAGGGAGCTCTGGACCTTCAGGGCCTCGCAGAGGAAGAATCCAGCTCCTGTACATATATTTTATTGCATGCACTGTGACCTTGGGGGGGAGATCAGAAGGGGGGACGACACCCCCGCATTTCCCTGCGATCTGGCTGGCTTGGATCTCGTTTTTAACCCCTTCCAGTCCCGCCTGCCCCATAGATATGGCCTGTGTGCTGCTCTCTTGGCCCCAGTACACCGTCTGCCCTGTGAACTTCTCCCAACGAGCCCCTCTTACCCCACGCACGTCTGTTCCCCTCGTTCTGTAGCGTTTGTATATAATAAAACAATGAAGTGGCGACAGCCCCAGGCTCACGTGGAATCCGGTAGGGGGAAACTGGAATAAAGACTCCTGCCCCTATAGACCTGTTCCGTTCCGGACCCCCACGGGGCATGGTTTAGACATGGCCTTCCAGGCTGGTCTCCAATACCTGTGGGATCATTGAGCCCACACTGGCCCTAGGCCTTGACCTCGAGTGATCTACGTCTTCTTGCGCTAGTGCTTGGCCGCCGCCTAGAGGCAGGTCTCCTGGGAGGATGCCAAGCTGCCCGCTTCACCGCCCCCCTCGTCCAGCCTACAACTCCCAGAGGCCCCAGCGCAGTCTACTTATCTCCTTCACGCGCGCCTTCGCACACAGTCTGCTGGGAAGTGTAGTTCCGAGCGTGCCGAGGTTGGACCTTATGGGCAACCCTGCGCTAGAAGTGGAGACTGTAGAGCTACGTGCGTCCCTCAACTTTTGAGACTTGGTGAAGGGTAGAGGTTTTTCAGAATGGGAATCAGGAAGGAATGGGTTCGGTCCTCTGCTGCGGACTCGTCGAGTTCTCCAGTGTCCCACGTAATTATTAGCTCAGGCCGCTTCCCTCCAACCCGGCACTTTCCCTCCAATTACGCTCCTTTCCTCCAAGCCCAGTTCTCCCAAGTGAGGGCGTGGAGATTACTAGCAAGAAAATCTGAGACGCCAGGGTCTGCCTCAGGACTACGGGCTAGGTCCCAGGGTCCAGGCCCCGCCCCCCGTAGCTTGTCCCTAGCCGGGGCTCCCCCCGTGGGAACGGGGACCAGCTGTCCGGAAGCGCCAAACTGCGTCCCTGTCCGAGCCCTGGGGATCAATCAGGCCGAGGAGTTAATTATGTAATGAGGGGGCAGGGGGTCGGGGCTAATGAAGCCGCCCATGGGGGAGGGGAAGGGGAAGGTACAGGTATCCGGCCCCCTCTTGGACCCCTTCGAGGCCCCAGGGGTTTCCACTCCAGCCCACCTCCAGGGCCTCAAAGAGGGGAGGGGCTGTGATCCCGGGTCTGGAAGGGGCTGAGCTGTGAGCTATAAAGGGGGCATCTCTCAGCACCCGGGGACTATAGGCAGCGTGACCTGAAGCCAGAGGGACTACAACATGTATCATCCACGAGAGTTGTACCCCTCCTTGGGGACCGGCTACCGTCTGGGGCCCCCCCAACCCGGTGGGGACTCCAGCTTCCCTCCCGCCCTGGCAGAGGGCTACCGCTACCCCGGTGAGCGGTGGGACCTGCTGCTGGGTAGGGGTTTTGGCGGCTGTGACCCTCGGCCGGTTCCTCATTCTCCCCACATCTCCAGATCTGGATACCCCTAAACTGGATTGCTTCCTGTCCGGGATTGAGGCTGGTCCCCGCACCCTAGCTGCAGCCCCACCTCTGCCCCTACTGCCCCCTACCCTGGGTACTGAGCCAGCCCCACCAGCTGCAGAAGCCCTTCACTCCCTCCCTGGGGTCAGCCTGAGCCTGGAGAACCAGGAGCTGTGGAAGGAGTTCAGCGCTGTGGGGACAGAGATGATCATCACCAAAGCTGGCAGGTGAGGGCTGGCCAGACCAATTTCTTCTGGGGTCTCTTGGGAAAGATAGATCCTGGACACCAGAAAGATAGATCCTGGGAGTTTCTTCAGGGCTGGAGTTCAGCCCAAGTTCAGAATTTGACTATGGCCTGGGGCATGAGTGAATGTGGATGGAATCAGGACTGTGGCAATTGTCAAGGGTCAATTTTAGAGTCTGTGGTTGGGTTTGGGGGTCAATCTATTAAGGGTCACAGATCAGTCTGAACCAGGGTCAGGAAGTCTCACTGGTTTATAGGTTAGTGTGTGGCCTAGATCAGGAGTGGGTCTGTGGCTGGAATCAGGATTTAGACTATGTCTGGGATCAAGCTGGTGGCCAGTCTCAGGGAAACCTGGATCAGCTCCATGTTTAATTTGAATAGGAATCAATATGTGACTAGGTCTGGGCTGACCTCTGAGGCTCAAGTGATCAGTGTGTGGCCTGTGACAAGATCTTTATCTGGACAGGAGCTCAGGCCCTAGCATGGTAAATCCTCTCCTCTCTGAAGGTAGGGTCTTATTTTTTCTGAAGCAAATTAACAGCCGTAGGGGCTGGTGATAGAGATCAGATAAGGAAACCAAGGTGGGGAGCATGAGACTCCTGGCAATATTGCAGGGAGAAAAGTTAGCCACAACTCCTTCAGCAAGTAGGCTCTGCTTCTAAACTGCTTTGTGATCCTGGTCAGATTACCTATTTGTTTCTCTATCTGTAAAATGGAGTCAGTCTTCCAACTCTGTGATTCTGCCTTTGGGTTCTAATTCCACCTCCCTTGATGTTTCTCTGCCAGAACTGACTACCTGATGTCCCCTTACTGGTACTAGGCCCGCCTCTGGCCAGTAGGTAGCTCCAGGCCTCTCCCTTCTCTTGCCTTGTGCAGGCGCATGTTTCCTGCTTGCCGAGTGTCAGTCACTGGCCTGGACCCTGAGGCCCGCTACCTGTTTCTTCTGGATGTGGTTCCAGTGGATGGGGCTCGCTACCGCTGGCAGGGCCGGCGCTGGGAGCCCAGCGGCAAGGCAGAGCCCCGCCTGCCTGATCGTGTCTATATTCACCCTGATTCTCCTGCCACTGGTGCCCACTGGATGCGGCAGCCTGTGTCCTTCCATCGTGTCAAGCTCACCAATAGCACATTGGACCCCCATGGCCACGTGAGGCCCAAGCTGGAACTCCAGAATAGGGGTTAGGGGTGGTGCTAGGTAGAGGCTAAGGCTGGGGCCCCCGGACAGGGAATCACTCCCATTTCTTCCCTTCCAGCTGATCTTGCACTCCATGCACAAGTATCAGCCCCGCATACACCTTGTGCGGGCCGCCCAGCTTTGCAGCCAGCACTGGGGGGGCGTGGCCTCTTTTCGCTTCCCTGAGACCATGTTCATCTCTGTGACAGCCTACCAGAACCCAAGGGTGAGTGACTCTGCTTGAGGGGGTAACAGCACCCTGCCCAGGCTGCAGGAGCTTTGACCTGGATTTGTGCCCCCAGATCACACAACTCAAGATTGCAGCCAATCCCTTTGCCAAAGGCTTCCGAGAGAATGGCAGAAACTGCAAGAGGTGAGCATTGTCCATTCACCGATCCGTTCAACAATATTTATTAATTGCTCTCTAATGTGCCCAGCACTGTGTCAGATGTCAGGAATGCAATGGTAAATAAAAACATTTATTCACTCATTGAGTCAACGAATATGCTTATTTAGCATCTGCTGTATGCCAGCCACTGTTCTAGGCATGGGGGACACATAAGTAAACAAAGCAAATCAAAGCCTGTGTCCTCATGATGCTGATAATGCTAATAGGTAAGTAAACAAAATAAATAAATAAATAAAATATAAGTTAGCATTATGTTCTAAAGAGAAATAAATCAGGGAAGAAGGGATAGGAAGGCTGGGGTGTGGTAGTGGATAAATGGCCTAGGAAGGCCTCCCCGAGGAAAGAACATTTAAGAAGAAAGACCTGAAGGAAGTAGAGGAAGCCATGTGGTAAGTGGGAAGAAGCATGCTTGGGAGTGGGAGTGCAAGGGTCCTGAGGCAGGACATACCTACCATGTGAGGGGAATGGAGTTGGTGAGAAGGCAAGTCAGGGAGGTGATGGGAAGCTAGGTTAGGCTCATAGCAAGGACTTGGGCATCTGAGTACAGCCCCCTCCGGGGGGACCCCTACCCTCTGTCAGAAGAGATGGACATGACCCACAGGATCATTCCATCAAATGTAAAAGTGTGACTGTGATAAACAGCATGAGGAAGGGTCTGTGGCACCGTGGGAGGACAGGGAGGTCTTTCTTGAGGAAGTTTTGCTTGACCTGAGACAAAAGGGATGAGTTCAGTAGGCAAAGAGGGGATAGGAGATGGCAGCTGATGGAGATGGGGCAGAGGGAAATGGGCTGGGATCAGGCCATGCCTTAGACTTGCAGCTTGGGAGAGTTTCCACTGATTCTAAAAACAGTAGGGCACTGAAAGCTCAAGTGGGGAATAAATCCCAGTTCTGCTTCTAATCCCTTGATTCTCTGGCCTTTAGTTTCTTCATCTGTAAAATGGGTATAATAATGGCACCTGCCTGATAGGGTCCCTGGGAGGGTGAAATGCCTGGCATCTGGTAAGTACTAATAGTGCCATCATCATCATTACTATCATCATCATTATCATCATCATCATCATCACCACTGTTCCCCAGGGAGCGGGATGCCCGTGTGAAGAGGAAACTTCGAGGCCCAGAGCCAGTAGCCACAGAGGCCTATGGGAGTGGAGGTTAGTTGTCCTAATAGTGATGGGGCCAGGCCTGTAACACTGATCCTCCCTGGCCCAACCTGCCCCTTCTGTCTCCCCAGATACACCAGGGGGTCCCTGTGACTCCACCCTGGGTGGGGACGTTCGTGAGTCAGATCCTGAGCAGGCCTCAGCTCCCCAGGAAGCTGTTCCTGCCCCGGCTCCTCCATGTGGTGGCCCCAGTGCTGAGGCCTATCTCCTGCACCCCGCAGCTTTCCATGGGGCTCCCAATCACCTACCATCCAGGTGAGTGGGACAAGGACACAGGGTTGGAATGCTCCTTTCAGGTGTCCCTTCTCTCCTGTTCTGACAGCTGTCTTTCTACTTCAGGAACCCTACCTTCCCTGAGGCTCCAGACTCTGGGCGCCCAGCCCCCTACTCAGCTGCATTTTTGGAGCTGCAGCCTGGGCCTGGGGGCTCAGGGTACCCAGCAGCTCCACCAGGAGCATCCTTTGCTCCACACTTCCTTCAAGGGGGCCCCTTCCCCTTGCCATACCCAGGCCCTGGGGGATACCTGGACGTGGGCTCCAAACCAATGTACTGAGCCGACACAGGGCCCCTCTGCCTCATCTTCCATCACAATCTCCAGTTCCCTTCCCCCAGCATTGTAGCCCCCTCATTCCACTGTCCCCATCCCCCACACCAAATGGCTGCCTTGGGCCTGTCCCCCACCCCACTTCACACCTTGATTTCACTCCCACCCCCTCTGGCTTCAAAGCCCAAGCCAGGCTGCTGGAAGTCCAGCTGGGGCCAGCTTCCCCTTCCCGGCTCTCACCTCCGTGTGAATGGAAGGAGGCTCTGCCTGGCCAAATGGAGACAGCCCAGCATCTCCACCTCCTGTGGCCCCACTTGCCACCACTGCAAACCACACCAGTCTGTTCTCAGGACCAGAGTATTTTTGTTAATAAAACTCAAAAAGACATCAGGGCTCAGGAAACATTGGGTTTGTGGTGTTGGCCCTGGGCAGGGCTGGGCCAGTGAAGGCTTTGTGGAGTAACCCAGGAAGATCCAGAACTGCCTGTTTCCAGCTCTATGACCTTGTGCTCACTAATCAACCTGCTCTGGGCCACTTTCCTCCTTAGGAAAATGGAGGAAATCTGAATTTCCTAACACTAGCTGTTTTGAGAATTAAACAAGGCTGCTCCTTTACCCGGCATGGAGGAGGCCTCTGGGAGTGGTCACTGGAGGCTCTGGGCAAGCGGACTGACTGGAGAGCTGCCTTCCTGGCGGGATTAGGGCCAAGGAGTGAAGGTCCTGCTGCCCACCCAGGTCCCAGGCCATCATCTCTGCTCACCCCCAATCAAAACTGACTTAAACCCAACAACCATTTTTCTTCTTTTATTAGAATTTTTTTTCTTTTTTTTCTCAAAACTTTTATCTAAAAACAAACAAAAAAAAAAAAAAGGAAAAAAGAAAAACAAAAAATTACTGGAAACTTCATGGTTCAAGTGGGGAGAAAGGAGAGGAGGAGCATGGAGCTAAGGCTCCAAACCTCTCCAGAGAAAGTCCTCACCCTTGAAACGCCCTCTTGGGGGAAGAGCAGAGCTGGGGACAGCCCCTCCTTGCCCAGCCTCCAACTGGGGAGAGGGCAGAGTCACAGTGGTCCAAGGGCCAGAAAGGTTGGAGGGGGCAGGGCCGAAGGGTCACAGGAAGTAGTCGGCCACCGGCTTCTTGGAGGGGATGCCCCGTGTCTCCTGGGGAGCAGCCTCAAAGATGATGAAATCTTTCTGGAGATGCTCATCCAGCTCCAAGATGGCTGCCACATTGCCACAGCTGGAAATAGGGGGCAGCAGAGTTAGGAACGGGTCAGCCTAGGTTCCCCATCACCATCCCGACCTCCTGGTCCCACCAGCTCACCGGTAGCAGTAGTTGGGTGCTGACCACACAGTGAGCACGGTCTCATTGAAGTGCCACTTGTAACCTTCCATCACTAGTTGGTGGGCACGGCAGATCATATCAATGTCATTGGCTGCGTTGAACTGGGCCACCACGTCACTGCCAAACAGGTAGCCGGCTCCACGGGGGCTCACACCCCAGCCTGTTGTGTCTGAGGCAAATAAGGTAGAGATGGGGAGAGGAGGTCCTCAAGGGTTCTCTGGTTGCCCACTGCCCCTTAAAGGTGAATATCCTGTCACCTTCCTCCAATCAACCAGAATCCCGGGCAGCAAGATTCCCCTGGAATATATATGTTCCAGGGGATTCTGGGGGAGAGGACTGCAAATGTTGGAGCGGATGAGCTGGCGAAAGAATGCTGGGGTCTCGTTCCACCTCCTAATCACAGTGACCATTCAATGGACTGTCCAAACAGGTGTGCATGCGAGTGAAAGGAGGTGCTCGTGAGAGCCACCAGCAATATCAGCGCGAATAAGCACTGTCGTGGCCCAGGAGGAGTGAAAGGTCACCCTAGACCTGGCAGGGCAGTCTGAGTGGCAGTGACAAATGGGAGGCTGGGCCCTCGGCTGGTACTCAAGAGTCCTGACTGTAACTCTCAGCTCTACTCCACAGCAGCAGGGACTCCCACAACGCGAGGGGTCCTTGGGAGCTTTCATTCAGAGGTCTGACCTATGAAGAAGCTGCTGTCAGGTCCTGAAGCCCCTTGCCATGCAGGGAGCCAATGATTTTGTCCTAAACAGCCTTCTGACCATGACCCCCTCTCTGGGATCCAGCATACCCCCTTGCTCCCCATGGAGGGTCCAGCCAGCCCACAGGTGGAGGACAGAAGGCAGTGTGGACCAGCCCTGCCCTGCTCCTCCCTACACGCTTCCCGTCTAGCCTGTCCCGTCAAGGTCCTTGCTTTAACCATGTCTCAACTAAAGAAGGTACCGCCAGACTGGCCCTGCCCCACCTGCCCACCCCTCACCTTCAGGGTCAGACCAGAGGAGGTCACACATGGGTCCATCATGTGGCACTTCCTGCTTTCGATCAATTGTCCGGATCTGGTCCAGAGTCTGGATGGAGGGGGAGAGGCCCCCGTGCACACAGAAGATCTAGAGGGGAGAGCAAGACCAGGAGGGAGGAGGCACAGATCCAGAGTCTCCCCCATCACTCCCGCCTCAAAGAGTCCCGTGGCCAGCCTACCTTGCCATCAATGATGGCTGACAGGCTGAGGTAGTCAAAGATCTCAGTGCAGTAGCGCCACACAGTCACCGAACCATATTTGCGTAGGCACTCATCATAGAAGCCATAGACCTGCGTGATCTGCCGGCTCTCATGGTTGCCCCGGATCAGGGTGATGCGGTCAGGATAGCGAACCTAGGGGTGGCCACCAAACCAGGGCTGGGATCCAAGCTCTGTTTCTCCACACGTCTGACAGCCTCACTCTGTGTTCATAACCTTTGTCCTGGCCTAGACTCATGTCATTTATTGCATAAATCATACAGTGTCATCTGCCTCACAGGTCCCTAGCTCCTCTTTCAGAGGAAGTAAACAGACCCCTCCCGCCTTCAGCTACAAACCCAACGGCTACTCTTCTACCTGCCAGACCCGGGTCCTCCGTGATGCTCAAGGCTCTCTGGCCCCTCCACCTCTCTCCACCAATGGACAATGTATCCAGCCATCCTCAGTGACTGCCACCTTCTCAACAAAGCCAGCCTCTCTTTCTCCCCCAGTGCTGCCCCATTAGCTCATTGTCCAAGGCTGGGTCAGATGGCCCTGAGTCAAGGCAACAGCCCACCAAACAGAATCAGTCCAGAGCCAGCAGCACAGCTCCAAAGTGGAAAAATGGAAGGGAAAATGATGGTGGCCAGGATACAGAAAGGCTGGCCTGGGACGGCCCAGGCATGGGCTCTAGAAGCCCGGGGCTCCCACCTTAAGTGCCAGGAGTAGAAGGAAGGTTTCAACACTGTAGAAGCCACGGTCCACAAAGTCCCCCATAAAGAGGTAGTTGGTCTCAGGGACATCGCCACCCACCTGTGGGGAGGAAGAAGGTTCTGCTTGGTCTTTTGGACCACTGCAGCGGCCCATGCTCCTATCCAGCTGAGGCCCTTCTTTCACAAAAGGTCCATCCAACTAGAAGCTTCCTGCTCCCCTTCATGCCACCAAAGGAAGGACTTCCCTGTCAGTAAGTGGGGCCTCCAGTCACTCCCAGCTCCCAAGCCCCAGTTTCCCCTACACTCACTCTGAATAGCTCCTTGAGGTCATAGAATTGTCCATGGATGTCGCCGCACACCTGAAAAGTATGAAGGTGGGTTGGCACTCACGCAGTGGTCAGAGGGATGGCCCCTCTGTTCCCAAAACACCCCATGCTTTCAAGAGACTCATGGCTCTTGAGGCTGCCACAACTCCAGGCTGGACATCTACTATCTGCCCAGAGTCAGCCTGCTGTAGTGTCACCCGCCATCCCACCCTGAGTACCAACTGCCCCACTGACAGGGGCCAGAATTGGTTTTTTTTTTCCCAATGCTACTGACTGCTCCTGGAGGACTTGGCCCCTCCCTCCCTCCTTCCAAGTACCCAGAATAAAACTACAGATGCAGAGCCACAGAAATGTGACCAGAGTCACTCACCAAACTGGACTCCCCCTGCCCTAGCCAAGAGCATCCCAAACAAATCAAAATTCCCAAAACATGCATTTCTTAGAGTGGGGCACCCAGGAAGAAAGGAGAGGAGACAGACACTGGGCTCCCTGGGACCCCAGGAATGAGGGGTGGACTTATGGTGTTTCAAAAGATCAAGCCAGGGCTTCAGGGACAGAGTATACTCACGGTGACTGGGGAGTCCACCCTCTGCACATTGCTCTCCTCTACCAAGATCTCTCTGGAGACAGGAGAAGACCAGGGTCACCACAGCCAGGACAGCCCAGCCCAATTCCTGACCTTTTTTGGGGGGGAGGGGAGGACATGAGGTGGTCCTTGAACCGCCAGGGGGCAGGAGTGAAGTGTTCAACTTCCCCAGGATCAGTTGACCATGGCCCTCCACTGTTCAACCCCTTCCAAAGCTCCCAGCTGCCAACACGACAAAGTACCAGCTCTTATCCCAGCATCCAAGCCCTTCCATGCAGACTGTAACTTCCAGCCTTGACTCCCCTGCTACTCCCTCTCAGGTATCCAGTATTTACTCTTGGGAGACAGAGCTCCTTGTTCCCTTAGAGCTCTCCCTAACTGTCCCATAACTGAAGTCTGATATTAGTCTACCAGTCCCAAGACCCTTCTCCCAGACTGTCCAAAGACAAGGGTGGTATCCCCGGCAGGTCAACCATCAGATGCACCTTCAAAGGGAGGATGCACTGTTCCTACATTTTCAACATTTATTTCAATGTTGTCCATGGATGTCCCCGCACACCTGAGAAGGTGCGGACTTTATTTCTGGAAATGCAGTCTACTTCCACTTGAGTGAGGATGACATAAATCACTTTGGCAGTTATAGGTGCCAAGCTTAAGTAGCACCTGTATTTCCAAATTTTGCTCCTGATAAGAGTAGCATTGAACATTGGGGCTCACACCACAGGCCACAACTGTTTATAAGGAGCTATGCACAGATGCCCCCCATCAGTCACCCTCAAAGGCAAGAACAGATGTTTCACAGAGAGGATGTAAAAGCTGAAACATGGGAGGCTGCTGGGTGGGTGGCAGAAGCAAAGGTGGGATTTGAACCAGAGAAGCCTGGCTCCAGGCCTTTTTTTTTTTTTTTTTTTTTTTTTGTGGGAAGGGTTAAAGGAGGGGGCCTGACTCTTTTTATGGAGCTATTCTGAGGGGGGATGGCCCCACGCTGCTCCTCCTCCACCCCACTGTTTCTGCTAGTCTCTTCCCACTAAGGGAGTTCCCCAGGTACAGGGAATGGGAGGATTCACATCTGTCCCTCAGGGGACTCTCTGAGTACAAGGCAGGTATGCCTTAGCTTTCTCCAACAGGAGGCAGCACTGACGGTGGTCCAGGAGGCCAGAAGAGCAACTGGGCTCTCCCACCTGTACTGAATCTTGGGATGAATATCCTTCCATAGCAACTGTTTATAATGACCCTTCTGAGAGACTGGGTGAGGGGGTTCTTTTCATTCTCATCTAATGGATAAACAAAGCAAGGCTTAAAGTGGCAGAGTCGAGGCCACAAAGCTGGAGAGTGGCTGAACTGGAACTTGGGAGCTCAATCTCGTAAGAATTTATGCCAGTCTCTTCAACTAAACCCAAGACACACCTGAAACCCAGCAAGATCAAATGCAGGAGTCTTCCTCCTGCAAAACCATAACTCAGGGGCAGCACAGCACTGGTGCACTCAAGGAACAAGAACCAGGTTCTCTGACACCAGCTATCACTTGCAGCACATCACTAGCCCTAAAGTGACTCACAACTGTTCCCCATTATTTCCACAACTAATAAACCTTCTGTAAGTTCCTAATAATGTGCTAGGCCCTGTTCCTGGATAGGCAGAATCTCATTCAGGCCTCACAATGACTCGAAAAACTTATATAGGTAAAGTGACTTGACCAGGGTCACACTGCTGAGATTCACACCGAAGAGTGCCCAATTCAAAAACTTTTCAGTTCAGACTACTGCAAGCCTCTGTGGTTCCATGGGTTTAATTTTTTCTATGTACCCTCTCAGTAAGCTGAAGTGTTTGAAACTACTGGCTTCAGCCAGTCTCTGACGGGTCCCCAGGCCATGGCCAAGTGCTAAAATTGGTTCCTATTCTGACTAAGCCTAAGATAAGAGAGGCCACCTCAAACCTCAACCTAGTACCTTCTAGCTACATTTCAGTCTCAATTAAGCAGGGTCCTCCCACTCCTCAGTCCTCCAGAGCTCCCTGCTCCCTATCATACCCCATATCGAAATGTCTCTGTCTGGCTATCAACGACCATGGAGCATAGTCAAGAACCTGGGCTCAAAACTCATTTCCTCTCGAACTTGATAACTTACTGTGTGACAAAGTGTAAGACTAGATATCTACACTAAGGTTCAATTTGATCTTCTATAAAATAGAGTAAATGCTTCCTCCTGTCCTGCATATTCCATAGGGCTGCTGGAATGGAGACTGTACACATAAATTTGCTTATTCTGAAAACTCCAGCATGCTATCCCAGCATCAGCTATAATCATTACCACACTGATCCAAGTCCTGTGGGGAAGATAAAATTTATGGGGAAAAAAGATTTAAGTTCCTAAAAATGCCAATCAGAATCGAGGAAAAGAGAACTGAAAACATCCTAGAGCTGGTTTGGTCAGGGAGATTTTCTTGTCTCTTCTTTCTTTTCTTTTTGAGATGGGGTCTCACTTTGTTGCCACGCTGGCCTTGAACTCCTGGGCCCAAGCAATCCTCTGCCTCAGCCTCCCGAGTAGCTGGGATTATAGGTGTGCACTCCTGCACCCAGCAAGCAGATTTTCTTGAGCTGTCAAAAGAGTAAAGCTCCATACAGGCATTTTAAAAGAAGCCTAGTATGTTTATCAATCCCACACAGGTCCTATCTGACTGCTAAGAGTCTGTCTTGAGTGGAGAAGAGCCAACCAAATAATATCAGGGGCACAAATTTAGAACCCAGCTCTGTTACTTCCTCACTAGGTGATCTCAGTCAAGTCACTAGACCTATAATTATGCCTTTCTGTTCTTATGTAAAATGGAGCAAATTAGATTCCAACCTTATAGGTTTGTTGGATGGGAGGATGATGGGGGACCAGGTTATTAGTGGATCTATTGTTCAATAAACAGGTAATTCTCCAGCTCTTCTATAATTCTCCAGCTTGGAAGTCACAGTCAAACAGTTCGCTAAAGGAAGCAGGAAAACTGTCTCCTCAATTGCTGCCCACATATCTTTAGTCCTCTGCTCCTCTCATCCTACTTGGAATGACTTTTCTCACTGGTCCTGCCCCTATCAGATAACCAAAATTATCTTTATTCTTTGTGCCCATCTTCTCTTAGAAGCCTTTACTGATAGTTTCAGCCCATATGATTCTTGCCTTTTCAAATAGCAATAATACCACCTAGTGTTTGTCAAGCCATTTACACTGGACCAAAAGTTTACCTCAAGCACCAGTTCACCGAATGTAGCTTCACAACCATCCTACTAAGCATGATCATCTCCACTTTACAAATAAAGAAACTTGCCCTTGTTGGTGTACTGATGCATGCATGTAATCCCAGCAGCTTGGGAGGCTGAGGCAGGAGAATCACAAATTCAAAGCCAGCCTCAGCAACTTAGCAAGGTCCTAAGCAACTCAGTGAGATTGTCTCAAAATAAAAAAATAAAAAAGGGGCCGGGGATGTGGCTCAGTGGCTAAGTGCACCTTGGTTCAATCTCTGGTACGAAAAACAAAAATAAAAAAAACTTTTTTTCCTTGAGGCACCAGATCAACAACATTTGTAAGAGGCAGAGTTCAGATTCAAACCTAGAGTCACCGCATTCCAAAACCTGGACCCTTAATCACTACATCATTCTACTTCCCATAGAACTCTTAAGTGGGTGTCCATCTAGATCATGCTTAATTCTACTCTGGCTTATTTACCTCCTAGATTAAGCATGAGACTGATCCAACTCCACCTTACTGCATATGGCCTGAAAAATGTCAGGACACAAAATAGCTTCAGACTCCATTCCACACTTCCTAGAAACTTTGAACATCTAAGTCTTCACTTGTAAAACGGGGACAAAAACCACCTCTTTTAAAGGGTTGTTGTTGGGATTAAGATCATTTCATAAGTCAATGCCTTTAACTTCTGTTCTTGCAAGCACTCCTTTTACACCTCTTTGTATTCTTTTCCTGAGCTCAGTCCCTTCAAGAAGCTGCTTCTGTTCGCCCCAATGTTGTTTCCCTGAGTTTTCTAAGTACTTTCTGTAACTCTCCTTTATTCCACTCAAAGCATAAAATCTAATATTTTCAAGTCTTTACCCACATCTACCTTCCCCTGGCAGACTAGGTAGTTCCTGGAGGAAAGCGGAACTATTCTGCTCCTCTCGGGAAAGCTTCCAGCATGGGGCAAGCCCAAAGTTCTGAGCTGGGTCTGCCCCAGGCCGGAACCCCTGGGTGGCAGCTTGGCTTCACTTTTCTGGGGCTCACCTGGCCTTAGCGCACAGGGCCTTGACTTCGCTCTCCTTGATGAGCTCGCAGCGCCGTAGCTGCTCTATCTGCCGGTCCAGGTCGCTGATCTCCGCCATGGCCCACCCCCCCGGCGCGGGTCAGAGTCGGGGCCACCGCCCCCTCCGCACCGCACAGGGGTCTCCTGGGAAAGAAGACCAGCCCGCGGATGAGAGTGTCCGTGCGGGGCACGGGGGGGCGACTAAATTCTGGGGCTGGCCCCCCCGCCTCCCCTCACATCAGCCCCGGGATCCCCAGCGTCCCACCGCTCAGGCCGCACCCCCCCCACTAACTCCCGTCGAACCCCGCGGTCCCGCGCTAAGGACGGTGGCCTAGAGGGGCTTCAGACTATTACCGCCGCTGCGACTCCGGCTCGGGCTCTCGGACTCGCTTGCTTCCTTCCTTCCCTCCGCTTTGGGCCGCCGCCACCGCCGCTTCTACTTCCGGCCCCGCCGCGGAAGCAAAGGGAGGCCAGTTCCGGCGCGCGCCGGATGTGGCGTCATACACACGCCTCCCCTCTCCTTTGCCGCGCCCTGCTCGCCACCCCTAGAGGCGGAGAATGGGAGAGCTGAAGGAAGCGGGGGGTAGCGGATGCGGACTGGGCACCTGGGCGCTGCGAGGTGTTAGAGACGCAGACCAACCCCCTACCGTTACAGTAAGAAAACCAAGATGAAGTTGGGCTCTCGCTAGGCTGAATCACTTCATATTACAAGTTTTTGTTTACCCATTTCATCGTGCCTCCCCTTCTACAATCCTGGGGCCTGTTCGCTATTGCAGCTCCAATGCTTAGGGTAAGTCTTGGCCCAGTAGACATTTATAAATATTCAGTGAAGGAAGAAATCCCAACCTATGTCTCTTCCCACTGCCCCAGAGAAATCTTTGTCAGGGAGGAGCTCCAAAGTTTGGGGCAGAAAGGATCGCGCCCTTCCTGCTCTAAGCCTGTGCCTCAGTCAGCACGACGTCCCTATTACAAAACCAACACCTGACACCATTCTATTGCCTGAACATTTTATTCCTTTTTTAAGAGGAGGAAACTGATTCAGAGAAGTTAAGTAACTTGGTTGTGGTTGCAGAGCTAAAAATTTGGAATCCAGAAAAGCTGTGTTCTCAGTTCTAGGTGTTTTGGGGTTTTTTTTTTCTCCTTCTTTTTTTCCTTAACTGCTTCTGGAACTCACATTGTTATAAAGATTAAAAAGACCAACATTCCCCAAACTGGCATTAAAAACTTCTCTGCTTCCCTAGTCTTTTGCTGCAGGAAGAGGTAACTATTGATCTTTAAACAGTCTTTCCAGTCCCCTTGCCTTTATACATCATGCTGTCCTTAGCGTCGTCTTCTACTGACCTTGTTTTCACTTGCTTTACTTCAGATTTTGTTTTCCTGAGTTGAGTGAGGCTAAGAGAAATGGCCCAAAGTTTCGAAGAGTTATAGAGATGGTTTTTGTTTTTTTTACCACAGGGAGTACTACGGATCAGACCCAGGGACATACACGTTAGGCAAGTGCTTTCCCACTGGGTAACACTTCCAGCCCAGGTTTGGTTTGGTTTTGGATAAGCAGACAGAAGGGAGAGACTTAAGTTTTTAAATTCCTAGAAGGTGGTAGATATCCAGTCAGTGCTATGTAGATCACTGTCGGAATTTTGTAGGATCAGGGAGATCAGAAAGGTCAAGACTTTTTTCTTGAGGGAAGCTTGGAATGGAAAGGATCTGCACCAGGAAAGGGTGGGAGTGAGGAGGTTGCAAGAAATATGTGAAGTGGCAGAACTACTCAGTTCCGTAATAATGGCTAAGATCTGCAGCAGCTAGGAACTGGTCTAGTTTCTGCTACACCCAGGACTGGGTGATAGGACAGGATTCACAGCATGGCCTGGGGCTGAATGTGAGGCCCTCATTATGGCTTCTTGGAATGCAGCAGCTCAGTTCTTAACCTGGAACCTGAGCTCTGTAGTTCATTTTGTGTGTATTTGCATGTCAAGGCGCAGGTATGTGGGAGATTCCAGGTCCAGAGAGGCCTAAGAAGCTATTTCTAAACCCATCTCCTATTAAAATGAGGAAATAGAGCTCGATAGCATTGATTAGGAGATGAACATTAGATGTGTCCAACAATGCATCTTGGGCAAGATAAGCATAAATTGGGAATCTCAGCACCCATTTTCATAGTGGTGGCTACTTTAGTCATGGGGTCTTCTGTACCCTTGTGTCCAAGACTGTAGCCTTATAAGACTTAAGTGGTGACACCTGTAGTCCCCAACTCTGAACCTTATCATATACTGCTAGTTAGACAGGATGGAGCCTAGAAGAAAATTTGACAAGCTCCCAGCCTTTCTCAAAGCCCTGAGTAAGCAAAAAACAGAGGAAGGCCCTACCCCACCCCTTCTACCCTTTTCCTGTTCAGCCACCTCCCTTGGCCCACCCTGCCTTAGATGCCACAAGACAAGGACAACAGACTCCCCCTTAAATAGTTGTTTATTGGCAGTGGGCTGGAAGGGGCAATGGAGTTAGCGCACACAAACACCACACACCAAAGTCACGAGGGAGGCAAGAGTGATGGGAAAGAGCCTGGAGCCCCATGTGGCCCCCTCTTGAAGAGTGAGTGTGAGCAGGGGCCTGGAGTGTTGAGGGGGCAGCCTGAGAATGCCTCAGCTTAGTAGGCATGGTTAGAGACGAAGAGGGATTCGCTGGCTGCAGCCCCGGCCTGTCCACTTGGGGTGTACTTTCCTTGACAGGCAAGGCTGTTGGCCTAAGAGGGGAGAGGAGCCAGCGTGAGAAGGTCTCTTCTCAGAGTCCCTCCCATCCACCCAGACACACCCTGCCCCCATCTGCCCCTGCCTTACCAGGGCTCGCTTGATGTACTCCTCCTGGGCGGTCTTCAGGTTCTCCTTCTTCCCACCCCAGGCCTTCAGAGCAGAGGCCTGCAAGGCTCGGCCATAGGAGAAGGTCAGAGCCCATGGCTTCAGCAGGGGACACTTGTTGATGGCATTGAGATTGATAGATGCCTCCTCCTCACTCTGCCCTCCAGAGAGAAAGGTGATTCCTATAGAACAAGGGTCAAAATAGGGGTGGGGCTTTAGCCAGAGACCCAAGAAATAGGAAGAAGCCCTTAGACACTGCCCTGGAAAGCAGACCAGTTGGGCTCCAGGGTTGTAGGCACAGTTCATCTACCTCCGGGAGGCCAAGACAAGGGAGGTAGGCCTCACCAGGGACGGCAGGGGGCACCGTGCGGCGCAGTGCTGTGACAGTTGCCATGGCAATCTCTTCATGGGAGTACTTCTGGGTGCAGGCATGGCCTGGGGTGACCATGTTGGGCTTCAGCAAGGTGCCTTCCAGGTAAATGTGGTGGTCACTCAGAGCCTTGTAGACAGCAGCCAGAACCTAGAGGAGGGCAAAGTCAAAGTGGACGGGTAGGGTGTGAGCCCAAGGTTTGGGCTCAGCTGCCCATTCCACCACACCATCCCGGCCGAGCAGACAGGCAACCTACCTTCTCAGTTACATACTGACAGCGCTTTAAGTCATGGTCCCCATCAGGAAGGATCTCAGGTTCCACAATGGGCACGATGCCATTCTGTCAGGGGAGGGACAGAGTAGCCACAAGGCCTCATCACCTAGAACCCCACCCACAGGTCCTCACAGCCATTGGCCAGGATCTTATCTTGATGATGATAGGAATGCCCTCAGTGGATTACTGCTGACAGGCATCTCAGATCTACCAGGCGATCCCTATTCTGCCCCTCTGCCTTACAGCATGTCCTCCCAGGGCCCAGCCTCATGTTCAGTGCGTATTGGGAACAGCAGCTTTCGGGGAGGTAGGATCCTGGCAGATGGGGGGCAAGCTAGCCCATGGAGGTGGCCTTTTGGGGACCTGCAGTCCCACCTGCTGGCAGATGCTGGCATAACGGGCCAGAACATTGGCATTTTCCATGATGGCAAGAGATGAGGGGGTGTGTTCCCCAATCTTCAGCACACAGCGCCACTTGGCAAAGTCAGCTCCATCCTTCTTATACTGGGCACAGCGCTCAGACAGCCCATCCAGCCCTGAAGAGAAAAGGAAAGAGTCAGAGCATGGTGGGGGAGGGAGGGATGCATCTCCACTCGCTGGCTGGCAGGGGAAAGATCCAAACAGTTCTCACCTTGGGTGGTGGTCTCGCCGTTTGTTCCCGCCAGGGGCACCACACCCTTGTCTACCTGTTGGGGTGGATGAGGGTAATGATCTCTAGTATCTTTTCCTCCTCCCTCAACCCCAAACTCACTTAATCTCTCACCGACCTCTCCAAGCTTGCCCATATTTTTACTTAGTTATTGCACCCAGACCTGTAAGGTGTGATACATTGGAATATTATTCCACAAGAATATTAACTGGATTGGGTGTCAGGACACCTGGGCTCTACCACTCACTAATGCCGAGCGAATGATTTTACCTCCCTGAACTTCTGGCTTTTCATGTGTAAGTGGGAAAATACCTTGCTCTTAGAATTATAAGGATCAAGAATGCCAGGGCTGGGGTTGTGGCTCAGTGGTAGAGCACTTGCCAAGCACATGCGAGGCCCTGGGTTCGATTCTCAGCACCACATAAAAATAAACAGTACAACTAAAAGAAAAAAAAAAAAAATTAAAAAAAAAAAGAATGCCACCTGCGGCTATAGTATCTGCCTAGCATGCAGGAAACTATGGGTTTGATCCCCAGCACCACACACACACAAACAAGTCCGAGTACACCATAAAGCCTGTAACCAAGGCTCCACCCTAGTCTTTAGACCCCCAACTCAATATTCATCCCCTGCCCTATTAATCTGGATTCCTTTCCCTCTCATTCATTTCCAAACTTAAATCCTAAGGCCCTGCTCCCTCACCTTTATGCCCACGACACCACCCTTGGATTTGATGACTTGGGGGAAAGAACGCCCATCATCCGCCTTCTGGTAGAGTGTCTCATGGAAGAGGATGACACCCCCAATGCAGGGATTCACACGGTCATCAGCAGTCAGCAGCAGCTGGCGGTAGAAGCGCCGATTCTCCTCGGTGTTCTCAGTGCCAATGGACTGCAGCCGCTTGGCAATGCTTCCTGGAAGGGAGCATCACATGGGAAAATAAAGAGATTGACCTGTCACTTCCAACCCTGGGCCCTCCTCCCACTCTTGTCTTGGGCCAGCACCGTACCAGTGGACTCATCTGCTGCCAGGATGCCCTTGCCCGGAGCCACAATGCGGTGAGCTATCTCAGACAGCTCCTTCTTCTGCTCCGGGGTCAGTGCTGGGTATTGGTAGGGCATGGTGCTGGTGGTAGCAGGTTCCTGGGTAAAGGAGACAGATGGGGGTAGAGTAGTTAGCTGGGACTTCTCATGGTCACCCAGTGAACCAGGCCCCTTTCTTGGAAGTCAGGGGAAATGATCCCTACCTCCCCTGCCCCACACCCTGGCAGGTCCTGGGGCACTTCCTGTCCCCAACTCTCCCCTACACCCGACTTCCCTATACTAGGCCTGCCTCCTCCTGTACCTTTCCTAACTCTGTCTGTTGCTGGGTTTGCTCCTGAGTTTGTTGCTGGGTGTTTCCCAGCTGAGAGTGGGGTTGCCCACTGGCAACTGGGGGAAAGGAAAAAGCCATAGCCAGGGACAGGCGGGTCATGTTGAAGCCGGACCCTTCTGGCTTGCGCCTTGCCATGGGGTCACCTTGCCTAGAAACAAAACCGAACCGAAGTATTTTAGAATTTAAAGGTCATGAGTAGGGCAGAGGGCCCCAAATCTCATATGAAAGGTCCCAGAGAAGGTAAAGATCTGTGCATCCAGCCACACCACAACCCCGGGGGCCAGGTCTGAGATTAAAACCCAGATCTCCTGACTGCTATTAGGGTGTTCCTTACAGTCCGCCCAAGATCCCAGGGCTGGCCCAGGCTCCAAGGCTTCAAGGACATCCCAAGGTCAGGATTCTCCCCCCAGGGTGAGGGGAGGGTGTTAGGAAAAAAAAGTAGGAGGCAATCGAAAGCCCAGGAAAGGGCAGCCCAGCAAGCCCAGTCGGAGGTGGAGGGAAGGGTAAGGTTCGCCCGTGCTCACTGCTCATACAGGGAAGGAGAAATGTTGAGGGGGAGGCAAGCGCCCCACCCCTTCCCTGAAAAATGCTCCTGTCTGTTTGCACGGCTGCAGCTGTTCCAGGCTCAGAATCAAGATCACAAGGAAAGATAGGGAAAGTGTTAATGGGTCATCAGGCCCAGCTGAGGGGTTCCCCCCCAATACCAGGGGCTCAGGGTCTCCAGGGGCAGGAATCACCCGCCACCCAGTTGTGCAAATCCTGAGGCAAGTAAAAGCTGCGTCCTCCCCTCTTTGCCTTTCGGGATCTCTATCGAGGCAAAGGGACCCTACGACTTTGTACCAGGGGTCCCTGCAAAGATAGGGATTGGGGTAATGGTCCTTCATCTCGTCCTGCTTCCTCCCCCGCCATGACTCAGCGCGGTGCTGCTGCGTTGCGCAGCTGACCGAGGGAGCTATAGCTGGAGAGGGTTAGGGAGTAGCGGCCTGGAGAGCAAGTCTGTGGGGTGGTAGTGGGAAGATACTGGCCACAGTCCCCGGGTGGGGGCTCCGCGAAGGCGCCCGACCCGCCACTGCCCCAGGATCCTTCTCCATGGTTCCAGACCCTCGCACGTGGCTAGGGGCGCTCACCTGGCACAGAAGGGGGCGGGTTTGTGGGGTGCGGCGGCGGAGGGTGGTGGGCTGGCGGGTGGACTGAGATGCGAACGCTGCAGTCGTCACCGGAACCGGGTTCTGCCGCGCGTTCCGAGAGGAACGAAGCCTATTCAGATCCCGAGGGGGCGGCGCAGGGGGCGGGCAGGAGGAGGCGACTTTGGTCTTTTAAAGACACCGCTCCGCCCTCCTCTGGGTTTTTTCCTTTACCGGGGACTGGAGGCGTCCAATTGCAGGCGAGGGACAGTGCGCAAGGCCGCCCAGAAAGGCGAAGCTAGGAGGCGGCTCTTGGGAGGGGACAAGGCAGCGAGAATACGATCCCTCCCCCATCCCCCCAGGACGTGACTCGGGCCACATCCCGCGGGTCGCCAGGGCCCTCCCCTCCCTTGTACTTCCCCCCCACTCAGTCTGGCGCGCTCTGGAGCGCCGTGACTCAGCCGGAATTTTGGCACGGGATGAAATGGGGATGGGGAGGTGGGGGAAAAGCGATAGAAGAATCAAAAGATACGAAGGCTGGCTTCTCTTCCCAGGTACCATCCCCGCGCCAGGGCAGCCCCAGCTTCCGGCCAGCGTGGTTGCATCGCATGTCACATCATAACCAAATCAAGAGGTCGGGCGTCTGCCTGCCTCGCCCGTGGGCTGTCCTGCTCGGCGCGGAGCCGATCCCTCCCAGTCCTTAACTCAGGCGCAAGAGAGGCGGAGAGAAGGGCGGCGAACGGAAACGCTGGGAGCGGAAGAGAGCGGCCTGGGCTTGCAGAGAGCCATAGCGAGGCCTCCCCCTAGGTGTGGGGTCCCGCCCTGGCAAGGGGTTCCCGCGTCAGCGTGGAGTCGGGCTCCGGGCCGGGAAGGCCAGCCTGGCCTGCTCTGGCACATGCGCTTTCCGCCCGCTGCTGGTGCACACTTGAAAACCAGACTGTGCGGAAACTAACCGCCTAGGACTTGGCCTAAACAAGTGTCCTGAAACGTCTTCCCTGAACCTGAATTCCTTCTCCAATACAAAATCCACCCCGCGCTGATCCGCAGATTTCCGATTTCCGCGCTCCCAGATATTTACTGAGCTTCCCGAATCCTTCCCCCATTCCGACCCCTTCGGCCCACCCCCACATCGCGGAGTTAGGCTAGCTGCCCACCTGCTGCGAGGCTGAAAGGGAGGCGCTGGCAGAGCGTGGTCGGCGGCGAGAGAGCCAGGCGGACACTGGGTTATAAGGCAGCTCCTGCCCTCCCCCCACACACAAATGTCCCCGACCTTCTAGGTAACCCTTGCCCTTTCGCCGCCACGGATCCCCGGCAAAGGACCTATATTTAGGGAAACCTGAAGCCCCTGACATTCAAGCCAGCGTGGGGCCCTCCGTGGGGGAAGGAGGAGGAAGCCTTGGGTCTGCCCTAGGGGGAGGAGGGGTCCCCTCCCACTCACCGGTACTTCAGAGGAAATTTCTTCCTTGGAGACCTAGACTGAAGCTCTTGGTTGTCAAGAGAAATCAATCTTAGACCCGAGGTCTGTGGGGAGGGAAAGGAGTACAGGCAGTTAGATGGGGTGGCTACCCTGCCTCCTCCCACGCCTCCTTCTCTGATTCCCTCCTCCCAGTGACTCTGGAGCCCATGGTGGCTCCATTTTTTTTTTTTTTTTTTTTTTTTTTAAGAGGGAGAGCAGATGCAGGCAAATACTCACCTCCTAAAATAACCAAGAGTTCATGAACAGGGTGTGGTTGGGCATCCCTAAATCCTGACACTCAAGGCCAGCTGAGTCCCACCCATCATGCAGTCTGTGGTGAGCAATGCTCCCCGCATCCTCCAAATCAAATACAATAGTTTACTTGGGGAGGGAAAGAGGGCAGCCTCTCTCCCTCCCACCCTCCAAAGGAGCTGCAGTCCAACTGCCCAAGGGCTCTCTGAGCCCTGCCTTGCAGGGAACCTGGCCCTCCAGTTGCCAGAGTGGTGAGCCATTTGTGGTTCCAATGGCCTGGAGAAAAAGTGTCTTGGGGGCCCTGAGGGAGGGGAGCATGTGGGCCCTGGGGGCTGGCTGCTCCCCAAAGGGCAGGGATCCTGGGTCCTCATCGGAGCTTGATCTCAAAGCAGAGACAGTTGAGGCTCTGGCAGTCAGGAAGTTGGCAGGCACAGGCACAGTCGCAGAGCGGGCAGCAGCGGGGGCACTGAGGAGCCCAACCCTAAGGAGAGGAGAGAGTGGTGAGGGAGGACCAGAGCCGCAGTCTGTTTCCCTCCAAGGGGAGAAGGGAACAGGGGGGTTGTGGAAGTCGCAACTGCTAGTGGTAGAGAGTACCATCTACCCTGTAATCCCAGAGATTGGGAGGCTGAGACAGGAGAATCGCGAGTTCAAAGCCAGCCTCAGCTAAAGGGAACAGCTAAACAACTCATTGAGACTGGTCTTTAAATAAATATAAAATAGGGCAGGGGATGCAGCTCAATGTTCGAGTTCCCTGAATTCAATCCCCAGTGCCAAAAAAAAGTACCATCCACCATTCCTGAGAACAAAGCTATTCCCTGTGCTGCTGGGAAATCAGCAATGAGGCAGTGTTCCAGCATTTCAGCTCAGGAGCTGGAGTCATTACTTAGGGGTTCTCTCCTTCTTCCCATTGCTTACATAAGGAGGCTGAGCACCAGTGGGTCCTTGGTCTATGCTAGAATTGAGGTGTCCCAGTGAAGATGGTTCTGCTACAACCTCATGGCCTTGTGCAATTGAGAGGCGATAGGAAGAGAAAGCATGCGTGTTTTTCTGTCCATCATGAAAAGAATTGCAGTGGTTATATGGACTTCTTTCTTGGCATGAGACCCAACTGCAGGATGTCATTCATTGTTGAGCCCAACTTTGTGTAGGGCACAGACTACATTCATGAGTGATTTTTAAAACTTTCTAGTTTTCTTTGAAAAATGACAATTTCAATTTTTTTAAATTTAAGATTATATCTTTTAATTATCACAGTCCTGAAGAGTGGGCCTCTTTATAAAAAGGAAATAGAGGCTCAGAGAAGGGAGTGACCTGCCCAAGAGAAACAGTAAAGCTGGGATGGACCAGGGTAAGCTAGTCTTTAGGCCTACGATGCCCCAGTCCCCACTATCTCCCAGGACTAGGCATGTCAACTTCATTCTGGGGTACAAAGGCAGGCCAGTTTTTCTCCTGTCCTCCACTGGGCCAGTGTAGGGAATTTGGCAGGTGTCCAGTATACAGAAAAATGTTGAATGAATGGATGAATCTAAACACTTCATTTTTCCCTCTTTAGGCAAAAATAAGAGGGCTTCTAGGCTCCAGGAAAACAAGGTCTGTTGGTCAGGGAAAAGGAACATCATGTCCTTACAGATAGGGAGATCTGACCCCTCCACTTACTGCTCCTTTGCCTGGGACAAGGATGATCTGCAACTGCCCCAGGCATGGACTGGAGGCAGGCCAAATGGCTGCAGTGGGACACACCCAGGATGGCTGTGTGACAGAAGATTGGCTCCTTGAGAAGTAACAGTCACAGTTGCACTGTTCAATCAGAGACCTGGACAAGCCAGGAATAGGGGAATGACCTTTTCAACAGCTGAGGTTTCGGGGTGCGGTGTCAGATGACTGGTGAGATCAGTGTCACTAGGGTTCCAGCAAGGGGAGGGGATTTGCCAACTGCAGGCAGAGGGGTCTGAATTGGGCTGTGCTAATGTCTACAGAGGGAGCGGGCTAGAGGTGTCACGGTGGAAGGGAGAAATGGTTTTTGTGTGTTTGATGAGGGTGTGGTTTGGGGGTGTCTCTGGGGAGTCCCAGTTTGGGGATGAAGTCGGCTCTGTGGGTTTTGAAGACCACACCATCATTCTGTACACAGAGCTGGTGGCTGAGAGCAACTACACTGCCCTTACCTCAGAAACAGGGCATTAAAAGCATTTCTTGGCTCTGTGCACTGAAGGGTTTAGATCCAGTCATTAATAACTGGCTAATGGGTTTCTTGACTCTCACAAGTAGCCATGTGGCTTCTGGAAGGAATCTGCTGTTTAAGTACATTAAACAAGGACTCCACAAGACTGTTAACCCTTGCATTTCTAGAACTAGGCTCTTTCACTTTGGAATTTCCCTTGGTCTCCGTGAGGGCCAGTCATCATTTTACAGGATACA
Source organism: Callospermophilus lateralis (assembly GCF_048772815.1). Classification (NCBI taxonomy): domain Eukaryota; kingdom Metazoa; phylum Chordata; class Mammalia; order Rodentia; family Sciuridae; genus Callospermophilus; species Callospermophilus lateralis. The sequence goes on from NC_135323.1 coordinate 20,721,396, forward strand.
GCTCAGGCTCGAAATTCAGAAAGGCCCAGACTTGAATCTCAGCTTGGCTAATTCATGTTCTGAACCTCAGTTTCTCCATCTCTAAAATCAATACAGCACCTGCTTCACAGGGTCACTTAGAGAGTCAGTGGGAAGCACTGAGCCTATACTTGATAGGAGCATTCTCATCACTGTAGTTCTGCTCCCCCTCAACAGTAATTCTTAACACTGGTGTGGATCAAAATCATATGAGAGCTCACTAGAAGGTCACAAACTACAGTCCCACTCCACACCTACTGAGTGCGTGGCTTTCCCTTTAACTCCCACCGGCTTCTGATCATACACATGGCTGTCAATCAACCCACTATATCATACCCTCCTTACACACTCTACTGTAATTGCCTATCTCTCTCTGTCCATGTAAGCCCTGGGAGGGCCAGGACCTTGTCTGTGTTGTTTCTGCTGAGCCCCTGGGGTCCAGCACAAAGCCTCAACAGTGACTTCATAAATATTTTGATGAAATTTAAATGAAAGGATAAGATCCTCACCATTTGCCAGGGAAACCAACATGGCAGGCAGGTTTTTCCTGAGAAAGGAAAAGAGCCCTGGGTTTGTGGTCTGGCTGGCCCAGCTGTGTGACCTCAGGCAAGTCACTTAAGCCTCTGTGAGCTTAAATGTCCACAACTGTAATACAGGCAGAGCTCTGTCACCTTTGTGGCTGTCATTGTTACTATAAGGAAACTAGCGAACACAGGGACTGCAGTGTACTTTGAGGAAAGAGCTCAAGGACAGGATGACCCTGCCTGCCCTTGGCTCTTCTAGATCCCTTCCTGCCTAACTCCAGCAGAAGCCGGAGAGGTTCAGGCCCTAAAGTCTCCATGTCTGGAGCCTTGCCAATCCTACAGCCTTGAATTGGCAGGTGGGGGGACCCAGTCCTTCTTTACAGTACATCTCACCCCGCCCTCTCTCATAAGGAAGAGATGCTTCCCTGTCAGTTTACCTCATGCATACAGACAGGCAAAGGGACTATGTCCCCAGGACAGGGGGGCCACAACTCACTTTGTAATTGAGCATCTCCTATAAGATAGGAGTTTCTAGATAGAACCCAAAGTCGTCTTTTTTCTTCCCCTTTCCCTCTCATCAGTAATGCTGGGGCCCCACTCCTGGCTATCCCTGGGGAATCAGAAACAGATTATTTGAAAGAGGAGAGCTCCTTGTCCCACAGTTTATTTTGAAACTCAAAACATCTGCTAGGAATTTGCAGCAAGCCCAGTTAGCCCAAGTTTTGACTTTGCTGGGGCTTGTTCTTTTATCCCCCACTTCCTCCTAGGGAAGGTCACCGCTCCAAGGGCAGAAGCTTTGCCGTCTAATTCTCTGAGCTCAAAATATCACTGTCTAGAAAGGTGGTCAATCACTAAACATCTTTAAACCCACAAATGTAAAAATGGCTTGTCTTCGGTGAGCCAGGCTTCTCCCCTGAGGATTCTGCCGCAGCTAGGACTGTGGAGCAATTTTCTAAGCAAGTTTTTGCTGGGTAACACTGAAAAGCCATTCAACTTCCCCAAGCCAGTTTATCCCCCTGCAGAAAGGGCATAATAATACTTATCCACCTACATGTTCAGGCATGGATAGGCGGCCAAGGTATCATGTCAAGTTTAAAGGGCAGGTAGCAGTTTTGGTGACATCGTCTATATGGTGTGACTCCATTTTTGCCAAATAATAGTAAGGTGCAGTAGTAATAGTACTGGATATTAGCATATGAGGGACATACACAAAATGTAGCCACTTTGGATTTGAGAATTGGTTTATAAAGTGATTTATATTTTGTGGTTTTACATGTGTGCTTTGTAAATAATACTTTTTGTAATATTTTTGTAAACATATATATAAGTTTTTTAAAATACCCAACTAGCCAGGTATGGCGGCACATGCCTATAATCCCATTGGCTTGGGAGGCTGAGGCAGGAGGTCCACAAATTCAAAGCCATCCTCAGTAACTTAGCAAGGCCCTAAGCAACTCAGCGAGACTCTGTCTCAAAATACAATATAAAAAAGGGTTGGGGACATGGTTCAGTGGTTAAGAGCCCCTTGGTTCAACCCTCCTACCAAAAATAAATAAATAAATACCCAAGTCACATAACTAGTATGTATCAATTAAAAATTAAAATTAAAATACATACCTAGATCTCAGGGTTTCTAGGAAAAATAATAATGCCAATAAAGTGGTGTTCTCTGGAATATAATATTCACTCAATGACTCTCAGGTGCTCTGTGAGCTATTTTTCCTTTTTTGTTGTTTTTTCAGTCCCCATGAGTGCTCTACCACTGAGTTCCCAGACCCTTTAAAAAAAATTTTTTTTTTTGAGACAGGCCTCACTGAGTTCTTGAGGCTGGCCTCAAACTTACAATCCACCTTCCTCAACCTCCTGAGTTGCTGGGATTTCAGGCATGTGCCACTGTGCCTGGCTTAGCTATTTTTCCTTTTAACTACCATTTTCGGAAGTGTTGATTATGTGCTGTGCATGTTGCACAGATCACCTTTCCCTGGCGGTTGCCCTATTTTCCTCAGGTAGCGGTCATCGTTAGACAGGACCTGATGTGCTGTTATGTTGTCTTCACATAGCTCAATACCTGAACCGTGCCTCACCTAGAGTTGGTGCTCAGTAACAAATGTGATTGAACAGAGACAATAAAGGCACAGATCATCCCTAGATCAGAACTCTGCGGGGCAGGGTGAGAACTCACAGCTTCGCTGGGTTGGGGGCAGCAGGCATCCAGGTAGCGGCCTGGGCTAGGCAGAGGGAAGTCACAGGCTTCTGCACAGGTCCAGCAACAGTCTTGTAAGGCACCTTTCTTCCTGCAGGGGGAGCTGCAGTCTGTGCAGCAGCCCTGGGCCTAGGAGATGGGAGGGCTCAGGATCCGGGGAGCAGCAGAGCAGGTAGGTAGGGACGGCTAAAGGGGGCGAGATAAGGATGGCCTGGGGACTGAGAGGAGGGACTCCCGGTCCCATGAAAAGGATCGATGCAGGGACTATAGGATGAAGGTGCCTCACAGTAAAAGTCTGCAGATGAGGGGCAGATAGACTGGCATCCCGTTTTCCAGAACCCACCCTTTATTCCCCACGGCCCCCTCACCAGCAGGAAGTGCCTAGTCAGCAGCACTAGGCCCAGCAGCAACAAGTAGATGCCCACGGCAATGAAGACGATGGCAGGAATGGGCAGCAGCAGGGGAGGGCTGCTGGCAGAAGCCTGGGTTGGATCCCATGGGCTAGAGGAGGCCTGGATAAGCAGAGGAAGGGGGGTGACAAGGAGGTGGGGGGGGGGGCAGCAGGAACACAGGAGGACACAGGGGTGGCTGGGAGAGGAACAACCACTAGACTAGGGAGAAAGAGTCAATTGGATGACCCCTTGACTCACCATCTTGTCCCCCAAACCTGCCTTTTCCCCTGTCGTCCCCATTTCACCGCCATCCAATACTTCTAGAATCTCCCAGGACTTAAAAACTCTTCTCTTCAGTTCGCTTCTCCAAATAGATCCCATCTCTGACCCCACTGCCACTACTTCACCCTCTCTCCCGGATGACTTGGTAGACTCTTTATCTTGCCGGGAACACCGGAAATGTGCCCTCCAGCTGTTAGTCCATCCAGGACCCTGTTTTTCTCCCAGCTCTTGTCCTAAGCTGGAAGGGTCCATGCTGGGTAAAAAGCTCCTTCCCCAGCCCTAGCTGGAGGCGAGCAAAGTCAAGGGGAGCTGAGGCGCGGAGGGGGCCGCAGCAGGGTAGGGAAGGGGCCTGGACTCACGTCCATGGGGCAGGGCTGCGCCAGTCACTCCAGGAGCTGCAGAGAAAAAGAAGGACCTGGGCTCAGAGGCTGAGAGGGGCCGCTGGCCCGGGTGCCCTCTCCTCCTCCCATTTCCCGTGTGGGGAAACTGAGGCCCAGAGACGGCTCCGGTCTGGACCGTCGTAGGTGGTCCGGGATGCAGGGGCGGCGCCTTCCTCCCAGGCCCCAGCCAGGCCCAGGTCACGCCCCTCCGCGGCCCCACACCCGGGCTCCCTCGGGCCACCGGCCACGCATCCCCATCACCTGCACCCTCGGAGCCGCCGGCAGTTCACAGATTCCGCGCCCGCGCTGGGTTCAATCCGCCGTGGCGCCAGCACCGCCCGGGACCTTGCGCTGCTTCTTGCTGTTGCCATAGGGACCAGAGTGCCGCGCCTACGGCGGCCGCCGAGACTCAAACACCCTCTTCCCGCCTAGCTTTTCCCGCCTGATTTTCGGCCAAGGGTTCTGAACCGCCATCCTTTGGGCTTTCCCGCTGGAACTGAACCGGAATAGCGAACTGTCACCTGCCTAGGTAGGATCTCCTTCAGGCGCTAGCTGTTGGAGGTGCCGCCCTGGATTCTGGGTGCTGCAAAGGAAGGACTGAAACCCTGGGCTACTGCACCAATTTGCTGTGTGACTTCGCCCAAGTTAATGAGACTTGCTGAGTCTATTTCCTCATCTACAAAAGGGGGAGCCACCTGATTCACAGGAATATTGTGCAAATCAAAACTACTTGTTAATTGGGTGGAATTATCAATATTTTGCCAACCTGACCTCATGTCTCCATCCTTACACCTATTTTTTTTTTCAGCATTCACATCATTGTCAAAGTTATTTCCTACCACACACATCAGATCTTGTTCCTTTTCTGCTTTCAATCTTCCAAAGGCTTCCTACTAGATCCTGGATAAAGCCACCACTGTGGGTCCTGGAGTTCTGACAAAGAGGCCAATTTCCTGTCTTCACATTGCTGGCATTCTACTGCAGGAGGGGAATCAGATAATATATGTAAAACAAATCAGATTTGATGCCCAGTCCGTTCTTTTAAAGCTCCTCATAAGATCTGTTGAAGGTTCCTGAGTTAGTGCTCAGGGTCTTATAGCTCTGCGGCTTTGCAGATGCTGTTCCCTTTGCCTATCACACCTTTCCCTTCACTTCTTCATGACAAACCTCTTCCGCATCCCTCAAGCCTGTGCTCAGTTGTGCCTCAGTGGGTTCTTGCTGCCAACCTCAGGAGGAGGTGGATGCTTTGGGCTCTGAGTTCCCACAGCCCTAGATAGGCGCTGCTAGTCAAGCATCACCTTGAGGTATTTGACTTCTCCACTTCAGTGTCTGGCTTCCCAGGTAGATTGGGGGCTGGGGCCTAGTCTGATTCATCTCTGTAGCTCAAGCACTTGGCCTAGCCTCGGGGATCCCACAGTAATCAATACTCACTGATTCTATGAATGACCCGAATCCAACTCTGTCCATGAAGGAAGAAGTGTTGGTGCTGTCATCTGGGGGCCAGGGCTGCCCTGGCTGGCAAGGCCCTCAAGGATCCCCCTCTCACTCCTGGCCTTTGATTGCACACACACAAGCACACCTCCCACGGAGACCCCTGACTTCCTATGCAATGCTGCAGCCTGGCGTTTCCCCCCAATTGCAATGCCACTCCATTCCCCCTTTCACTCTTCACCCTGATGTACCTCCTGGTCACAGCTGCTGTCCCAGGGGGTTTCCTATGCCATCAGGCAGCCACAGAAATTGCCAGGCACTGCATCCCTGGGTTCCAAATCGCCCCTCCTACCTTCAACCACACCAAGGGGTTCCCAACCACTCCCACTGCCACCCTAGACCCCTGGGGGGGTTGAGCCCAGAAAACAGGACTCTCCCCATGTCACCATTGTTGATTGGAAGGCAGGGTCTGATTGCCTTCTCGGGGCTGTCTTCTTTCTTGATAGAGTCCCCGAGGATCAGGAAGAGGCCTGTTCCCACCTTGGCCACAGGAAAGGTCTCTGGTGATACATATCCCCACCCTCTCTTCAGCTGGAGCCAACAGACACGTCAGCTTTGGCGAGGGTTCTGGACACAGCCATGGTCTGCAGTGGTCAGACTCACTGCTAATGGTGTTCTGTTCCTACTGTTGGCTCATACATTATGCAGGAAGGTGGACAGTGCACCAGGCCTTGTTGCCAGGCAGGCTAGTGGGAGGGGTGACGTATGCACCCCACTCTGCCAAAGCCCCACTTCTACCCACATCATACCATTTGTGGGAGGCAGCGAGAAACTGACTTCACAGTAGCTGGATAAACATCAGTGTCCCTCTCCCTGAAGGTTAAAACTGGGGATGTTGGATAGTATCACAGGTTTTTCGTGCTGCCCTTAGGGAAGGGAGACATGCTCTGGATGATCCTGGGCCAGGTGGGAGACTGGCCACAGAGAAGGCCAGAGATGGAAGAAGCCTGGTCAGACTTGGGCCTGGGCCTGGGAAGAGCACCCGCAGATCTGATTTTGATCTAACCCTTCAGCCCCCTCCTATGGCTAGCAGGCAGCATTGTCTCTTAGAGATTAGGCTCACCAGCCTCCTGATTATAAAAATGAAAGGCCTGTGCTTGGTAATTACCCTGGGGGGCCAAAGAGCTGAGCCAGCATCAATAGAGGCCTCTCTGCAGACCTTATCTTATTTAATCCTCCCTGTAGACCTGGGTGACAGCAGCCATTATTTCCACTTTATAAATGGGAAAGAATGAGGCCCACTTGGGGAAACAGACACTTTAGAATCAAGCAAGATCTGGCTATTGGAAATCTAGTTCTGACATTGTGCCTGTGTGACCTCAGGCAGATCAACTGACCTCACTGAGCCTCAGTCTTCCTCACCTGTAAAGTGGGGACTTCCACAAGAAGCTGGCAGAATTTGTGCTGGTTAGAGAAAGGGTTTGTAAAGTACCTAGGATGGAACAAGAGACCATAAAAAATATCAGAGAGCTCAGTGGTAGAGTACTTGCCTAATATGAGCAAGGCCCTGGGTTTGATCCCTAGAACCACAAAACAACAACAAAACAATTAATGGAGATCACAATGGATACCTAGGAACTATGCTTTATGCATATCTTCTCACTTAATCATCTCGGCAGCCCTTTGTAGCAGCTCTGTTATTGTCCCCATTTATAGATAAGAAGCCCAAGGGACTCAAAGGTGAGTCACATATAAGGACTCTTGGCTAGTGAGAGGGCAGAACCAGGATCCAGGTCCAGGCAATGGGACTTTATGTATATACACAACAGGGGCTCAGAAAGGCACTGCAACTTGGCCAAGATCACACAGCCAACATATGGGGACTTGGGCCCTTGCTGTCTGTCTCCTTCTCCTCTGTTGTGCTTTTTTTGGACTGGATCGCTTGGAATTGTACCTCACCTGGGACAGGTACAAACAAAAGTACTAAATAATAAATACCCAGGCACCCGGGCCAAGACTCTCCCCAGAGCACGAGTGGGGGGAGTTGGGCCTTCTCTTGGTGTCAGGTGGGGAACAGGCCACTCTGACTGCTTATTGTTTACTTATTCACAGCCTGCGATGATATCACAGCTGCGCACCCGCAGGGCAGAGGCCCGCTGTGCCCAGGTAAAGAGGGTGAGCACAGCAGCCTGAAGCAACAGGGACCCAGGTAAACCGGTGGCAGGTCTGCCAGGACAGGATGGGGGGAGAGACTGGTGTGGGGAGCCCGGTGGGAGCAGGGAGACGGCAGTGCCACCCCACACTGCCCCTTTACATGCGGTGGTGGCCAAAAGCTTTCTGGCTGCACTCCCAGGCCAGGACTGGCTGGTACCATCTCCCTTTCTTCACAGGGGAGCCCACACACTTCTAGAACACCCGACAGGGTGCAGTGTGCACAGTGCATCCCATCTTGGTTTATTTTAGGTAGTAAAGCAGTTCGGCATCCACTTCCCTTTCAACACTTCTAAGATGGCTCCAGGAGAAAGTCTCCTTCTGCTGCCAGGGCCTCTTAACACCTTTCTATCTGTGCTTATCTTTTTCTCTTTCTTTTAACCAAGAGACAGCAGCCTCAAGCTCAGAATGTGCAGTGGGGACATCTTCTGGATAGAAGGTTATGGCCTGTCCAATTTATATATGTATATATGTTACTTGTCTATTTACAAGCGTTCTATTTCTTATCGTAATTAAAAACTTTCCTTTTAGTTAGACCCGGTGACAGTGATGCACCCTGTGATCTCCAGCACCCAGAGAAGCCCTGGGAAGAGAATCGAAAGTTCAAGGCCAGCCAGGACAACTTAGTGAGACCCTGTCTCAAATAAAATAAGAAAAGGTGGGTATGTATCTTGGTAATAAAGTACCTGTGGGCTTCTACCCCAATAAAAAAAAAAAAAGTATCCTTTTAGAGTACATGGTTAAAAGTGGGAACCCAAGAATTCAGACTACTAGGTTCACGTCCTGTCTCTGCCCCTAACTACTACTTGTGTGACCTTGGGCAAGTCATATAGCCTCTCTGTGCCTCAATTTGTTCATCTGTACAGGGAAGGTATTTCTAAAGTTATTATGATTAGATAATATATTATTATTATTATTAGATAATATACGTAAAGGGCTTAGATTGGTGCCTGGCATCTGTCAATGTTGTATAATTATTTGCTATTATTAGGTCAAATAGTACAAAAAACAAAACAAAACCATTAACTGAGGTTCAGGAAACACTTCTTTGAATCCATTCCATCATTTTGCACATCAGGGAACAAAGGTTTGGAGAAGATAAGAAGCTAAGCGAGGATATTGGTAAGTTTTCGATTCCCAGTCTCATGATCAGACATTTTAATAATGAATAAAAATACCTTTGAGTCTCGACTTATGCATTTGAAAAATGGAAACATCTCATTGGAGATTGGTATAGTGTGTGTAAGGGGGACTCAAAATGTTTGTCAGTGTGTTTTTGCTCCTGAATTCTCAACTGGGGTACATTGCCCCTCAGAGGGCACAAACTGGTTCTTGGGTCAGGCCCCATGGTGCATGCCTGTAATCCCAGCAACTCAGGAGGCTGAGGTAAGAGGATCCCAAGTTCAAGGCCAGCCTCAGCAACTAGCAAGTCCCTATGTAACTTAGTGAGATCCTGTCTCAAAACAAGAAGGGATGAGGATGTGGCTCAATGATAAAGTGCCCCTGTGTTCAATCCCTAGTACCCCTTAAAAATTGGTTCTTGGGGCAAAAGGATCTTACTCTTTAACATATGAAGCACAGATGTACATAAACAGATGTACAGAACATCTATGTCGTCAAAATTTCATGATGGGGGCTGGGAATGTGACTCAGTGGTAGAGTGCTCCCCTCGAATGTGTGAAGAACTGGGCTCAATCCTCAGTGCCTAAAACAATTAAAAAAAAATCACAATGGGCAGCAATTAGGAGGAAAAAAATACACACACACACCTATACCCACACCCACCCACCCCCACACACACACACACACACACATTCAAGTCTTCTTAAAAGAGCAGTAATGGGGGGAAAAAAGGTTGAGAAACACTGCTGTCAACCCAAGGCTGACCTACATGGGTTGTGACCCACTAGTGGGCTGTGAAATCATGACCAGCATTTGGGGGAACCACACAAAAGGCTGCACATCAGGACCAGGCAGTACTGAGAGAAAGTTCCCCGGGTGGAGGGAATTTTCCACTCTCAGTGGTAGAGCACATCTTAGCATACTCAAGGCCCTGGATTTGATCCCCAGAACTAATAATAATAATAATAATAATAATAATAATAATAATAGTAGTAGTGGTAAAGTTTGCTTTCAGTTCAGTTCATAAAATAAAAGGTAATTCTGGAGAGGTGGGAGTCACTTTTAAAAAGTTGAAAGCCATTACTCTAACCACTCTTTCTCCCAGATGCAGTGGTACATGCCTGAAATCCAGTGGCTCAGGAGGCTGAGGCAGGAGGAACTAGAGTTCAAGGCCAGCCTGAACAATTTAGTGAGGCCCTAAGCAACTTAGTGAGACCCTGTTTCAAATAAAAATAAAAGGGGCTGAGGATGTGCTCAGTGGTTAAGCACCCCTGGGTTCAATTCCCAGTACCCAATAATAATAATAAATGAATAAATAAGATTAAAATTGGGCTGTTGGTAGAGTGCTTGCCTCACATGCACAAGGCCCTGGGTTCAATCCCCAGCACCACACACACAAAAAAAAAAAAGAAAAAAAGAAAAAGAAAAAAAAAGTATCTGGGGCTGAAAGATCAGTGGATCAGTGGTGGTAGAGCACTTGCCTCACATGTGTGAGGCCCTGGGTTTGATTCTCAGCACTGCATATAAATAAATGCATAAAATAAAGGTCCATCAACATCTAAAAAAATATTTTTAAAATAAGATTAAAATTTTAAATAAAGAAAAGGGTTGGAGATGAAGCTCAGAGGTAGAGCGTCCCTGGGTTCAATCCCCAGTACAGAAAAAATAAATAAATAAGCGAACAGGCAGACCACTGTTTCCCCTCACCCTTTAGTTCCCAGGCAAGCCTGCGCAGCCTTGGACTGTCTGGCTTGAAACAAGAAGATATTGATGACAGGAGAAAGAACTGCAGGGGAGCCCGAATCCAGTGAAACGCGGACCTGACCTTTCCCGGCTCATGGCCCCAGAGCTCTCGGCCCTCCCTCACTCTGCGTTCCAGGGTAAGCCACACATCCAGGGCAACACCAGCACCCCTCAGCACCAGAGGGGGGCTGGCCCACTTACTCCTGCCTCTGCCTGGGCTCCCCTCCCAACCTGGGAGGCAGCAGTCATAGCTCTGCCATTGACTGTGCCACCTGGGACAAGTCACCTAGCTCTCCCAGCCTCAGTTTTCTCAGCAGTAAAATGGGAGCATGTTTTGGAAGGTGTTAGGGAAGGCAGAATGAGAGGGTAGAGAGATTTTAGCACACAGCCTTCTGGGTGCTCGCGATGATAGTAACTGCATGCTGTGGGAAGTCATTTATGTACATTATCTCTATTTAATCCTCACAATGAACCTGCACAGAGGAGGGCAGACTCCAGAGACAGGTTGGCCTGGTTTCAAATCCCAACTCAGTGTTATCTTTCAGTGTGTGTGGGCTGAGTCATGAAAGAGAAAGTATCTCTGGAAATATTTTTCTTTCTTTCTTTTTTCTTTCCTCTTTCTTTTCCTCTCCCCTTCCCTCCCTTCCTTCCTTTCTCTGTTTTTAGATATCATCTCACTGTGTTGGTTAGAACTCCTGAGATCTAACTCCTGCCCAGCCTTCTGACTAGCTGGAACCACAGGTGTGCACCACCCACTGGGCTCTTGTCCTAACTTTTTTTTTTTTTTAATATTTATTTATTTTTAGTTGGACACAATACTTTTACTTCACTCATTTATTTCTATGTGGTGCTGAGGATCGAACCCAGGGTCTCGCACATGTGAGGAGAGTGTTCTACCGCTGAGCCACAACTCCAGCCCCATCTTGTCCTAACTTTTAAAGTCCATCTGGATTCCTTTCTTTGTGAGCTGTGCTGTCTTTTTAAAAAGGAGATTTCACTGGGCACAATGATCACACCTGTAATCTTAGAAACTCCAGAGGCTAAGGTAGGAGGATCACAAATTCGAGGCCAGCCTTAGCAACTTAGCAAAACCCTATTAAAAATAAAAAGGGCTGAGGATGTAGATCAGTGCGAGAGCACCCTGGGTTTAATCCCTAATACCTACCCCCCCACTCCCACCCCCACCCCCATGCATGCGCGCGCACGGGCACACACACACACATACACACACACACACACACACACAAAAGAACTTTTCTCTCACTCCCATTTATAATGACTTCAGTTTACATCACATTGACCAGGCATGTAACTGCAAGAGTAGCTGGGAAATGTAGTTTTTAAATGGACACATTCAAAAGGAAAAAAGTGAGATTGGACACTGATCACTGGTTAGGCACCCAGAGGCCTCATCTTAAATCACTTTACCTTGCTCTTGGCTTAATCTTTAATCTTCAGAGGCCCATGGTGAAGGTTGAGTAGTTAAGTAGCAAGAACTGGGGGCTGGGATTGTGGCTCAGTGGCAGAGCGCTCACCTGGCATGTGGGAGGCCCTGGGTTCGAACCTCAGCTCCACATAAAAATAAATCCACAGAAAAATAAATAAATAAAAAAAAAAGATATTATGTCCAGTTACAACCAAAAAATAAGTATTAAAAAAAGTAGCAAGAACTGTTAACAGACATAATTCTAAAAATATGAATTAAGATGTTTAAATTGTATTCAGGACTATCTTTTTCCTCCTTAAAAAAACAAAAACATAACAAAAAAAAAAAACTCATAAAATAAGTTCAATCCCCAGCAGCAAAACAAACAAAAACCCTTTAATTCCTTTAGGATAATGAGTTTTTGAGTTTCCTATATCTGCTTAACATTATAGAGACCAACAGATTCAGAAAATATGGTTGAAAGAAATACTGTACCTCATTCCCTTCCTGACTGTAACCTTGGGGTAGGTACCAAGCCTTTCTGTATCACTGTTTTCCCAACTGTAAAGTAGATACAATAATAATCCCTACCCACAAGGTTATTTGGAAAAAATGATTTCATGTTTTTAAGCACTCAGATCAGAGTCTGGCCCACAGTAAATGCAATATAATTAGCTGTCATTATGATCTCAATCTCACAGAGGAAGATACCGAGGCCCACAGAGGTTCTGTTCACCATCATTCAGGGAATGAAGAGCCAAAATTTCCTTAGCATTTTTAATTTTTTTATTCACTTACCTGCGATACTGAGGAATGCTCTGCCACTGAACTACATCCCAGTCCTTTACATATTTTTTTTTCTTTTGAGACAAGTTCTCCCTAAATTGCCAGGCTGAACTTGCAATTCTCCTGTCTCAGCCTCCCTTGTCGCTGAGGTGCTCCAGGGCCAGTTTCTCTACTGCCCCACACCTTCCCCCACCACCACCACAGAATGGACCCAGAGACGTTCAACCACTGAGCCATATCTCTAGGTTGTTTGTTTTTGCTTTCTTTGATTTTGAGACATGGCCTCACTAAATTGCTTAGAGCCTCACTAAATTGCTGAGGCTGTCCTTGAATTTCAGATCCTCCTGCCTCAGCCTCCAGAGCTGCTGGGATTAGACACATGAGATGTGGCAATAGGCTTCTCTACTACTTTTTAAAGCAATAACCGACCTTTCTTATTCTCCCTCTTCTTCCTATTCTTTTTCTTCCAGCTCCGCCTCTGAAATGCGCTGTCCATCAAGTCATCAACGAGCTCTAATTGGCTAATTCTACACAAGGTGCTAGAACGCCCTGCCCACTTCCGCCCCAGCAGAAATAAACGATAGGGCACCTGTGTCAAGAGGTTGGCCAATGGGAGGGCGATGCTCCTGTGGCTCCAACTGCCTCGGCTGAGCAGCCTCGTGCCCTTGCAGTTTGACATCTTCCTTGTAGCCTGAGAAGGTCCCTTCGGAAGCACTCCAGGGATGGAGGATGGCAGGCCCCGACCACCTGCGTCCCTCCTGCGCCTTCCCCACTCCTCTCCTCCTCGGAGCGGGTGGGAAGGGAGGCTTTGCCAGGCAAAAATAATATCTATGTAAATATCTGTGTTTTCAGGGTTTCCTTTTTCTTTTTTTCGTTTTTATGGGGTAAAAATCACTTTGGCTTTCTTTTTTTTTTTTTAATGTTATTTTAAAATTTCAAGTGTTTTGACAATTTGAACACCCCCTCCCTTCCTTTTCCCAAGTTTTGGGTGCTGAGGAGAAACATCAACCTCCCTCTCAGTCCTCCCACCTTGTCGCTGAGAGGTGAGACCCTGTGAGAAGTCTGAGCCCCTGGGAGGAGTCAAGGGTGACATAGGAACGGAGGTTGATCAGGGTGGAGTTAAGAAAGGGCAGGCACATCACTGCGGTGGAGGAGAAAGAGAAGCCATTTTAAGGTGTGAGATGGACTAGGAGGTGTAGGTCAGCTTCAGGGATGGCAGGGAAAATGAATGAAAAAATACTAGGTTTAAACAAAATGAAACAGAACAAAACCAAACACCAGGATGTTCAATTACCCCGGATGAAGGATGTTAGAAACGCAATGATTTTCAATGGCTGCAGCTGAGTGGATCTCACGGACCACTGCAGGGTTGAGGAGTTCTCATAACCATTTCTTTTCCCCTTCTCTACCTCAGACAGGCATGGCCCTGCTCTTTGTACTAGGTTGCGTCTTCTTCCCAGTATTCTTCGCTGTCCTCCGTTGGGGCCTGCAGAACTACACCAAACTGCAGATGGAGGCAAGAGAGGCTGTTTTGGTGGCATCCAAGTAAGAAGACCAGGGTGAGAGTATCTTTCCTGGGGGCCAGGGCTGCTGGAGCTGATCTCTTCATTTCAGGACTAGGTAGTGGCAGAAGCAGAAGGAGAATGTGGGATCTGATGCGGCTCCGGGTCAGGAAGCAAAAGACATGGGCCATGGGTTGGGGATATAGTTCAGCTGGTAGAGTACCTGCCTCACATGCACAAGGATCTGGGTTCAATCTGCAGCACCACACACACAAAAAGATACTGGCTATAAGCCTGGCACAGGGGTGTAGACGTGCTCACCTATAATCCCAGTGGCTCGGGAGGCTAAGGCAGGAGGATCGCAAATTCAAAACCAGCCTTAGCAAAAAGTGAGGTGTTTAGCAACTCAGTGAGAGCCTGTCTCTAAATAAAAATACAAAATAGGGCTTGGGATGTGGCTCAGTGGTCAAGTGCCCCTGAATTCAATGGTTGGTACCCCAAAACAAAAACAAAAGACATTGGCTATGGTCACTGTGGTGCCCACCTGTGATCCCAGTGCTTTGGGAGACTGAGACAGGAGGATAGCCAGTTCAAAGCCAGCCTCAGCAACAGCAAGGCACTAAGCAACTTAGTTGCTAAATAAAATACAGAATAGGGCTGGGGATGCCGCTCAGTGGTTGAGTGCCCCTGAGTTCAAGCCAGTTCAAAAAAACACTGTCTATGGAATCTTTGGCAAGTCCTTTAGCCTCTGAGCTTCAAATTCCTCACTTCAAAATGGGTTTAATAATGATGACATTCCCTTTCCTTTCTTCGTGGAGATGTTTAGGTGAGAGTCATGTGAATTAGCATCTCTCAAGGAGGGACTGCAAATTCCTGAAAATAACACAAAGATGTCTGAGCTGGAGGATTCCATCCAATGGGCATAGTGGGTGCTCAACTCCAGCAAGACATTTTGGAAGCTGGGTGATGTGATGTACCTATAATCTCAGTGACTTGGGAGGTTGAGGCAGGAGGATCATAAGTTTGATGCCACCCTGGGTAACTTTGAAACCCTGTCTAAAAATTTAAAAAATAAAATATAAAAGGGCTGGAGATGTAGCTTGGTGGTAAAGTGCTGCTGGGTTCCACTCCATATATTGCAAAACAAAACACAAACAAATCATTGTTACCTGTTCTGATTCTTTCTAAAAGAGGTTGAGTTTTTTTTGTTTTTTTTTTTTTTTTTTTTTTTTTTTTTCTGCTACTGGAGATCAAATGTAGGGTCTCAAATATTTTAGGCAAGTGCTTTATCATTGAGCTATATCCCCAGGCTAGAAGTTGAGCGTTCTTTTTTTTTTTTTCTTTTTTTGGGGGGAGGGGTGGGTGGACCTCGGATTAAATTCAGGGTCACTCCCAACCACTGAGCCACATCCCCAGCCCTATTTTGTATTTTATTTAGCAACTGAGTTGCTTAGTGCCTTGCTTTTGCTGAGGCTGGCTTTGAACTCTCCATCCTTTTGTCTCAGCCTCCCAAGCCACTGGGATTACAGTATGCACCACTGTGCCTGGCAAAGTTGAGCTTTTCTGTGAAATTTGCCAATCTTGGAACATTGGCAAAAAATTAGAAATTAAGAAAATCCTGTACTCTGCTGACAACACCATATTGGTGAAACAACATGTTTGTGGCCTTGACATAGTGGCACATACTGTAATCCCAGCAGCTGTGGAGACTGAGGCAAGAGGATTGCAAGTTCAAGGCCAGCCTCAGCAACTTAGTGAGGCCCTAAGTAATTTAGCAAGATCCTGTTGCAAAACAAAAATTTTAAAAAGCTGGGGATGTAGCTCAACGGCAAAGGGTCCCTAGCTTTAATTCTGAGTACAAATAAATAGATAAATAAGCCTGTGGGATCTGTTGAGCCCTCGAGCTGCAAATTTATGATCCATTTGACAAAACGTGAGCTATTTCAAACCATAGTTAGGACAACGAGTATGCAGAAGGCAGAATTCATTAGGGTGTCCAAGTGAATGCCTGGCAGAAAAAAAAAATCACACACGCAAAAAGCACAAATCCTTGTCTCTATTTGCTTTGATCTGCTTCATCCAAGGTAAAACCACAGTTCCTTGACCAAGTCTGTGGTCCTCAGTTTTGGTGACCTACTGTCCTCCTCCCAGCTGAGTTCCTTTTGCAGTTTTGCTGATTTTTGACTCTGGAGTTAAGCAAACATTGGTTCAAAATCCAGCTTCTATTTCATAGCTGTTTTATCTTGGCAAGTTTTTGTTTTTTAAACTTCTAAACCTCAATTTCTTCTTCAATGAACTGAGAATATCACCACCTGGGAAGATTAAATAAGAATCAACATAAGTCGCCTCTCACTGTGCCCAGAATATAATAAAGGTCAGGAAATTGGACCTTTTTCTTTCTTTCTTTTTTTTTTAAGAGAGAATTTTTAATATTTATTTTTTAGTTTTTGGCAGACACAACATCTTTGTTTTTGTATGTGGTGCTGAGGATCGAACCCGGGCCGCATGCATGCCAGGGGAGCGCACTACCCATTGAGCCACATCCCCAGCCCCGGACCTTTTTCTTAAGTAAAGCCCTGAGGTCAGGAACTAAGTCTACAAATTGTCTTTAAAACTGTTTCCAACTCCCGCCTAAGGTGAGACTTGTCCCCGTCTTTCCTAGACCACTAGAGGGCAGCACAAAATTGCAAATTCCAGCCTTTGCCTCTTTAGGAGAGGAGTGGGCTTTGGGAGGGGGAAAGGCCAACTGTAGCCCTGATTATTGAGCCATAGCTCAGGGCAAACCTGGAGACCAAAGTATGGCTTTGGTAGCAAGAGCCATGTCCTAAAGAAGTCCACAGAACCATTGGTTCAGGACAGAAGGCAGGACTCCAGAGGGGCCACGTGAAAGTGAGGAGCAGCTCTGAGTTGGCCTAGTTGACTTTGACCAAGTCACTGGACCTCACTTTCCTAGTGATTGAATGAGGGGCTCTGTCCAGCCAATCCCTGAGACCCTTTTCCTCTCTGAAACTGGGCTGTTCTGTGAAGTTGCAGAGGAAGGGGAACCAGGAGCAAAAGAAAGTGGTGGGCACCTAGGGAGCCTGGGGAGGCCAGGCAGCCTGAGGAATGTGGCTGGAGCCTCCTGGGCTCCAGGCGGGTTTTGTGTTCCCACCATTTCTTAACTTTGTGACCCTGGGAGCATCACTCATTGCCTAGGACCATTTCCTGACCAGTAGAAAGGGGACAAGCACAGCCACCTGGTACTGTTCCAGCAGTAGATAAGGACATGGGGCAGCCGTGCAGCTGAGTTGGGGACACATACAAGGTGCCTCATGCTTCTCAGTTCCTCCCTCTCCTGGGGGTGGAGCAGGGGCTCTGGGTCTGAAGGACTCTGTGTTCAGATGCACCACTTCCTGCAGCTCCCTTCCCCAGGGAACCCTCTCTTTGGCAGGAGCAGACGCCCCTAAGCTGAGATCCCTGGCAGGCCACTGACAGTCACATCTTGGGAGGCATTGGCAGAGGAGGAAATGCCAGGCACTTCAAAGTGCTGATGGGAAATGGGGTCAGGCCCATCATGGGGGTTTAGAGCCCCCTCCCAGCTGGCCAGGGAGCCCCAGATCACCTTCTTTCCCTCGAGAAGAACCATCCCTTCCATGGTCCTTGTCCCCAATAGCCCCCCTGTGCCGCAGCTGCTGTCTCTTTAAGGGCCTCCCCCTTCCTCTTTCCCTGCTCCCCCCATCTCTGTCGCAGCCGCTGCTGTGGCACAGAGCTGCATGGGAGACGCTGCTGCAGGTCCGGTTTCTTGGTGTCTGGTCGGTGCCATCATTTCCCCACCCTTCCCCCGCCCTCCCCAGGCTGGCAGATTCCCCTCCCCCTCCCCCTCCCCACAGAGGGGGCAGGGGGCTGGGCACGAACTCTCTATAATGCCATGTGCCGCGTCCCTGCCAGGCAGCAAGGACTGTGGCGGCAGCCGAGAGGAGGCGGTGGTGGCGGGAGAGCAGTGCTGACCGCTGACCACTCGCCCCGCCGCTCCTCTGGCTCCGTCCCTCCCCCTCCCTCCTTTCAGGGCTGGCACCTCTCCCCCCAGCCCGCCTCCTCGGGCCCTCCCAGTCTCCCCACGTAACCCCCCCACCTGCCGCGGCTCTCCCTCCCCTCCCCCAGCTGCATCCTCCTCCTCCTGTCCCCTCTCTCTCGGTCCTCACCAAGTCCTCCCCTGTCGCCTCTTCCCATCCCTCACCGCTTTCTCCTGCTCCCTGCTCCCGTCCTTGGGCTCCCTGCTCTGCCTGGCCAGCCCTCTCCCTGTGTCCCCAGTCTGATCCAGAGTCCCATTCTCTCTTCCTCTGGTCCAGCTCCCTTGTCCCATCCCGTCCCCGCCCTGTCCCCTTTGTGCCCCTTCCTCTCCCTCCCTCCCTCCCCCCTGCTCGGCATCCCGGCTCCACCTCCAACTCCCCTCAGCCCTGCCTCTCTGCCCCTTCTTGACCCGCTCGTCTCCCTGCCCGAGTCCTGAGCCACCATGCTGACCCCGATGGTGGCTGGGGGGGTGGTGTTCCCCGGACTCTTCCTCCTCTCCAAGAACACGCTCCAGCGGCTGCCCCAGCTGCGCTGGGAGGAGGCCGACGCGGTCATTGTCTCAGCCAGGTAAACGGCATCCCCTCCCCGAGCTCAGTCCCTTTCTCCTTCTCAGGCTTTATGGGGACAGAAGGAACCCCATCACCTCCCTGCACCCTTGGCCCCTGTGGGGACGGGGAGCCCGGCGGTGGTCAGTGGGTTCTGCGCCAAGCTCCCTTCTTTCGGGGGTCTTACTCACCTTCCCAGGAGACCTCCCCAAACCAGCCATCTGGTCTACTAGTGTTCAGACTGCTTTTCTTCCCTTCTCCCAGCCACCCTCCCACCTCCCAAACAGGGCCAGCATGTGACTAAAACATTCCTATAAGATGTCAGGGAACAAGGGGTAGAGCACCATGTGTGAATCAGGATGAGTGTTGGGGATGAGGTACAGAGGAGTGAACAGTGGAACTCTCTACAACCCTGGAATTAGGGCCAGCACCGGGAGGGGAGCTCAGTGGCAGTCAAGGAGACAGTGGGAAAGTGGCCAGGAGGAATTTGGGTTCACTGCAGGGCCAGGGGCCCGAGTAATGGGTGGCATGGTGACTGGGCAGCCAAGTGGGGCAGGAACAGCACAGTCTCCCCTTGCCCTCCTGGGCGTCCTCTCCTGGGCAGAGGCTTTGCTCTCAGCCACACATTCCCAGCATTGTTTCACCTCAGGGTGACCTCCCTGTGTCCTGAGAGGAAGGCCACTCAGTATTCATAAGCCAAGGGAAGGGGAAGGCCACCAGGAATGGGGCAAACTGAGGGACAGTGGCGGAACAACTCAGGACTCTGGAGGTGGTGGTGGTAGGGTGGGTGAATCTGGGAAAGCCCGGTCTTGGGAGGTGAGCCAGGAATGGCCTGAGAAGTGACCAAACCCAAAGCAAATAACTACTAGTGAAGAGGAGACGTCAAGGCACGCGCCTCCCCACCTGCCACTCCTCCCTCTGTCTCCCCAGGTTAGTGTCCTCCGTCCAAGCCATCATGGCCTCCACAGCTGGCTACATCGTCTCCACCTCCTGCAAGCACATCATCGATGACCAGTAAGTGTCACGCACCCACCTCTGCCCAAGTCCCTCCTCTGTTATGTGTGTGATCCCAGAATACCCGAGATCCTCTGGGGAACCACCAGTGGTCCCCACGCTCTTCACTTGGGCCTGAGCAAGTTTTACCGCCACAGCTGCAACTCAACACCAGGGATAAACTTATCCTGTCTTGTCCTCAAAGGTCAGAACCAGGAGAGCAGAAGTAGGGATCAAAGAGAACCCTCAAAGCGGTTCCTGGTCAGCTTCCGGGCTTTTTGTATTGTAGTGGGCTCTGAATGTCACTTCCTCTGTCTCCACCTACACCACCCCTCAGACCCACCCCTTCCAACAAACTCAACTGCCCTGCTCTCCTCTTCTCCTCTCAGGCCGGGCTCACCCCTTAACTCCTCCCAGAATTCAGGTGTGTTGCCTCAGCTCCCGAGAGAGAGGAGAGATGACACACGAGGCCACTGAGGTCAGGCAGTGGGGGAAGGGGAAGGGAGGGCGAACAGGCCAAAATTTGGCACAGGCAGCTGCTGCAGTGCCTGGTGCTTGCCAGAGAGGCCCAGGCTGGAGAGGTGGGGCAGGAGGAGGAGGAGATGGGCCCTGTCCATGGTGCTGACCAGCCTGTCCTGGCTGACCACAGACTGCTGCAAGTTGCCTGGGGCGAGGGTGCCCGTGACACCTGCCCCTCTGGTTCTGCTCTCCTTCCCTCATGTCCCTGGAGACCCAGGTGACATCATCTGGATGACCCTGATCTAGAGGTGCCCCTGTTCTCTCTTTGCCTCCTCTTTTCCTGGGGGTGAGTTCTCTCCTCTGTAAGGAAGTGAGTAGAACAGTTAGTTCTTGGCTTAACTCTTTCTTCAGACCCAGCCCAGAGATTTGGCTTCTTCCCGCCTTCTCCATGCTCTTTCCTGCCACAGGGTCCAAGGCAAACCTGGGCTTCCACGAGTCTCTTTCTCATGCCTTCTTACCCAGAGGTCACCTTTCAGTTCTTGCATTTCCTCCCCCTCCTCCAGGTCTGCTCCTGTCCCTCCTTCCCCCTTTAATCCTCAGGTAGGTAGGGAAGATCAGGGTTAATCCAGGGGCAACAGCTGTTCCTACTTCTGAGCACCTAATTTCTGAGAGGGTGGGGATGGGACTTAACACTCCACATGGCATCCCAGGGCCTGGGGCCCCTCTGGCTCCTCCCCCACACTCCAGGGTCCCATCTGTCCCATCCCCATCATGTCCACTGGGCCACCTCTCTGGGCCGCTTCCTGCTATAACTTCTCTGAGGCCAGTTTGGTCCTCTCCCACCTTCTCCCTGAACTACTTGCCCTTTGTTTCTGACCAGCTGCCTCTCCCGTCTCATGCCCAGAACCACCGCGCCATGGGTCTCAAGTCCTCTTCCCTGACATCATCCCAGTGCCAGTGGGCTGCTTGACCCCTTTCCAACCAGCCTTCCCAGGGCCCACCCCGTGTCCTCAGCTGACCTCTACCCCAGGAGCTCCTCACGTGTGGCCCTGGCTCTTTCTCTGTGAAGTGCCTCTAGCTGACTTTACGTTTGTCCCCTGGCTAGCTGGGCAGGCTCCCCCAGGCCTGCTTTTTGGACCTTCCACTCCCACCTTAGACCTGTCTCAGGACTGCAGAAAGTGCCACTGTGCTGACTCAAGAAGAAAAATGCAATGTTGCAGATCCACGTGCTTCTCGGGTTTTGTTTACTCTCAATATATGTAGAACTTTCTCTGTCCACGGCACCTTTGCTCAGCATTTTCTTCTTAATGCTTGGCAGGACCTGAAAAAGCAAGCAATCAGGCCCCCTTCAGGCAGAACAAGCAGCACTGGCAGCACCTCTACCTTGCCTGCGGGCTGAGAGAGAGAGAGAGAGAGAGAGAGAGAGAGAGAGAGAGAGCTTCCCGTGGTTATTCCTTGGCTTAGCCTTTCTGTAACTCAGTTTCCTCATCTGTACAATGGGGATGAAAGCCATGCTTACTTTTTTATGGAGGTTTTTTTTGTTTGTTTGTTTGTTTCAAGGAATGAACCCAGGGACGCTTTACCACTGAGCCACATCCCCAGCCCTTTTTTTCACTTTGAGACAGGGTCTTGCTAAGTTGCTTAGGGCCTCACAAAGTTGCTGAGGCTGGCCTTGAGCTTGTGATCCTCCTGCCTCAGCCTCCCAAGTTGCTGAGATTACAGGTGTGTGCCACCATGCATGGCTTTTTGTAGGGTTTTTGTGAGGAATAAATAAGTTTACACAATGTAGAGATTTCGATATTAGTATAGTACTTGGTTGTACTAAATGAGCAATTGGTCTTCAACCATAGGTCTTTACTTCCTGTGTGCTTTGTCCTAATCTGATTCTCTTCATATCTTGCATCTCTGTCCTTTGATCTATAGGTGTTTTCTGGTCTTCTTTTCTTTTTCCCCAAGTATATGAGAGTATGAGAGAGAGAGAGAGAGAGAGCGCACACAAGCTCAGCATGGTGGTTTCTGAGGTCTGTCTGTTTGAATCCCAGCCCCAACACTCAGCAGCTGTGTGACTATATGACATTGAGCAAGTTTATTTCCCTCCACCCTTCGGTTCCATCATCCATAACTCACTGTGTTTTCACCCGAGACTTCACTTCCATCTCAGGGTTGTGGGCGTCCCTTGAGATCTGTCTCTGGTGGAGCGTCGGGTGCTTGGTGGCACCAGGAACCGTCCATTCCCTCTCCTGATCCCTCCCCCTCTCTTTGCCCCACAGACACTGGCTCTCCTCCGCCTACACGCAATTTGCAGTGCCCTACTTCATCTACGACATCTACGCCATGTTCCTCTGCCACTGGCACAAGCACCAGGTCAAAGGGCATGGAGGGGACGGCGGGAGACGCAGAGCACCGGGCAGCACCTGGGCTGTGGTGCGCGGCTACCTGCACAAGGAGTTCCTCATGGTGCTCCACCACGCTGTCATGGTGCTGGTGTGCTTCCCCGTCTCCGTGGTGAGTGCTCCTAGAGCCAGGTGGCCTGGCGGGACTCCGGGGGCTTGTCCTTCACATCACACCAGCTGCAGGGGCCTGGGAGCCCTCCCAGCAGGATGGGGTGGAGGGACATTTCCTGGGCACCCGCCCAGCCCCGGTCACAGGAGGCACAAGGTCTAGAATCAGCCTGGCCCAGCGGGACCGTGCCCAGCTGTGGTACTTTGTGGAGCCTCTGCTGCATGTCTCTGAGCCCCTGTCTCCTCCCCTGAGGTGTGAGGCGCCATCTTACCTGCAGGAATCTAGGAGGGATGCAGAGAGGCAAGGCGCCCAGCTTTGCTCCTGAGATTCTGCAGTTAAGTGACGGGGGAGAGGAAGGGCTGCCCCTCACCCTCCTGCCTCTCCTCCCAGGTGTGGCGACAGGGGAAGGGAGATTTCTTTCTAGGCTGCATGTTGATGGCAGAAGTCAGCACCCCCTTCGTCTGCCTTGGCAAGATCCTCATCCAGGTGAGAGGGTACCTGAGGACGTAGGAGCCTGATCCCAGGGCCCAGGCAGGGAAGGCACTTTCAGGGACCCTCTGGGGCTCTTTAAAGGCCTCCAGGTGCAGTGTCAGGCGGGAAGAGATGCAGGCTGGCTAGAGGGGAGGCAGCGGTGGGGGGTTGTTCTGGGGCCTCTGACCTGCGGGGAAGATGGACAGTGGATGCGCAGGGGGGACAGGGCCTCTGCTCCCCGCCCTGTCACCTGTGCTCTGTCCGCAGTACAAGCAGCAGCACACGCTGCTGCACAAGGTGAACGGGGCCCTGATGCTGCTCAGCTTCCTGTGCTGCCGGGTGCTGCTCTTCCCCTACCTGTACTGGGCCTACGGGCGCCATGCCGGGCTGCCCCTGCTGGCCGTGCCCCTGGCCATCCCAGCCCACGTCAACCTGGGCGCCGCGCTGCTGCTCGCCCCCCAGCTCTACTGGTTCTTCCTCATCTGCCGCGGGGCTTGCCGCCTCTTCCGGCCCCGAGGCTCCCCGCCACCTTCTCCCTGTCAGACCCAGGATTGAGGGTGGGGCCTGGGGACCTTCCCCACCTGCAGCCCCCTTGGGGACAGGGCTCTGGGGCTAGTGGGTGGGGGTTGGGAGCCAGGGGCCCCTTGCCTTGACAGCCCCAGGACTGACGGATGGACTCAGAGGGGGAGGGGCATCTTCCCTCAGGGGCTAAGAACAGGAGCAGGTGACCGCAAGGCTGGGAGAGAGGGGACCTCTCTCAGGAGCCAGGCTGAGCCCCTTCGCACCCCCTGTGCTGGGACAGCCAGGAAAGGGGAAGGGAGCACACTTCCTACCTGCCGAGGGCTGGGGGGCCTGTGGGGAGACAGGGACTCAAGGGGACCAGGAGTCAAGGACATGGGGGTGGCCTGCTGCCAAGGACATACATCCCAGCCCCTCTGCTGCAAACCCCTCTGCTCCCAGGTCACCTGGGAGAAAGGGGACGCCCTGACTCACCCCGCGGGCCTCCTGAGGGCTGGCTGCTGCCTCACAGCTCCTCTCCAGGGAGGCCAGCCTGAGGGATTTTATTTATTTTATTTATTCGCCCAAATTCAAACTGATTTGCTGGGGTAGGGGAGGGAGGTGGCTGCTACCCCCACCCCCAGCCTTCCCAGTGCTGAGCAACCCCGGGGGGCCGGTGAAGGGCACCCAGCCCCTTCCCATCAGGCTGCACATCTTGCCCTCGGGCCCTGGCATGTCCCTGGTGCTACAGACCTCTCAAGGCTTCCTCCAATCTGGGGTCGGGGGACCCTGGGAGGTGCTTTACAGACCGCTAATAAAGACGATCTGCGTCTGCGTGAACGCCACTTTGACTGTCTGCCCAGTTCTTTAGGGCAGGGAAGGAAGGAGGTGGGGACCTGGGGAATGTGGAGCAGAATGACCAAAGAGAGGGCAGCGACCCCACCCCAGCTGGTCACTGAGCAGTCAGGGAGGGAGGAGGCCAGGACCTTTATTTATCAGCAGAGGAGGGTGGATTTGGGCACTCAGGCTGTGTCCAGGGCCCTTGTGGCTCCTTAGGCCCCTTTCTGGAAGCTCCTATGGGGTATAGAGGTCATTGGAAAAGGTGATCCATCATACCGCCTCCCCCAGACCTGGGCCTCCCACCTCTCCTCTCCCTAGGAAGGTTGAGGGGTAGGGCCAGGGGCATGGGGCAGGCCTCACATGTGGGTGCAGAACTGGAAAAGGAGGAAGAGGAAGGCCACCACCAGGGCTCCCACCAGGATGTGATTGAAGAGCCCAGGGCTGGAACCTGCCGGACAACGAAGGTCAGGGGCAGCTCTCCTTTAGCCCCCGAGGAGGGAGGCCCCTGTCCCAAACTGGGTCATACCTGATTTAACAAAGACCACAGGCCTCTCTCCAATAAACTGGGCCACGGCCAGAATGCTGGCTTGGTCCGAGTCTGGGTAATCAAAGAAGTCAAGTCTGTCTGTGAAGAGTGGAGGCTCTGATCCTGGGGCCAACTCTGGGCTGGGCGCTAGGGTCCAGAGCAAAGTCTATGACAACAGCCAAGCAGACCCCTGCCCCTGACCCCAGAGGCAGAGGCTGACTCTCGACTCTCAGTTTTGTTTCCTCTGGGGTCAGCTGCACTCCCAGGAGGGGCGAACACTGGCTGAGACGGGGCAAATGGGAGAAGAAGGTGGGGTGGGGAGAGAAAGGCCCAGGGCTGGTCTCGAGTTCCTCGGGGTGTCCCTTATCCCCCACCCTCTTTTCTCCCCTCCACTCACTGCGAGCTTCCCACCTGTTTCTATGGCCCCCAGTCCAGCCAGCCACACCCACATGGGTACCCACTGCCACCGCCTCATGACCCCTTCTTTTACAGGGTAGGGCTCTATGATGTCACAGCTCAGACCCTTTCTGATGTCATACTCTGGGGTGACAGGAGAGGAGGGAGCAAAGTGCTAGGAATTGGACCATTCCCTCAAACCCTGAAGCAGAATGGGAGCAGTTGGGGCCCACAGAGCCTTCCGAGTTTAGGACAATGTGATTGATAAGCCAGTAAGAGCGGGGGGGGGGGGTGTGTGACCACTGGGCGTCGTGGTGCAGGCCTGTAATCCCAGCAGCTTAGGAGGTTGAGGCAGGAGGATCATGAGTTCAAAACCAGCCTCCACAACAGTGAGGCACTAAGCAACTTAGTGAGACCCTGTCATAGTAGGGCTGGGGATGTGACTCTGAGGTTGAGTGTCCCAAGTTCAATTCCTGGTACCAACAAAGAGTGGTGGTTAGCTCAGTGGCAGAGCGTGTGTCATGTGCTATGCCTTGGGTTGGATCCCCAGCACCACAAAAAAATAATAAATACACTAAAAAAAAAATGATAATGTTGGCTCCAGAACTTATATTTAGTTGGGACTGGGTGGGGCTATCTTTCCAAAACCTGGGGCCATGGATTTATATACAGGCACATTTTGGGGGTGGGAGACAAGGCTACACACACCTCAGTTGTCCCTTGGATCAACCACAGGTAGTGTTTATTAATATGACAGGTACTTTGCATAAAGCAACTCATCTAACTACTGCAATTTCCTACCAGGTAGGTATCCTTGTCCCACTAATGGAAGACCGAAACAGCACAAAAGGTGAAATGAGTAGAGGAAATGCACACTTCCTAGGAGGTGTATTTCCCTTTCTGGGGTTCCCCCTTGCTTGCATTGTGTCCCCAAGTTCAGGGACACAGGGGTCTTTCCCACCCGCCTCCAAACCTTAGTGCTCAGCAGAGAATGAGTCTGGAATCCAGGACCAAGAGAAATAGCAGGATTTGCCCACCAGGTGGCAGCAGTGTCCAGGCCTGACAACCTCACCTCACCAGGGAAGGCACAGCTGCACCTCCAGCCCCAGCCCCTGCCTCTTCCCACAGGATGCATCTGGTGCAGTAGGAAAAGGGACAGCTGGGGACTGGTGACTTGGGGGGTCGTCAGAAGAATTCCTCTGGTCCATTCCAAGGCAGGTCTCCTGGACATTCACAGAGCCTCTGAAGACTCCTCTATATCTCCGTTTGCCCTTTGGTGGCTGGTGGGCCCCTCCACAGTCTCTCTTGGTCACTTTCCAACAGCCATAGTTACTCCTGTGTCCTCATCGTGGCTTATAAGAGTTAGCTCCCCTGTGATTGGCAGGTAGGTCGGTCTGTCACAGACATGTTCCAGCCCACCCTGGCTAAGGACATTTGAGGGTCTCCTTGGACTTAATACACAGATGCCTGTCTCTGCCACAGTCTCTGAGAGACCCAGTTCCTTGGCTTGCCCCAAAGCCAGGCACATGTCCAGCTTGTGTGGGGGCCTCTGTCCCACAGATGGCACTCCTTCCTCCACTGGGTCCCTCTCTATCTTCTCTGCCTTGGGGACCTCAAAGTACCAGCCCACCTGTTCCCCACATGGCAAGCTGGGAGTCTCTCACCACAATAGCTTGTATTTCCTAACAACAAAAAAGCCCCGAGAGGAAAGAACAGGGAAAAGAGGAGAGAAAAATAACCTGAATGAGCCTCCTTGGAACTGGTTCCTATGGGCTGCTTTCCCCTACACTTATCTCTTCGAAGTCACAGGGCATAGGAGGGACAGTGGGGATGGTTCCTGTTTCCACCCCACAGAGTACTGCTGCTCTCTCTCTACCAGACCTTTGAATGAGTGGATTATCTGTTCATCTATTTAAGTAACCATTAAGTAAATGTATTGAAGGCCAGGCATGGTGCCGCATGCCTGTAATCCTAGCAGTCTAGGAGGCTGAGGCAGGAGGATCCCAAGTTCAAAGTCAGCTTCTGCAATTTAGTGAGATTCTGTCTCAAAAAAGGGGGGAGATGGGTGGGACTAGGGCTTAGTGGTTAAGCCCTCCTGGATTCTGGACTCTATCTCTGACTTCTATAGGAATCACCAGGACAGGGCTGGGGATATAGCTCAGTGGGTAGAGTGCTTGCTTTGTATGCACAAGGCCCTGGGTTCAATCCCCAGCATGACAAAAAAAAAAAAAAAAAAAAATCACCAGGACATGTTTCTTCCCCTTGGGATCACAGGAGAGAGAACCCATGGATGCGCATCATTTCTAGTAAAGGTCTACACTTGCTGTCTACACTCCTTCACCGTGAATGTATTCTTCAACCTCTTCTGATATGACTTCATCCCCACCCGTCCACTGAAGCCACTTTGGTCAAGTCCACCAGTGACTTCTTAATTTGCCAAACTTAATGGTTACTTCTTGATTCATTCTCTCTCTCTCAGCAGGGTGCCCCCATCCCTGACTCTGAGCACAGGAGCCACCCTCGCCAATTTTCGAGATTTCTTCTCTCGCCAGCTCAGCTTTGGGTCTTCTCTTTTCTAACTATATTCTCTCCCTAGGTGATCTCATCCAGTCTCATGGCTTTAAATACCATCTATATGCTGGTGACTCACCAATGTATATTTCCAGCCTAGACCTCTCCTGGGAGCTTCAGACTCTCATATCCAACTTCCTGCTTGAAGTCTTCTCTACGTCCAAAAAACATCTCGAACGCAATAGATCCCAAACGAGGCTCTTGATTCTCCTACTCCAAACCTTCTCCTGACCTCATCTT
The DNA here is from genome assembly GCF_048772815.1 of Callospermophilus lateralis. NCBI lineage: Eukaryota > Metazoa > Chordata > Mammalia > Rodentia > Sciuridae > Callospermophilus > Callospermophilus lateralis. The sequence continues at coordinate 20,749,507 of NC_135323.1, forward strand.
TCCATCTCAACCAATGGCCTCACCATTCCTCTGAGATGATGTGCTCGACAGAAACAGAGATCCTTCCCTCTTACCTAACAAGCCCCAAATTAAGACCTGTGGACTCCATTTCCAACCAAAATCTCAAGTCCATCTACTTTGATCTGCTTCCAAACTTTTTTCCTTGTTCAAGCCAAGGCCATGTCTTATCTGGCTTACTTCAACAGGCTCCAGGGGCGTTGTCCATACTTGTAATCTCCATGATTTTGGGAGATGGAGGCAGGAAGATTGCAAATTTAAGGACAGCCTCTGCAAGTCAGAAAGATCCTGTCTCAAAAATATAAATAATAAAAGGTTGGGGATGTAGCTCAGTGGCAGAGCACCCCTGGGTTCAATCCTCAATACTGCAAAAAAAAATTATATATATATATATATATATATATATATGTGTGTGTGTGTGTGTGTGTGTGTGTGTGTGTGTGTACACATGCATATGTAAATATCTGAATATGTATAAACATATTTAAATATATATTTATATTTCCTTATTTATTTATTTATTTGGGGGCTGGGGATGTGGCTCAGAGGCAGAACAATTTCCTAGCATGCCCAATGTCCTGGGATCAATCCCTGGCTCACACACAAATATATACAATTTTAATGTATTCCTTGGAAGAACATATGCACGTGGCATAAAATTCAAAAGATACAAAAGAATATAAGTTGGAAACCAAGTTTTTCCTATTCCTGCCCTTCCCTGCCCCTCAGCAACCTCCTCCTCACAGGTCACCATAATTACCATTTTCTTGTGCAGTCTTCTGGAAATAATTTATGCACAGAGAAATACAAATAAGCTTTTTTTTTTCCCGCCACTCAGATGGCAGCATTCCACACACGTCACTCTGCATCTTGCTTTTTTTTTAAGTTAAAACAAGATTGTAGAAATGATTCTGTACATGTACATAAGCAGCCTCCTTTTTCATAGCTACATACTATACTATTTGATTATATGAAATAATACCATAACTGGGGTATGATTTAACCAGTTCCATCCCTTACACATTGTTGTTTCTAAGCTTTTGAAACATGCTGAAGTTAAGAACCTCAAACTGGGGGCTGTGGCTCATGCCTGTAATCCCAGTGGCTCGGTAGGCTGAGACAGGAGGATGGCAAGTTCAAAGCCAGCTTCACAGCAAAAGGGAGGTGCTAAGCAACTCAGTGAGACCCTGGTCTCTAAATAAAATGCAAAATAGGGCTGGGGATGTGGCTCAGTGGCCGAGTGCCCCGAGTTCAATCCCCAGTAACCCCCCCCAAAAAAAAGAACCTCAAATGTCCAGGCATAGTGGCACACACCTGTAATCCCAGTGGCTTGGGAGACTGAGGCAGGAGGATCATAAGTTCAAAGCTAGCCTCAGCAACTTAGCAAGGCCCTAAGCTAATTTGCTAAGCAACTCAGTGAGACCCGTCTCAAAATAAAACACAAAAAGGGCTGGAGATGTGGCTCAGTGGTTAAGCACCCTGGGTTCAATCCCTGATTTAAAAAAAAAAAACAAAAAACCTTCCAATGTCTATTATTTTGCCCATGGGTCAGCTTATCTATAGGATAAAATCTTAGAAGTGGAATGTCAAGGTCAAAGGGTATGTGTAATGTGTGCCCTTGGAATCCACTACCAGACTGACCTCTGCAGAAGTAGTACTCACTTGTCCACAGCCTCACTCACATTGTGTATTAACAGACACTTTGAATTTTGCCCGTTGGTAGGTGAAGGTGGTGTCTCAGTCTAGTTTGACTCTACATTTTTCTTACTTTAAAACACACTATGATAAAATACAAACCCATAACATCTACATGTAAAACAAGTTACCATTTTAGTCTTTTTCTTTTTTCTTTTCCTACTTTCTCTTGATGTTGGGGATGGAACCCTCTTGAAAGCAAATAAATACTACTCTACCACAGAGCCACATGCACCGTCCTTACTTTTTTTTTTTTTTTTTGGTACAGGGATGGAACGCGGGGGCACTCTACTACTGAGCTATATCCCCAGTCCTTTTTACTTTTATTTTTATTTTGAGAGAGGGTGTCACTAAATGGTTGAGGCTGGCTTAGAACTTGTGATCCTCCTGCCTCAGCCTCCCTTCCAAGTAGATGGGATTACAGGCACGTATCCAGCTCCCAGCCCTTAACCACTTATAAGTGTGGAGTTGGGTGGTGTTAAGCATATTCACAATTGTGCAATCAAAATTCTCTGTTTTAAGTCTCAATATTGAGTGAGGCTGACAATTCCAGGACCAGTTTGGGCCACCAGGGACTCAGAGATGAATCAGCCCCTGCTCGCTTCCTAACTCCCTGGCTGATGGGAGACAGAAATGTAAACAGGCTCAGACAAAATTGTCAGCAGAGCAGAGTCTGAGGTATCTGGAAGCTGAGGGGCAGAAGGGAAGCGTGGTGCCACCGTGCTCTAGGAAGGTAGCTAGGGAAGAGTTGACCCAGAATGACCCCTGAAGGAAGGGCAGGTCTCCCAGGTGGAGTGTGACTGAGAGAAGTTCCAGAGGCCTGAGGGGTCAAGGTGGGTTCTGGGAGCTGCAGGTAAGGTTTCTAACCTGTGGTGGGTAGAATGGGTGATGAGATCCTTGGAGGCCACTGTGAGGACTTTGTCTTTTGGAGTGGTAAGTTTGGGGCAAATGATCTTGAAGATCAAAAGCTACAGGATCCAGGCTGGTGGCAGGTGTGGGGCAGCGCAGGGTGGGGGTGGGGTGGCAGAGCTTCCCGGGACTGCAGGGCTCTGGGGGCATTCAGGACAGAGTCCAGATCACTGCCCATCTTAGGGGCAGAACTGGAAATGGCAGGGGGTGGGGTGTGAAAGGGTGGTTTTCCAAAGGAGATGCCATCCCTGAGAAGGAAACAGCGGTCCTGGGGGCTGGGTTGGGTCACCAGGAGAAATGCCAGTACAGCCAAATGGAGGAGGCATGGGGAAAGCCACGATCTCGTCTCCTCCTTCAGACTCTGAGGTTCCCCAGCCCAGTTTGGCGACCCGGAGATGCAGGGCCAGGGACGGCAGCGGACCAGACCCTCTTCCCCTGCCCGCCCCTAGGTCACTGCGGATCTCTAAGCCCCGCCCCTACGGCTACCAGAGGGGAGGACAGACGTCCTCTTCCCTCCCTCGCGAGCTCTCGGCGGGGGAGGGGCGTGAGGATGGGGGGCGGGGGGGGGAAAATGAGCTAGCGTTGCCATGGCAACCAGGCTGGTGGTCTGGCCCGGGAGACCCGAAAGGAAGGGGAGAGAGCGAGGTGGGGGGGAAGGCGGCGCTGTGGGCTCGGCAGCCAGCGAGGGGGCGAGGCCGGGGCCCGGGTCTCCCGGGAGGAGTTGGGAAACACCCGGTAAATCTCGCGGTTGATTCCTGGTGGCGCAGGGAGCCCGCGTGTTGGCGAGTGTGTGTGTATGCGAAGTTCCTGGGTGAGTGTGCCCCTCTCGTGCCTTCGTTGGTGCATGTGTGTGAGCTTGCACACGTGGGGTCCAGGCGTGTGTGCACGGGAATGCCCAGGCGAGATTGTGTGCCAGCCTGCGTGCACACGAGTGTGTGCCAGCCCGCGTGCCCGTGCAGGAGCGCGAGCACACGTGTCTGTGTGTGCACTCGCGTGCGCTCCTGAGTGTGCCCGGGCTGTGCGTGGCGGGCGGCGGGTGTAAGCCGGAGAGTCCACCCCCTGCCCAGCCCGCGCCCCTCCGCCCCCGCCGCGCCGGCTGCATCCTCGCCTCCGCCCGCCTCACCCCCTCCTCCCGCACTTTCTCGGCTCCCTCCCGCTCGGCGTGGCGCTCACAGCCCGACTCGCGCTCTTCTTGCTGGCCGCCCGGGAATCGCCGGCCGCCGCCGCCCAGCCTGCGCCCGCCGGCCGCCCAGTGCCTGGCACCTGTTGGAGGCACAGAAACAGGTGCAGGGGGCTGGGCCGGCCGGGGGCGTGAGGGTGAGGGTGAGCGCCTTAGCCTGTGTGCTCCGGGGCTGTGCAGCTTTCCTGCGGCTGAATTTCTGGCTCCCCTTGGGAGGCACGGTCAGGAGGAGGCATCTGAGGCAGAGGTCCTCACCTTGGGCTGCGGGAAAAACAGGAGGCAGCGGCAAGGGGGACCCGGCAGACAGACAGATCCCGGGGCAGAATGAAGGCTCAGCAGGAAGTGGAAGCCCAGAGGGGTGGGTGACACCCGGACCAGACTTGAGCCTGGAGCAGGGGATGGCCAGAGCTTAGAGGCAGGGACCTCTGGGGGTTGCTATGGGGTATACAGGGCCCAGGCACAGAGGGGAGCCCAGGATGAGAGGACTGAGCCTGGAAGATGACAAAGGGACAATCTGGAGGTGGGGGGCAAGGTTGAGGGGAGCCAGGACCTGTCTGCTCTGTGTGCCGGGAGTGGCCTGGCAGCTCAACCCCTGTGGAGCCAGGCTCCTGGTCTGGAGGGCCCAGGCCTCCTGCCTGCCCACTCCCTGGCACAGGTTGCCCTCTCCCTTGACACCTAGGAAGGGCGGCCAGAGAGGGCCCCACAGACCAGGAAGCTCAGCCTGGCCCTCAGCCAGCAGGCATAGGTATGAGAAGTCAGCCAGCCAGCCAGCCTCCTCCAGCCCTCACACCCTCCTCCCCCAGCCAGGGGTGCTGCATGAGGGGCCGCAGGGGCGACCGCATGACCATCAATATCCAGGAGCACATGGCCATCAACGTGTGCCCCGGGCCCATCCGGCCGATCCGCCAGATCTCTGACTACTTCCCTCGTCGGGGACCAGGACCTGAAGGGGGGGGCGGGGGCTGCCGGGAGGCCCCAGCTCATCTGGCACCCCTGGCTCTGGCCCCTCCTGCGGCCCTCCTTGGGGCCACCACGCCTGAGGACCGAGCTGAGGTGGACAGCTATGATTCAGATGATACCAGTGAGTCTGGGGACTTGAAGGGCTCCTGGTGTTAAGGGGGGCCTCCAGGCTTGTGGGAGGGGACAGGCCCTGCTGGGTGTGCACTAGCGGAGGGGGGGAGGAAGGATGAGGGATGGTGGGGCTGCTACCACAGCTGCAGTCCTGGTGGAGATTACAGCTTGAGCAAGGCTAATATTCAATATTTCTGCTGAGACACTCCACCACCCACACAGCCCCAGTGGCGGCCGAGCCAGGGACCCAGACGCACACATGCACATGCCCACTCAGCCTCTTGCACACACTCACGGGCCCACAGAGATGGAGACGTGCACATCCACGTTCAGCCATGGGTCCCCCACACACACTTGTCTTGGCATGCCGACTCATGCCACCTTCCCCTCTTCTGCAGCTTCCCTGGGCACACTGGAGTTCGACCTTCTCTATGACCAGGCCTCCTGCACTCTGCACTGTAGCATCCTCAGGGCCAAGGTGGGCACTCCCTGCCTGCCAGGCTCTGACCCTGTGGGGTCCCAGCCTTCCTTCCCTTCCTCAGTGTTTTATGCTTGGACCCCACTCCTTCCTGCCTCCTTGGCACCTTCCCTTGGGTGCTGCACACCTTCAGAATCCTGCTTTGCAGAGGGCGGGGGAAGGGGCTGGGAGTCACCATCCTCTTTGCTGTCCTCCCTCCAGGGCCTCAAGCCCATGGATTTCAATGGCCTAGCTGATCCCTATGTTAAGCTGCACCTGCTGCCTGGAGCCTGCAAGGTAACAGTATCCTCTTTCTCCCAATTTGGTCCTGTCTGTGGGTCCAACCCAAATTCTCCCAGCCTCTGCCTTTCTCTAGGGGCCTCAGGGACAAGTATCAGAACCCTTTTCTCCACACCCCAGGCCAATAAGCTAAAAACGAAGACTCAGAGGAATACGCTGAATCCTGTGTGGAATGAGGACCTGACCTACAGTGGGATCACAGACGATGACATCACTCACAAGGTGCTCAGGTGAGGGCTCAATCTCCCTGCTGCCAAGGATTCTAGCCTGGCACCTCCTCTGGGACACCTGTTATTGTAACTTTCTTTGGTTGGGTGACCTCTTTTTATCCCATTAAGCCCTTACCTTGCTAATGCTCAAGAACAATCAGTGGCTCTCCAGCCCCTTCAGCAGCAGGCTGAGATATTTTCCTGGCCTTGCCACCCCCAACGTACCTCCTGCTGTTCCTCCCATAGAGGACTACCTAGCGTCTTCTGGTTGTCAGTTTTATAACTCCTGACTTCGTTGGAAGCTCTCGGCTTCCTCTCTGCCAGCCTAAATCCCACTCATTTGGAGCTCAGTCCAAATTCTGCCTCCTCCAGAAAGCTTTTATGGGACCCCTTGTCAGAAGCTCTGACCAAAGTTGGATCTGTGTGCTTTGGTCTGCCTGCCCTGTCTTGTGTTTACTTAAAACCTCTGAGGGAATTTTTCGGGGTCAGAGAAATTGTTCTGTCATTGAAAGAGATGGAGATGTGGGATGCAATCCCTCAGGGGTAATGAAAGCAGTGATGCCTGAGTTTTTGTTCTTGGACAAGAGTGAGCCACAGAAGGGTCTGCATCAGGGAAGGGGATATGGTCAGGGCTGTTTTACAAAGATCACTTTGAGAGAGTGAGGGACAGAGGCAGAAACCAGAAAAGCTGGCACCATGTTTGAGATGTGAGAACGGGGCCCGAAAATTACTGAGAACTCACCAGTGAGCAGTTTTTCCATTTCTTTGTCAGTTGACCCTCAGCATAGCTTCCAGATTTGGGTACCCATTATCTCCATTTTACAGATGGAAACTGAGGCTAAGGGAGGTTAAGTGACTTCGCAGGTAGGTAATAAGTGGCAGGACTGGGACTTCAACATGCCCACATGCCACAGCTGCTCAGCACAGTAGCTGGTCACAGCAGCAGCAGCATGAGTACAGAGTGGGCAGACGGAAATAAAGACTTTCACTTCTTAATTGCTGGGTTGACAAGTCTCTGCCAGCTGGATGCCCTGCTCCAGGTGGAAAGGACAGGAGGGCCCAAAGAGGTGAAGGGTCCTTCGTTGCCTGTCCCAGACTCCTCAAGGCCCTTCTAGCTCTCACAGCCTGCATCTAAGGTCACATCCACCAACACACACCTGTGGTGTTCAGACAGATCTGCCTCCTGGATGGGGATGGGGGCAGTCCTTAAGATTTGTGAGGGCTTTCTGCAGATCCTGAAGAGTGAGGAACACTGGAACAGGGCAAGCTTTAGGGCAGAGCTGAGACTGGTCTGAGAACCCTTCTCCCACACTGGAGCAGGGCTCAGGTACGGGGGCCCTGACCCTGAAGTTCCCTGCCAGGATCTCTGTCTGTGATGAAGACAAGCTGAGCCACAATGAGTTTATTGGGGAGATCCGAGTGCCACTCCGCCGCCTCAAGCCTTCACAGAAGAAGCATTTTAACATCTGCCTTGAGCGCCAAGTCCCGGTCTGTGTGGGAGCTGTGGGGTTCCTGGGGAGGGAGCCCTAGAGGCCAGATTGCCAGAAGCTTCCCTTTACCCCCTCAGCTGGCTTCACCCTCTTCCATGTCTGCGGCACTAAGGGGCATCTCCTGTTACCTGAAGGAGGTGAGGAGCCTCACAGGGGCCATAGTTGGGTGGGAGGTGGTAGAGGACCCGGATAGACCCCTGTATCTGTCCCCTGCAGCTGGAGCAGGCAGAGCACGGACCTGGGCTGCTAGAGGAGCGCGGGCGCATCCTGCTGAGCCTCAGCTACAGCTCTCGGCGTCGGGGGCTGCTGGTGGGCATCATGCGCTGTGCGCACCTGGCTGCCATGGATGTCAACGGCTACTCTGACCCTTATGTTAAGACGTGAGCCCTCACCTTTGCCGGAGCCTGAACCTGCCCAAGATCCTCTGGGGCATGGCCTGTTCCTATAGCCCACTGTCTCCTCCCCAGGGACCCTGAGCCTTGCCCTAGATTCCTCTGGGTCTTGGCCTATCCCTAATCACATTCCCACCCCCAGGTACCTGAGACCAGATGTGGATAAGAAATCCAAGCATAAAACACGCGTGAAGAAGAAGACTCTAAACCCGGAATTTAATGAGGTAAACATGGACAAGTATCAGAACCCTTTTCTCAGGGACAAGTATCAGAACCCTTTTCTCCACACCCCAGGCCAATAAGCTAAAACCGAAGACTCAGAGGAACATGCTGAATCCTGTGTGGAATGAGGACTGAAATCAGAGTAGACTGGGGACAAGAGCAGGGGTTAGAAAGGGCCTCACTGGAGGTGTGGTTCATCTTGTCCCCAGGAATTTTTCTACGAGATGGAACTCTCCATTCTAGCCACCAAGACTCTGGAAGTCACTGTCTGGGACTACGACATTGGCAAATCCAATGACTTCATAGGTGAGGCAAGCCCAGCGAGGTGGTGCCCAGGGTGGACTAATGGGCAGGAAGCCAGGCCCTGACTCTGTCTGCTCTTCAGGTGGTGTGTCCCTGGGGCCAGGCGCCCGAGGAGAGGCACAAAAGCACTGGAGCGACTGTCTACAGCAGCTGGACACAGCTCTGGAGCGCTGGCACACCCTGACCAGCGAGCTGCCCCCTGCGGCTGGGGCTCCTCCCTCCACCTGAGTGGACAGCTGCTGCCCGGCACAGGCCCCTCGGGCCAGGTCCAGTACCCAACCCTCGCACGAGTGTGTTGCACGTTTACACAGGGTGGGATGCCCCCACCTCACGCCACCTTATTTGTGTGAGAGTCTCTGTGACCGTGGGTCTGTCTTGTGAGGGACTGTGGAGATCTATATTCACATATGCAACTTCCTCTTGCCTGACTCGCTATCACCTGCAAATATGCAAACCACCCAGCCTGCACACCTGCGGGGAGTGCTGTCAGAGCCACACCCCAGGGACCCCTGGCTCCTTTCTCCAGCCTCTCCAGGCTGCCCCACCCCTCCCCACATGGGAGGAGGTTGGATTCGGGGAGGTTTGGAGGAGGAGAATGTTCCCAAAAGAGAAGAGGACATGCAAGAGAAGAGCCACTCCTTTAATACACAAAAGTCCTAGCCCTGTACAGCTGCCCTTCTAAAGGGGTGGCCATCACTGGGTCTCTGCCTCCCTGTGAGGTAGCAGATGCTTCTGGCCACTCATTTAAATAGCTGTCCCCTGGATGGGGCAGGGCCCCTGCCACCTTCCTGGGGGACAACACTCGTGCATGTTTACGCCTTCTCTGATTGTGTCAGTGGCCGAAGCATGGCAACTGGGCGTCAATAAACATCTCTGAGGAAGCTGGGGCTCATGTGTGCTGGCACAAGGAGGGGGTGCTGGCCAGCAGTTTGGCAGAAGACGCTGGGTGGTCACTCCGGGATGTCAATCACCAGGTCATCATCCCCGTCCAGGGCATCATCTCCACTGCCTGCATCGCTGAACATCTGCCGCGGGACGGTGCTCAGGATTGTGTGAGGGGGCATCTTGGGAGGGGGCAGGGGGGTGAGGGCGGCTCCAACCCCAGCTCCAGGACCCCGGGCAGGGAAGGTCAGTGGCCCGCCCACAGGGCAGTCAGGGGGTCCCACCGCCATCTGCAGCAGGGGAAAGAAACAGAGGGAGGACTTGTCAGATCTCCAGGAGGCTAGACGCCGCCCCTTAAGGCAGTTCTGAGGGGTGGGGAAGGGGCAAAGGCTCATTCAAGCGACAAAGGACAGAGCCAGTCAGCCAGTGCTGCAATCAGGGACCTGCCCCACCTTGGCCCCTTCAAATTCCAAACCAGCAAGTGCCTGGGAGTGAGGGGCAGTGATGGAAGGTGTGATGATGGGGGAGGGTGGGGTGACTGATAGGAAACTGGGAAGGGAGGTTGGGCCCTGCCCTCTCCAGGGAGGCACCCTGGATGCCCTGTAACAGCAATTAAAGCCAGTCAGAGCCAGAGACAGCACGGAGTGCCTACCTCCTCCTGCCTCTGGGCCCCTCAGGTTCCACCTGCCACCAAGGCCTGTTCTCCCCCTCCTCCTGCAGGACTCACTGGTTCAGTGGAGGGTATCACAGGCCACCCCAGCCAGGAGCCTGGGAGGCTTCTTCGCCCCCCAGAAGTTTCTATTACATCTGGGACAGGCCCCTCCGTGGGATCCCCGCACCACTGGCCTGGGCCAGGCCTCCTCTCAGCTCACCTGTGCTAGGGGACCAGCCTCCTAACTGGACTCCCTGCCTTCAGCCTCTCCCAGATCCAGCTCCTCCTCCACACTGCAGCCAGAGTGCTCGCTCTAGAACACAAACCTGAGCATGTCACTCCTCCACCTGAGGGCCCTGGCCCTCCTGCCCTCAGGACAGGCAGTGCAGTGTTCCTGACAACAGGCCAGCCCCTCCACCTGGAGCATCCTTCTCTATTAGTCATAAGTCCTGCTTTATCCTGAGGCTGGGAAGTGGCCTGTGTCCTGACCAACCCTCCAGTCCCACCTCGGCAGGTCCTCAAAAAGCCTCCCCAACAACAATTCTCTGGGTATGGGAGGCAGCCCTCATGCTTAGTAGGCACAACCTGAGCACCTACAATGCGCCAGGTGACTTCAGTCAATGATCACCAATCCTTAGGGCTACCCTGGGTGGGAGGAGGGTTACCTGACAGGGGAGAGAACTGAGGCTTAGAAATGGAAGTTTTAAGGAATAGACCTACCAGGTCCTCACTGGGCAGTGCCTAGTGTGGCCCTGGACTGGATATGGCAGGAAATAGTCACATGTCGACTCCATGGTGGCCTCCCAATTGCTTTAACACATCTGGCCTAATGGCCTGATCTCTGCTTCTCAAGGAGCCTCAACCTGACTTCTGCTCCTGGGGTGACATGGGGGACTAGAGTGAATCAGGCTGCAGGCACAAGAGCCTGCCAGAACAGATGGCAAACTGGAGGCCCAGCTCTGAAAACCAGACTGTGCTAAGCGCCCACAGGACAGACACACAGGCACTAAAAAGAGCAGCTATGTGAGCCTCCCTCCTCTGGCTACTACCTCTTGATTCCCTACCTGTTCCCCATATCCTCCCCTGGCCTGGACTTCCTCAATGGCCTCCTCGGTGTGACCAAGAACTAATGTGGCTCTGGCCTGCTGGGGCTCAGGCACTATGCTGCAATCTCCACGCTTTTACTCATTTAGCCTCACATGATCCCAAGGACACTGAAGAAAGTGAGGGTCACAGGGAGGTGGAAGAGCTCGGATTCCAACCCGGGGCCTTGTGCACACTAGACAAGTGCTCTACTACCAAGTTAGACCAGGCCCCAGCGTTTTTTTTCTTTTTTTGAGTCAGGGTCTGACTATGTTGCCCAGGCTGGTTTTGCACTCCTGAGCTCAAGTGATCCTCCTGCCTCAGCCTTCTGAGTAGCTAGGACTACAGGCATATGTCACCCTGCCTGGCCAGGCCCCAGTTGAATGTGCCACCTCTGCTCATACTTGCCACCTCCCATCTCTTTCTCACCCACAATCTTCAGAGACTCCAACTCCCTTCACAGTAACGGACCACCTTCTTTTCCGGGCATCCAATCCTTCTTTGTATAATCCCACTCCACCCTGTTGTTTTCCCAATATTGTTCTCTCGTTACTCCTCCTACATGCCACAATTTCCACTTGGTCTCCATTTTCCTTCCTACTAGCCTGGACTATCCAGATCTCACTTACTCTCCACTCAAACGTTCTCTCAAATCTTCTCTCTCCTCTGAGCACTTCCCTGATCTCTCCCCTCCCTGACATGCGGCAACTGACTTGGGCCTCTCTCAACCAATATGTTGTGAGAGTAAAGATCCTATGAATTTAGAACTTAGCTCCGGCATTGTTCTGCTTCAGGCCCCAGCTCCTAGCAGACGCCTCCTACTGCCCACACTAATGCCGTTGCCACAGTCCCCCATCTGCTCCAGACTGCCCTGGTTACTTTCTCCACTCCTGCCTTTCAGGCCAGAAGTAAAAACCTTCAGCAGGGGTATTATCAGCCGGCTGTTGTGTTGGGGATGGGACCCAGGGCCTCGGGCATGCTAGGTAAGTGCTCCACCACTGAGCTGCACCCCAGCCCCAGAACCCACCCTCTTAACCACTAGACACAACATCCTATTTTGCTTCTGACTTCAGAGCCAAGAGCCATCCACCCTGGTCCCAATTCAACTTGATTCCAATCTGAATGAACAATGTGACTTTGTGCCCTCAGTGGGTTCCTCATCACTCCTGAGGCTCCCTCTCAGCCCTCTTCCCTTCCCCATCCACCTCTGTGTTGAAAACTTCCAGTGGCATCCCCAAGAACCCCATGCTCATGTATCCGATGCTGACACTTCCAGGTGGCCTTTTAACACCAAGCCCATCTTCCCTCCAGATTCTGCTCCTCCCACGACTCTCCCCATCTCAGAAAAAGGCCGCTCCACTTCTCCAGTTGCTCAGGCAAGCATCCTGGAGTCTGGCTGGCCCTCTCTCCCTGTTACAGCTACACTTGGTCTCCCAGGAAACCTGTGGCCCCTACTCTAAAACGGACACCTGTCTCACTCTGTACTCTCTCCACAGCTACCAGGTTTTCTGTGGGTCACTTCATCACTGTCATCCTGACTTGTCCCCAACCCCTGCACCCAGGCTGGCCTCCACATAGCAGTGTTGGCAAGGTGACCAAAATGTAAATTGGAACAGATGCCACCTTTGCTCAGCCTCCTCCAGTGGCTCCCATTTCAGTCACTGTACCAGCCACAGTCTTTCAGAAACTGGAAGGCCCTTCACAGTTGCCTACATCTTGTCCTTCAAGTGCCTACGTCTTTGACCTGCTCTGTGATCACTCTCCTCCACTTCCCTCCCACCAAATCCCTGAACAAGCCAAGCATGCACACTCCTGGGGCTTTTGCCTGGCTGTCCCTGACTGAAACCATTTCCCTGGGATCCAAGTGGCTTGCTCTCACTTCCTTTAAGTCTCTGCTCAAGTACATCCCAGACCACCCACCCTGGAGCTCCCCACCCTTTTCTTGACTGTTTTCTCTCCTGACACCTATTCATCTTGTTTATCTTCTGTCCATCTTGCTAGAATGTCAGTTCCACAAGGGAAGGGGTTCCACCTGCTTTGTTCACTACAGCAATGTAGCACCTAGGATGGTGCTTGGCGTGAGGCAGGTGCTCCACCAACACTTGATGATTCTATCTAGTTTGATCACTTACTTTACAGATGCAAAATCTAGAACACTTACAGAATCAAGTAAGTGTTGATTACACTTACTTGCTCAAAGTTGTATAATCATGTTATACTGGGGCAGTACTGATTGAATTCTAGATCCCACAATTTTGTCCCGCTCTGGGGCTGCCTGATGTCATACAGCACTCACGACCTGTGCAAATGCACCCTGCCTGGGACCACACTGCAGACCTTGGGCATGCTGCCACTGTGTAAGGGACCAGGCATCCTCACTCCAAACCCCCCAAGGCTGGTTCTGCCCCAGATTTGTCTCAAAAGAAGTCTGAGTCAGGACTTCTGGGATCCACCCCTTAGTGCCTAGTCCTGGGCTGGACTCTCAGCAGTTCCAAATAAAAAATAGATACCCAGCCCATCTTGAGCCTCCCTCAGATAGCTGTCCTGCCGATGGGGCCCCTCCCTAACATCCCCAAATCAGGGTACCTTGAGTTTCCGGGGCAGGCGGGGTCGTTTCTCCCGCTTGGGCCTCAGGGGGCTGGGCTCGGGCAGCTGCAGGGCCAGGTAGTCAGAAGGGAATGGGGGGTAAGGGGGAGAAGCCAGCTGCTGGTGGGAGTGGGGGATGGAGATGGGAAATGGAATGGGTCAGGGTGAGGGGTGAAGGGAAGAAATGCAAACAGGAGGAAGAATGGAAAAACAAAAGAGATGGTGATGAGTGTGGCTCCCAGGGCTCCTGAGAATAGAAGGGAAAGGGACAGCAGCAGGACTATGTCCTGGGATCTGCTCTCCTCAGTCATTCTGTCCCCTGTTCCTACACCAGAGAGAAGGTGGGCAGCCCCGACACTCCCTCCAGGGATGCTTGCTGGCCATACCCAGACAGATGTCCCCAGAGTTGGGGTGACTATGTGGAGGCCTGGCCCCTTTGCCCAATGATGCCCACCTTATTCCCAGGCATCTTGGTCCACCACTTCCTACCCTTGACCCCAACTCACCGAGCTCAAGTATGGGGAGGGGGCTCCAGAGGCCTGAAGGGGAAACCCTGTTGAAGGAGGCAGGGAGAGACTGGAGGGGGAGGGAGCACCCCCCAGCGGAGGGCTTCTTTTCCTGGAGAAAAGACAGAGGAGGAAGTCAGAAGCAGCTGGGGGGCCCAGGTCCACCCCCCACCCCCATGGCTGCTTCTTACCTTTTGGGGGCTGGTGTGTCAGACAACTTAGGTGTTCCCTCTGTCTCGCTGTTCTCTGAAGATGCGGTGGCATCTGAGTCTGTGCAGGAGAGGGGCTGGTCAGTGGGGGCTGGGGGCTCCCAGTCTACTTCAGAGGGCTGTACCCTCAACACTTTAGAAGGAAGCTGACTCCCCAGCTGGCACACACATATGTACTATTCTGGGGAGACCCACAGCTTCCCCAGCTTTCACAATCTGTTTCCTACTCTGGCTTCTTCATAACACATTTGCCAAACATGTACTACATGCCAGGCTCCTTTACACTTACCACCTCTGGTCTTCATAACCATCATCTCCACTTTCCAGATGTCACTGAGGCTCAGAAAGTAAGGTATAGGACTGGGACTTGAATTAACTGTGATTCCTTAACTATTTTACGTAACTCTCTCCTATATGCCTCCAAGATGCCTTCAGCTCCTGCCTGTTCCACATTCCATATTCTGGGTCCTGTTAATCTAACCCTATCCCAATAAAACTGTCTTTTCTGTGTGTGTACTCCTGGAGATCTAACCTAGGGCCACACTCATGCTAAGCTCATGTTCTACCACTAAACTATACACTTCAACTCCTAAAACTGTACTCTATCATTCTAACCTCTTTACTCAAAAATATAATTTTTTTGTGTTCAATACTTCTTCCTAGAAGACCCATCATTTACTTCAAAAGTGATGAATATGATATATGCAGTTGCTGATTTCTCTGTTCAGATTTCTTTTCTTTCTTTCTTTTTTTTTTTTTTTTTGTGGTGGTTCTGGGAATTGAATCCCAAGCCTCATGCACATTAGACAAGCACTTTACTACTGAGCTACATCCCCAGCCCCTCAGACAAATCTTTTAAAATAGTGGATTCAAATCAGGTAGAGTGGCATGGTCCTGTAATCTCAGCTTCTTGGGAGGCTGAGGCAGGAGGATCTCAAGTTAAGGCCAGCACGGGAATTTAGTAAGACCCCCGCTGAAAAACAAAACAAAATAAAAAAGGGCCAGGTATGTAGCTCAGTGATAGAGTATTTGCCTTGCATGTGCCAAACCCTGGGTTTGATCACTAATAAATACTCCCCCACCCTCCTTTCACACAAAAGCAAGATTGAATGCCACCTTCTCTCAGAAATCATCTAGAATCTCAGGCCCAGTTAATTGCTGGCTCTCAGAACCCTCTACTTTCACTTGTCATGGTTTTCCTCACACTCTGTGAGAAGTATCATGTATGGACATCTCCTTGAACAAACTATGGGTTCCTTTAGGATAAAAGTAGAGGCTTACATCTCTGGCAAAGCTCCCCAGATTTAACCCCCTCTGATCATGAACATGCTGGGTTCTCTCACGGCCCCATTCTGAAGTTTCAGGAAATTACTGAAAGACTTTAAGGTGGGGAGAAGCATGGAATGAGGAGCTAAAATAAAGCCAAACTTTCTGTCATGACCTACGTTCGCTGGTCCCTGCCTACTTCTAACTTTATCTACAATTTTCCTATAGTAGTAAATGAATAATGGGTTTTGTACGGTCCAACAGAACATTATTTTACAGCTTTTTCAAATTATGGGTTTCAATCCACTAGTCGTTATGAAGTTTGCAACCAGCGTCAAAAGTAGGGAAAAAAGTAGTCTAAAAAACAGGGTTGAACTACATATAGTGATATTAAAAATGTTTTGTTAAATTTGATTGTATAAGTGTATATGTGAAGATTTGATCAAAATGTAAAATATATTAACAGTATTGTAACATTGTTAATTGTTAATACTAAAAACAATATGAAAAACAATGCCCTATACTCTTCATCCCTGTTACTCAGACAAGCCTGGCTGGTTCTTACCTTAGGGCCCCTATTTTTGTTATTCTGCCTAGGAAGCTCTAACCCTATACTCAGGTTGGCTGCTGCTTCTTTTCTTTTTTTGTTAGTGGGGATTGAATCTAGGGGCACTTTACCACTGAGCTACCACCGGTCCTTTTTCTTTCTTTCTTTTTTTTAAAGACAGTGTCTTACTAAGTTGTTTAGGGACTCACTAAGTTGCTAAGTCAACCCTGGAACTTGTGATCCTCCTGCCTCAGTCTCCCAAGTCACTAGTATTACAGGTATGTGCCACAGTGCCTGGCGGGCTTTTATTTTTAAGTGACTGAAAAAGCAAAAGAAAAAATCATACTTCATGTGGAAACTAAATGAAATTCACTTTTCAGTGTCCATAAAGTTTTATCAAAACACAGCCAAATATGTCAAAACTGGCTGAGGCTGCTTTCACACCAGCTGAGTAACTGCTTAAAGAAAGCATATTCCACAAAGTCTAAAACATTTACTATCTGAGCCTTGACCAAAAAAAAAAAAAAAAAAAAAAAAACTACTCTTGTTCTACTTAAATCACCACTGCATTATCCTGTTTTTTATCTAAATCCTTATTGCTACCTAAAATTCTAGTTCATTTCCTCTCGACTAGAATAAAAGTTACAAGAGACCAAGCACTTTGTCCGTCTTTGCTACTGTTATATTTCTTGTGCCAAGCACAGAGCTTGAAACACAGAGCTTGAACACAGTAGATGCTCCATAAGTACTTGAATGAAAGAATGGTAGAGGTGGAGGCTTAAGAACCACTGGAGGCTGCATCAGCTTCCACTGCCTAAGAAGATGGACCCAGGAAGACTTGCTTAAGTGCCAAAAGCCACGTCTACCTCCAGTTTTTCATGACCTTGCTCACCAGAGGAGTCTTCATCCACGTTCTCATATTGCAGAAGTCGGTCTAGGAGAAAACTGAGGGAAGAAGTGGGAAGGAGAGTGTTTATTCCCATCTCAGCAATATTCTCCAGACCCTCCTAGAGGGTCCAAAGGATTCTACTAAGAGCCCATGCATTTGTGGTCCTACTCCAGGATGGGGCCACAAGGTGTATCCCTAGTAGTCACATTGCCCTCGTCCCTGCAACTTGCCTCACCTCTTGTCCCGAGAAACCTTCAGTAATTTCCTCTGCGCCTTCCTCAGCTCCTCCTGGAAGCACTCGTGTTCCTGTATCACGAGCAGGGCGGGCGCTGATCAAGAGCGGTCGATAAAGGGGCCGGGAACCCGAAGACAGCTCGCCCCACCCCCTTTACACATGGGTAAACTGAGGTCCTCTCAGCGCCAGGCCTCGCATTCCGCAACCTCCCACACCAGCACTCACGTAGATGAGAAATTTGAGCTTCCGCTTCAGATTACGATATTTCTTTTTGTAGTCCACTTCACCGTCTGCCGGCCCGTTCATGACCCGCCCCAGAGCAGCACCCCAGCGTCGGGCGACCAGCTACGGCGAGCCGGGTCCGTAGGGTCTCTCGCGCCCCCACTTCCGGAGACTCTGCAAAGCAGTACCTTCTCGGACTACTACTCCCGGCGTGCCCCGCGCGCAGGCAGCGTGTCCGCACGGACCGCCCTCCTGGGAAACACCGGGAAAGGAACGCGGCTTCCAGTGGCTGCGCTGAAGATGGCGTAGCAGCGGCGCGATAACGTCATAAAGATGGCGGACGCTGGAGGGCGCCGTTACTGATTCTAAAGGTGCTTAGGGTTTTGGAGCCAGGAAAAGATCTCCCCCAGAGATTCCTAGTTTCTTGGGGAGTATGCCTTTTTTCTTCTGACCTTCATAATAACAGAGGTCTAGTCGGTGTCCGCGGCCACGGTGGAAGGGATCGTCGCGAGTTGATTACGTTACAACCAAGTGCTGTCGGCGCCGAATCGGTTTCTAACAAGAACTTTATAAATGATTAATTCAAACTAAGGGTAGGAGTCGCGAGACCCTTCAATTTCTCAGAGAAAACAAGTTTTGTGTGCCAAAGTTCTCTGCCCCAGCGGTCTGTCACCGAAGTTCAACCGGCACCTGGTCTTACGGTGCCGCGGCACTGCGCGTGCGCGAGCTACTGTCAAACGCGCTGACCAAGGCGGACAGGAAAAAAGGCGGGAGCCGCCAATCCCAAGTGGAGCAAAATGGCGCAAGAAAATGAGATGCAGGAGTTCACGCGGAGTTTCTTCCGAGGCCGACCTGACCTCAGGTGCACAAGGGACAGGAGTTGGGGTTGGAAAGGGTAGGGGTGGAGAGGGGACTGCGTCTTGACACTTGTCTCCATAGCACGCTCACGCACTCCATCGTGCGGCGGAAGTTCTTGGCTCAAGTGGGCCGCAATCATCTGAAACCCGAAGAGAAGCAGGTGCTGAAGAGGCTGGTGGAGGAAGAGCTGCTGAAGATGCAGGTGAGGGCACAGGCATAGGCCACCAGAGGTGGGGTTTATTGCCCGGGTGGGGCGGGACACAACCTTAGTACTTTTTGCTCTCGAGGTGGATGAAGCTGGTTCTAGGGAAGAGAAGCTAGACCTTACCAAAAAGGTGAAGAGGCCACCCACCCCCTGCAGTGACCCAGACAGCAAAAGGTTCCGCTTCAATTCAGAGTCAGGTTAGTGCCTCTTCCCTCCTATCTGTGCCTTCTGCATCACTGGTTCATTCAAAAGGTATTTGTTGGGCTGGGCTGTGGCTCAGTGGTAGAGCTCTTGCCTAGCACGCGTGAGGCACTGGGTTCAATTCTCAGTACCACATATAAATACATAAATAAAAGTCCATCGACAATTTAAAAAATGTTATTTTTTAAAAAAGGTATTTGTTGTATATTATGTCCCAAGGCATTATATGGGCCCAGGCATCTGGAACCAGAAATTGGGGTAGAATGATGGCTGTTTCCTACTGCCCTTCCATCTATCAGAGCAGGGCTGGAGGTAACCAATCCCAAATGGAGGGAAAATGGACAGGAGAAACCTATACCAACCCTCTTTTCTCTCCACATTGCAGAGTCCAGCTCTGCAGCCTCCAGTCCTGATTCCTTTGGACCCCCAACAAAGAATGGGACGGCAGCAGCAGAAGTCAGCCCAGCCAAGGAAGAGAAGGGTCCAAGTCGGGCCTTAAAGAAAGTGGTTGAGAGCAGTGATGAGGAACAGCAAGGAGACCTGACTGCAAATATGGGAATAGAGAATAGTGAGGAGGAAGAGGGTTCTGTCAGAACAAGTAAGGTTTGGAAGGAAGGGAGCAGTGAGGAAGATGAGAAAAAATACAAGGGAAGGACTAGGAAGAAACCTGGGATCAAGAACAAACAGGCATCAGGCAAGGCCTCGGCCAGGAAGAAGCAGGCCAGAGAAGAAAGGGAGGACGGTGAGGAAGAACCTGTCCAGAGAATAGCAAAGAAGGCAGGAGGAAATAGAGGAGCTCCAAGCCACCAGGAAAATGAAAAGGAGAGTGAGGAGGAAGAGATTGTGGCCAAGAAAGAGAGCAGAGAGGAGAAGGAGGTGGAGGTGGAGGAGGAGGAGGAATGGAAGCCTAGAGCTAGAGGCAATGGAGGGGAAAGATCAGCTTGGGAGGGGAGAAGCTGTAAGCAGAAAAGCAGGGCAGGGAGGCAAATGATAGACTGGGAGGACAGCAGGGATGAGAAAGAGGCAGTGGACAGTGAGGATGAGAAAGAGGCAGTGGACAGTGAGGATGAGAAAGAGGCAGTGGACAGCGGGGAGGACAGTGGGGAGGATGAGGAGCCTCTAGTGCATTGGAAAAGCAAGGACAGGACCCAGTGTAAGGGTGGTCAGAGTCAGAGCAGAAGCAATGAGGATGGAGAAGACAGAGGGAAGGTGCAATCACCTGCCCAACTGGACAGTGTCAACGGTGAGGAGAGTGACTTGGAGAGGGAAGTGAGTGACAGCGAGGCAGGAGAAAGCCCCAAGGGGGAAAGGAAAAACCGCTCATCTAAGAAGAGCTCCAAGAAAGGCAGGACACGAAGCTCTTCTTCCTCCTCGGATGGAAGTCCAGAACCTAAAGGAAGGAAGGTGAGGGAACAGCTGAGGCAGGAGGCCACCACTAGTAAAGAGGGAGACTCTGACTTCAGGGTAGCAGGCTTGGTCTTCAGGTACTCTTTCCTTGATAGGCTACCTCTGGTCGCCGTGGAGAGGACCACCCAGCTGTGATGAGGCTAAAACGCTACATCCGGGCCTGCGGTGCTCATCGAAACTACAAGAAGCTGCTGGGCTCCTGTCACTCACACAAGGAGCGTCTGAGTGTCCTCCGGGCTGAGCTGGAAGCCCTGGGAATGAAGGGTGAGGCAGTGCATGCCCTGGGAGGTACAAGGGGGTCTGGCTGCTGGGGAGAAAGGGACACAAGCTTCTTTTGCCCCAGGTAACCCTTCCTTAGAGAAGTGTCGGGCCCTGAAGGAACAGCGGGAAGAGGCAGCAGAGGTAGCCTCCCTGGATGTTTCCAACATCATCAGTAGTTCAGGTGAGTCTTCTTCTCCAAGCCACCAGGAAAATGAAAAGAAGAGTGAGGAGGAGCAGATGGGGTTGGATTTTCACAGACAACTAATCTTCCATCCCTGACCCTGGCCCTCAGGCCGGCCACGCAGACGTACAGCCTGGAACCCTTCAGGAGAAGCAGTCCCACCAGGGGAGCTGTACCGCAGAACACTGGACTCAGAGGAGGAGCGGCCCCGTCAGGCACCCCCAGACTGGTCACATATGCGTGGCATCATCAGCAGTGATGCAGAGAGTAACTAAGCTTCCCTGTCCCCCAGGAGGAACCCTTTCTATGTGTACAAAGTGTGTGTGGCACCTCCTACTCTAAACCTGCACAGACCAGTACCAGAGAAGACTGCAGCCCCCATGGACATAAGTTGTTCAGACACTACTTTTCAACTTCACATTCTCGGTTTAAAGTGTTTACAGGGGTTTATTTTTAAAAGACTCAATAAAGGAATATTTGTAATTACCATTAGAACCTGTCCCCCACTCTTACTCCCTATATCTTAGGACCAGAAAGCTGGGGGGCGGGCAGTACTATTATTAACCAGGGGTCTAGCTCCCTTTCATTTCTCCCAGTTTCTCCAAAGTCATCCCAGCCTCTAGACTCTTTCACCCAAAGTCTGCTACCAGGCCATATCTGAGAAGTGTTTGTCTTAGCCTTCCTCCAACCTGTTGGTGGACCCCTCTGGTGACCCTGCTTTTAGCTAGGTCTGGTAATGCCCACTTGGGAGAAGGATGTGAAGCACAAATGGATTTGGGAACAGTTGGTGTTTATGCCTTCCACTTCACAGGCACTTTTTCCAGGAGCTGATTCTGTCAGCCTTAAAGGGGTGGGTACAGGACTTAGACCTGACTGATCAGTGAGGGCCCTGCAGGCATCTGTCAGAAATCTCCTTGTTGAGGCTGCTAAAAGTAAGATATAAAAGTGTGAGCTGCCAGGGGTATGTGTGAAGTGGGGCTTTCTGAGAATTTTTGCCAAAGGAAAGCAGAGAATGGTGACATCCCTTGAAATCCTGGATCCAGTCATTAAAATCACTGGAATTTTGCTGGGTGTAGTGGTGTACACCTGTAATCCCAGTGACTCAGGAGGCTGAGGTAGGAGGATCACAAGTTCCAGGTCAGTCTCACCAACTTAGTGAGATCCTGTTTCAAAATAAAAAAATTAAAAGGTCTGGAGATGTAGCTTAGTGTTGATGTGACCCTAGGTTCAATCTTCAGTACCATAATCAATCAATCAATCAATTAATTAATGGGATTTAGTTACACAGCCCAGTAAATTTTCTTTCTGGTGCTGAGGATTGAACCCAGGGCCTTGTGCATGCGAGGCAAGTAATCTACCAACTGAGCTATATCCCCAGCCCATAATTTTTTTTTTAAATACAAGTTAACTGGTGGACATGATGGCGCATGCCTGTAATCCCAGTGTGAACACAAGAGGCTAAGACAGGAGAACTGCAAGTTCAATGCCAGCCTCAGCAATTTAGCAAGGCCCTTAAGCAATTTATCAAGACCCTGTCTCAAAAAGGGCTGTGGATGTGGCTCAGTGGTTAAGTGCCACTGGGTTCAATTCCTGTTATCAAAATAAATAAATTACAAGTTAACACTATCAGTTGCCTCTGAACAGGCCTTCTCACGCAACTAAGACAGAAAGGGTGAGTCCTGGGATCTGTTAGAATAACCAACAGTTTATTAAAAGCTTGCCCTGGGGCTCTGTGCCAGCCCCACAGCTGAGAGGGGCTCCCATGACTGCCCCCAGGCCCAGGAGCAGCCCTTTTCAAGGTCCTTCCCCTTGTTCCCCCACCCCAGCCCTGACCCCAATTAAAAAAAAAAAAAAAAAAAAAAAACAGGACAAGACGGCACAGGACGTCAGACAGCAACGGGGGAATGGAGAGACCCAGGCATCCTGACCCCAAGACCCCATCTTGATCCTTCTTTCCAAGGAAGGCCTTGCCTCCTATTCTCCCCGCTTCGGGTCCCAGACCCATTCTGCCACTTCCCAGGTCTGGGGCCCTGTCGTCCCCAGTCCATGGCCCCATTGCAAGGGTAGTATAGTTCTCTGAATATAATATATCTAGACCCACCCTTCCCCTCCCCCAGGGGACTAGATGAATATTTGACACGCACATCTCCCTCCTTTCCCAGGCGGTGATGGAGGGAGACCCTGGCACCATGGTGGGGAAGCAGGGTTCCCAGTCAGCCTTGGGGCACCGATACCCAAGCTGGCCTGGGGCCACTGGCCAGCCCCAAGAAGCTCATGAAATGAGGAGGTTTGAGGGGAGCTGGAGCCAACATCCTGTCCCCACCACCCTTGGGTGGGCCTCAAGCTTACTGCCTGCCAGGATCAGGCTCTGCCCACCCCTGCCCTTGCCCCACTCCTCTGCTCATTCACTCTGCACTTCAGGAGTAGAAGTGGGAGGAACCGTTGAGGATGTGGGAAGCAACACTGGTGCTGCGACTCAGAGGACCAGGCACTGCCGCAGCAGGGGGGCCCACGTTCTCACTGCCACTGCCCCCTGAGGCTGCCCGCCGCAAGGGCTGGGGGCTGTTTCTTAGCAGCAGCAGGGCTCCACCACGGGGTGTTCCACTCTGTGTTGGGGGCCCCAGCCAGTTTGGGGGACCTGGAGGAGCCAGTAGTGACGGCTGACGCCAGGCTGGCGGGGGCATGCCTGGTGGAGGAGGGCCATGGCTCCAGTGTGCCCCTGAGCGAGGAACTGGGCGGGAGGGCCAGGCAGGGGCAGGGGGTGGAGCTGGATAGCCCTGGGCAGCAGCCTCAGCTGGGATGCCCCCCAGAGCCATACTGGAGAAGCCCAGCCTCATGCTCTCAGCATCGAAGGCCTCGATCTCACGGGCCTGCCGCTCAAGCAAACTCCGGATTCGCTCGGAGCGCCCTGTCTGCAGGGCCAGCAGCTCTTCTTCCACCTGGGGCACCCAGAACAGGGGTTAAAGTCCTAGAGTAGGGAGTCTGCCCTCCCTACCACATCCTGGAGGCCAAGCCCCTTACCCGTTGCTCCAGCAATGCCCGCCTCAGAGCTACTCTCTGCTCCAGTTCCCGCAGCTCCCTCTCATGCTGGCTCTCTGTGCGGATCTTGATCTTACTCTGGTAAGCATTAAGCAGCTCCAGCTCCTGTTGAAGCTGCTGCCGAAGAGCCTGGAACTCTGCCTCTTGGGTCTCATCAAGCCGGAGCTGGAGGATAGGAAGAACGAGTTTTAGGGACCTCCTCTCCCACCCCCAAAATCCTCCCCTGCCCCAGGTAGGCCTGGGCCCTAAGGTTGCAAGAAGCAGCGGTCTCAACATCTATCAAAATGGAAGATGGTCATACCCTGTTCACAGCAATTACACTTGCAGGAATCTATCCCCCAGGTATACTTGCACATGTGCTCGAGATGTTCACGGAAGCGTTGTGATAGCAAAATACTGGAAACAACCTAAATGTCCACCAATAAGGGATGGGTTAAATAAATTATGGTACAGCCATACCATGGAAAATTCTACACTGTAAAAAAAAAAATGAGATGTGTATTGACATGGAAAGATGTCCAAGAAATATTAAGTGGACAAAAGAGGTTAGAGAACTGTATGTAAATTGATTCCATTTGGTTAAAGTATTTATATAATTTTCCAAAAATGCATTGGAAAAAAATCTAAATACATTTAATCATTAATAAGTTATCTCTGAGAGGTGGGACTGGGTGACAGAATGGGGCACCGATTCTTTGCACTTCATGTGCATTTTAAGCAGCCCACTCCAGTGTTGTATGGGGTCAGTTTTTAGAACAGCAACCTTCCAAAACTGAAGTTTGACTAATTGGCCTGAGGGCCACACTCATGGTAAATTGCTCCTTGTGTACACATTAAATTAACTCAGGCCCAGGAAAAAATCAGAGCCATTTTCCTTGGTGGTTCTTGGTAGAGTAGGCAGATGGCTTTGTTAAGACCTTAAGAAAATAGTAAAAGAAATAAAACCATTGAGAAGAATATGAAATAACATAAACCATTGTTAGTGGAGTTTACAAACAGTAAACTTACAAACGTAAGAGTATCCAGGTTTCCCTTGTACACAAAGCCCCAGCTCTGTTCACACCTCCTACCTTCCATTGCCCATAACTAAGCTGGAAATAGGCCAGCCTCTACTGTGCTCCCTCCCAGGCCCCCAGGCCTCACCGCCTGTGAGCTGAGCATCTCTGAGATGGACTGGTCATACTGCTCGGCCAAGATCGCCAGCTTTCGGGTCTGTTCTTCCTTGAGCCGCTTAAGGAGGCTCTTGTGCTGAGCTTTGGGCGTAGTCTCCAGCAAGTGTGCCCGCAGAGCCTTGTACTGCCGAGTCTGGATCTTACACGTCTCCTGGAACTGCTTCTTGATCTGCAGCTCCTTAGACTGTGCAGTGGATGGATCAAGGGGAAATGGGGACAGGGAGAGGGGAGAGGAGGAGAAAAAGGAGGAATAACCAGGGGAAAGGGGGAGAAGAGAAGGAGGAGAGGAGACAGAAGCAGAGACAGGGAGAGGGAGAGAAACAGAAAACATGTTAGACAGAGGGGGCGGGGGGAGCTGTATACAGACAGACATGGAGAGATGGGATTGTATTGAGAGAAATCAGGAAGGTCTCAACAGGCAAGAGGTGTGGAGAAAACAAGACAGGTTTCAAGAGCTCGTCCAGAGTTAGGTGGAAACCAAGAGGAATGTCAGAGTTCACAGATAGGGAATCTTTAGAGGACTGAGTGCACAAAAGCAGCTTTGACCATGCAGAGGGAGAAAACGTGATTTTGGGACAGCTTGTGAGCAAATACAAGAATGTGCAAAGGAATGAGACTGAGTAACACAAAACACCCACAGGAGACGGCAACACAACTAAGAACAGACAGGAGGTCCCAGGTCCAGCACCTCAAGAGAGAAGGAAGGAAAGGAGAAGCACTGAGCGGAGAAATGGATAGAAGGGACTGGGACTGCTCCGTTTTGAGCCACAGAAGGGAAAGGGGAAAGGGAGATGACCAGAAAGGGCCTGACAAGTTCAACAGGCCAGCAGCTGCCACCTGACCAGATCCACATTCCAGCCCAGCCCCTATGCATTCAGGTCCCGTTCCAAGCCCACAACCAATCCCAGTCCCAGAGCCCACACAGCTCAGCCTGGCCCCTCGGCTCACCACCCTCAACTGTGGAGGGTTTCCAGCACCATCCCCCAACCCTCTAGGCTAATGCCCGATGCAGGAGAGAGATGCAGCTCCCAAACAGAAGGGAACATGTAGGTAGTGGGTTGGGAGAAAAGGCAGGGAACAAGATGACCAAAGGACCTGGACCCTAAGGGCTCTCTGGAAGGGACCCACAAACAGGAGAAGTATGGGACCAACAAGTTCCGTGGAAGTTCCTCAGGGGCCCAGAGCCCAGGGCTGGTGGTGGTCATGGTGCAATGAAGCTATGAGGCAGAGAGGATGAGGCTGAGGAGTGAAAGGGTTTGAGATAACGTAGATGGGGTGAAGAGGTCATGGAGCTGGGGGCCAAGGGTCCAGATTGGGGGCAAACCAGGGAGGCTAGGCGGCAGGACAAAGCAGACAGAGGCAGCCTGGGCCAAAGGTATAGTTCCGCTCAGATATTTTATTTGTGTTTGTCTTTTTTTTCTTCTTCTTCTTTTTTTTTTTTTTTTGGTGGGGGAAGGGGACAGGTTGGAAGGGAGACAGAAAAACAAAATCAAAGAGGAGAAAAACAAAACAAAACAAAAAAAACATGACTCTTCCCACCCAGCGCCACCCCTGGCCCCAGGCCTGCGTTGATGAGGGTGAGGATGAGCACACATACAGCGGGAGCACAGCAATAACTTAGGGGGGCAGAACACAAAGTGTGACTTCTGGACTCTGCAGTGGAGGCTGGCTGCCTGTCTAGAGGTCAAAGGGCTGGGCTTGGGGGGGGGGACATACTGAAGGAGGAGGTGAAGGGAGGGAAGGACTGAGAACTAGAGAAACGTCACTGAGTTGTGGGAGATAAAGTGCTTGATGCTCTAGATTTGGCCTGCAGTTGGTTACCTCCAAGGAGGCAGGGCCCGGAACTGGCGGGTCCGGGATCTCCGCCCAGCTAGAGTGCTTGGAGGTGGCTGGCGGGAGGCAGGGGGCCCAAATCTGCGTTGGCTGCGTGGTAGCAGCCGAGGGATCCGACTGGGCCTTTCACCCCGAAGTAGTCCCCAGCTGGCCAGTGTGTGGATGGCCCAGGGAGGCAGGCGGGAGGCTAAACCCTGACTGGCCCTTGCTAGGCGCCAGTTCCAGCCCTTGCACAGAGCCCAGACCTTTGCCAACAGTGCTAGTGGGTGCTGAAGAGTGCGGGAATTGCCCTTCCGAGGCCCAGGGATAGGCAGACGGCTGCGGAAGCCATCCTTGTTGGTCTTGGGGTAGAGTGCAAATAGGCCCCGGTCCCCCACAGCCCCACAGCCCTGTAAGGCCCGGAAGGCCATGGGCGACAGGCGCAGCAGAACCCGCAACCAAAGACGAGAGATGCCCCGGCGCATCCGGGGGCCCTGCTGCCGCACCCACTTGCCCCCAGCTGCCATAGCTGCAAGAGGTAGAGCCAGGCCTGGCCAAGCTAGGAGCCAGGCAGCCCCAAGGCCCAGAGGCACACCCATAAGGCCTCGGCGCCAGCTCAAGCCCAGAACAGCCCCTAGTGCAGTTCCCTGGGCCAGGAGTAGGAACAGACTGGGGGGCAGGTGCAGGGCTGTACAAAGGAGCAGATAAGAGGCCCCTAGGCCCACTAGGCCCACCTCAAGGGCCAGCAGAGCTGCTTGCAGGCCACCTCCCCCCTGGGCTGCCAACAGTGGGAGTAGAAGTAGTAGCAGTAAGGGCAGGAGGCCAGAGGAGGACCCCACTGCAAAGGAAAGGCCAGCCAGGAGGCCGTGGGACAGGAGTCCAGGGAGCTGGCTAGTAGGGCCAGGCCTCAGGTGTGGTGGAGGAGGCTCTGGAGGGATGTCTGGAGAAGGACAGCCATCTCCAGGATCCCTAGGGGTTCCAACTGGAGCCCCCTCTTCTTCCTCCTCCTCCTCCTCCGGGACCGGAGTGAGTGCTGGGCCCTGGACCCAGCCTAGCTCAAACTCCTCATCCAGAAGGCTCCCATCCTCCTTCCCCCACAGCCCCCACGCCCCAGCCTCCTCCTGGCCAATAATGCTTCTCTCCTGGGATGTCAGTGAGGGTACTCTAAGCTCCTCTATCTCCTCCTCAGGCAGATCCCAATATTCCTCATTAACTGGACTCCTATGTTTTTGTTGACTAGGACTAAGGGTTCCTGATTCTTCCCCCAAAATCCTCTGCTCCTCTGGCTCCAAGGTGGCCCCTTCCTTTCCCAGAATCCTTCTCTCTGGCACTGCTTCCTCCTCCTCTCCCAGAATCCTTTGGTCCAGGACTGCCTCCTGGCCAGATGAGCAGGGCTGCTCTTGACTAGGGGTGCCTGTGCTGGGTGGTCCCAGAGCCCCAGTAATGGGGAGGCCAGGGGGGCGCTGGCCTGCACGTACTTTGAGGCTCTTGGGTTGCTGGCGAACCTGGGCTGCATGCTTCTGCCGCAACTCTTGCTCCCGTCGCTTATTATACTCCAGTTGGTTGCCCAGTTCTGTCTGATGCTGTAGGCGGGTGAGCTCAGCCCGTGTGCGCTGGACGGCTTGGAGCTGCCGTAGCTCCAGCTCTCGGGTGGCCTCATGCTGCCGCAGCAGCAGTGCACACTCCAAGTCCTTCTGTGTCTGTTTCTTGTTCAAGTCCTGAGGCAGAAGGGAGGCAGGGCCCAGGGCCTGGTCAAGGAACCTTGCTGGTGTTCAGGAAGTAAAAGCCCAGCACTGCCTGGCACAGGGAGCTGGGAGTAGGGTAAAGATGAGGGCTGTCAGCTCTTGTCTGATCTGGGAACACAGACCTAAGGACATTCTAGTAGGATCTGTGGGGATGGAAAGCAAGAGGAGTACTAAAGAGAAGCTAACCCACAGCACTATGAGGGCAGAGGGGAAAGAAGACTCAAGAGTGGCAAATGGAAAGGGAGAGGTTCTGGGAATCGTGACTGGGCTAGAGAGGAAGGGCAGGTGGGGTACCTTACCTCTCGCAACAGGTCCTGGTCCAGGCTGTGACGGGCCAGTAGCATCTTGCGCTTGTACTGTCGACACTGCAGTTCAAAGTATTGGCGCTGTCGCCTTAGCAGCCCTGCTTCCTCCTCTGCCTGGCACTGTTGTAGCTGTTCCTTCTGCCGCAGGAGCCACTCGGCCTTCTCCCGCTTGGGTGTGCTGGGGTTCTCCTGGAGCTCCTGGGTGAGATCAATAGGAGAGCAGGGTCACAGCTGGCTTGCCTGCCCACTTGGCCTGCCATCAGCCTGCCCACTGTGGCAGTCCTAGCCCACCTCCTTTAGCTGTTCCTTCCGAAGCTTATAGGTGCGCTTCTGTGCCTCCAGCAGGGCAGCTAGCTCCTTCTTCTGCTGTCCAAGGATGTGCTGCTGGAACTTTCGTTCCTCAGCCTGGGCAGCTCGTGCCTCCTTCTCACCAATGGCCTGGTGCCGCCGGGCCAGTTTCTCAGCCTCAGCTCCAAAGCCAGCCCGCTGTGCCTCGAGTTCCCTCTGCAGCCGTGCACTGTGCTCCTCACGTTCACCCCTCAGCCGGGACTCCAGGGCCAACAGCTGCTTCTGGTGCTGTCGACGCATTCGTTTGTAGCCACTCAGCTGCTCCCGCAGGGCTGAGTCCTGCTCATGCTCCTGGATCTGACGGCTGACCTGGGTGGGAGAGAGAATAAGAGGGGGCCAGCCCCAGCCCCATCACCTTCATGCTCCCAGGAAGATCATGGATTTCAGACTCACTGGATTTGTTCTCATTGAGTACCTTCCTCACACTTAGCTTTTCTCAGCTGTTTCCTCAACCGGATAATGGAGACATTATCAACTCATGGGTTAGTGAGATCATATGATAAAAGACACAGGGCCTCCCACAAAAACATGAACAATTAAAATTAGTTCAAAAAAATGAATAAGACAGCTAGGTGGAGTATGGAGGCTGGGGCAGGAGGATGGCAAATTAAAGGACAGCCTCAGCAACTTAGTGAGACCCTGTTCTCAAAACTTAAAAATAAAACAACACAGAATAACACAGACCTGGGCTCAAATCCCAGTTCTGCCATTTATCAACCATATGACCTCAAGCAGGTTAACTTCTCAAAGCATTCTTACCTTATCTGCTACATGGGGCAATAACACATCCTTACAGGGGGCTATGTAGACAAATTTGATACATAGGGAAAGCATCTCAAATACTTGGGAATATGAAGTATTGGCATCTTCACCTTCAGCAACACAAGGAGCCAACTATGGTCCCAGGAGCTAAGCTGGGATATGGGTTCTGAGATGCTAGAACAGGAATACTGGTCCTGAATGTCTTCTCCAAAGTTTGACCTCTGGTTCCATCCTCAACTGCTCTGTTAGTTGACCAAGACCTTGAAAGTCACAGACCTCTCTGTATGGTCTCATAAAACAACAAGCACTCCAAGAGCTGAATCACCAGCCACAGGGAGAGGATATAAGAATATATCAGATCTACCGACTGACTGGCCTCTAAGGGGATTATCAGTACTTAAATTAAGCTTCAAGGGAATGTGATCCAAAGGTTTATTAAAGGCATGAATGAAAAGCTACGTTTTATGAAAACTCTAACACCTTATCCTGTGAACTGTGAAAAAGATTGCCATGAATTGACTTTAGGAGAGGACCAAGGTTTTTCTAATAGGATTTGAGACCCACCAAAGGTGCATAGGCAAGCAGCACCTCTGAGCCACAGTGGCTCATTTCCCAAATGGGATCTGACCCTCTCCCTCCAGGACAGCAGGAAACATTAAATGCAGGGGTATGGGTGGGCCTGGCAGCCAATCACCAAAGTAAAGCAGATCCATCTTCCCTCTGTGGCAGAAATTCATCAAGCTAGCATAACACTTTTCAGGAGTACCACAGCAGGTTGGATTTGACTGTGAACAAGGGCATGAAGCGTTTGGCTAATAAACCCTGGGAACACCCCCAGATGTTAATTCAGCCAGGTCACAAAAAATGGAAGTAAGAGTTTGCTAAGCTACGAATACAGACTGGGTAATGGGACCAAAACAGTGTGCTGGTAGAAGAGAGCAGAAGGGCCAACGAGAGAAGGCAAGAGACAGTAATAGAGAGTAGAATCTGGATTTAATCATGGGACACAAGAAGCAGTCATTGCTGGGCTTAATTTGGAACATCCAGGTGATAGATAAAAGGACAGTGAACCAGATGAGTGAGGATGACCACACTTACCAGGGAGGCAGTACGGATGGTGGCAAAGTGGTCCCGGTTGCGGCAATAGGCTCGGCGGCGGGCAGAAGAGGTGGTGGAGGTGGGAGCAGGGGCTGCAGGTGGCTGGAGCGGGCCTGGGGTTATCTCTGGCTGGTAGGGGTCATCATACAGGTTATCAGAGCCCTAGAGGAGTGTAAGGTGGAAAGGATAGCTGAGGTTCAGAAGACACTGGGCCCAAAGGGAGTTATCAGAGGGAACATGTTCAGACTTAGAAAGGAGGAGCAATCAGACTGAGAGGAAGAGCTGGGAACTCAGCCACTTGTTCCTGAGGCCTGCTACATACCGGCAACCTGTGGATGATGGAGCTGTGGGAGGTGACTGTGTGTTCCCCCTCCTGCATCATGGCCATCTCTCGGGCTTCAGGGCCTTCCTCTTCCTCCTCTTCTTCTTCCTCTTCTTCCTCATCCTCCTCATTGTCTGAGGCATCTGCTAGGCTGTTGACTGAGCTGCTCTGGCTGGAGGCGCTGATGGACATGCTAGGCACTGAGTGGCTACTCTCTAGACTGGTCAGTGTCCCCGCCCGGTGCATGTAGGGCTCTGCTTCCTGTGAACAGGGCGTGGGCTGTTGGGCAGGGAAGGGGAAGGACAAAGGGAGTGTGCATGGAGGTAGCACAAGGAGACAGAGGGTCTGAAGAGAGGTGGGGAAGTGGGGCTAAGCCCAGCATGGGGGTTAAGGAAGGTGGCAGGGCAAGCTGGGTCACCTCCTCTTCTTCTGGGGCCTCAGTGCCAGGGCCATTAGGTGCCTCTTGGAACAGTATCTTCTTCATCTTGCGGTACTGCAGGTTGTCCAGTTCCCGCACAGCATCCTTAGTCCTCTGGATTAGGTCCATGATGACTGTAGGTGGCCGCTCCCGGAGCACAAAGCGGTGCTGGGGAAAGAGAACACTGAGGGCTGCTGCTGACTCCCCCATAAGCCATGGTTCTTGGCATTTCCTCTGCCCCGAGGTCCATACCCACTAAGGGATGATGCTGGCCTTGTCTCAACTGCTCCTCCTCCAACAATTTTGTCCACCACCCAGTCTACTCTCCAGGCTCAAGTTCCTCCAGGAATGGCTGATAGGTAAGTCAAAAGATCTGGATTCTAGTCCAGCTCTAATAATCAAAAATGCTATGAAACCTTAGACATGTGACAAGGTCTCTTTAGGCCTCATAAAGTTTCTCACAATTATAAAACAAGTAGGTCAAACTAGATAGTCTAAGTCAGTTCTCAAGTAGGGCTCCTAAGGTTCCCCTAGATCTGTGAAAGCAAAGAGGCCCCACTAATTTTGCCAATTCAAAACCTAAGGGAAATCATACATTTACCCACGATAAGGCTACACGGGCTTTGGGTTTGAATTAGAACAGATCAGTGTGGTAACCCTTGTTATCGCATGCTGACCAGAAGCTCTGGTTGGCAATTATATACATCTTTGATTAATAAACGATGGGAAAACAAATTACTATTTAATAAATTAAGGTATTAGTTAATAAACTAAGGCACAATAATTACTTCATAAATTAAGGAAGACAAAATCTTACAAAACAGAAAGTCTATCAGGTATAGGGGCTAGAAGTGGAAACTCATAAAAAAAAAAAAAATGTTCTTGACAGAGGAAGAACTGGGAACCATTCGTTTCACTGAGGGTTTCTGCGGCTCTACCAAGCTACAGTTCTAGAATAACGTAGGCCAGCAAACACTCACCTTCAGAAGAACCTCTGAGGTTGGTCTGTCTTGAGGGATTTTCTGAAGACAGGAGTCAACAAAATTCCGGAAGTACTCAGACCTAGATGTCAGAGAAGATGGAAGACAGGTAAGGAGGGCATAAGCCAGGCAGCCTAACTCCATGGTTAACCCCTGGGCCCAGGAATCCCAGTCCTCACCAGTGTCCTGACTGGAGCACGGGGGACTCATTCTGTGCAATGTGGTATAAGGCACTCATCGCATTCATGTTAAACAGTGGTGGTTTCCGTTCCGCTAGAAAAAGATTAAGGGGTAGAAGGTGAGAGATGGCATGTGAGCAAAAGAGAACACAGAGAACTTGGGGTCAAATCCCAGCTCTCTTGCTACATGACCTTGAGCAATGCCCATAATCCTATTCAGTCTCAATACCTTCATCTGTAAAATCCAACACTCATCCTCTCTGTTGCACACAGGTGGAGCAGGGATCAAAGAAAATAACCTACACAAAAGCACCAAAAACAGGCAGAAGGGAGCCCATTCACTTATTGGCCCACTAATGTTTACTGGGTACCAAATAAGAACAAAAAACTTGCTAACTATTATGGTACAGGAAGATAAGGAAATACAAGATTCAGGTCTTCAAGGAACTCCCTTGCCTTCAAGGATGTCTGGAAGGTTGACAGTGTAATGGGCCTTTGAGCTAGTACCTTCCAAGGGAATTCAGGGAATATCTTTTGGAAAAAGGGATGTTGGGAGGTAGACGTTACGTTAGAAATTGTGACCCAGAAAAATGTTTTGTTATTTATGCTTTTGGCCTTAACAGTAATTTTTAAAAATTAATTGCGAATAATACCTCAATAATAATCTAAATTTCTCTTAAAAAATTTGACCTGGTGAAACAGTCTACATTCCTACATTAACAATGAGCTGGAGCTAAAGCCTTCCTCCTATGGGAATGCCAGTTTCTAGTGTGCCATACCTTCTTCCACAATGTTTCTCTGATACTAAGTATGCCACTTCCTATTTCTATGACCCACTGACCCCGGCCGCAAATAGAAATGGACTGTGGAAATGGAGGGAAATGGCACATCCAAATATCTTATCTCAGGCACAGGGCTTGATATAAACCAAGGCAAGAAAGTGGAAAATTTCACAACCAGGGGATAGATCCTGTGAAGGAGAGAGCCAGTTTCTAGGAGCAGAGCCCCTTGTCTGGTGTAAGGAAGGACCCCATCAATGATCCCCACTGGCTTCAGTCTTGCAGGTAATGAGGAGCCACTGATGGCTGAGAGGGAGCGAAATGACTGCACTGAGCTTAAGCAAATCTCTCTGGCACCAGTATTCAAGACAGACTAAAAGGGAGAAGAAACCAGTAGTAGAAAAGAGCACTCCAGGAAATTGTTGGTAAGAGCAACTAACAGCAACTCTTGGACAACTGGCAATGAGTTGGAAGTTTTTACCTCATTTAATGGTTGCTTCAGTAGTGTGGGATACAGGGATGAGAACCCTGACATGGCTTTAATAAGTGCTCATGAACTCACTTGGGCCTAATTCTTGAGCCTTCTTACTCTTCTGCATTACATTGCTTCAGTCGCCCGTGCTTGCTCTTACCTGTACATGCTGCTCTGGAACCTTCTTCCCTCTACCTTTCCAGCAGCTATTATTTGTCTTGTGGGTCTGTTTAAACATCTCTGCTATAAGGAGGCCTTCCTCAGCCCCTAAACTAGGTTAAAATCCATTGTTTTATGTCTGTACCACTCCTGGAGCTTCACTATTCAGCTTTCATCACACAAAGAGAAAACATGTCTGGCTTTCTCAACTCAAATGTAAGTTCCATGAGGGCAGGAACCTCATTCACTACCATGCCCTCAGAACCTAGCACAGTGCATGCCACACAGCGGACACTCAAAGGAGTGATGACTACTACAAAATATTTAGGTGGAAGAATTGGCAGAATTTGAGAGTTGCTTGAATTGGGAATCCATGGTAGAATCAAAATGTACAGAAGCTTGGAAGGCCTTGGGATCCCATCCTCCTAGGATGGGGATAGTAACACAAAGGGAGCCGAGAAGAGAGAGGATAAGGGAGCAGCCAGGAGGACATCCTTACCCAGCTCGATGCAGGTTATCCCCAAGGACCAGACATCTACTTTGCCATCATACTGCCCCTCATCCATTGCCAGGATCACCTCCGGAGCCATCCTGGGAGAATTGTCAGGAGAGAAAGGCTTTAAACCACCCCAGCAACACCTACCCCCAACATCCCAGCTTTCTCTACTTACCACCAGTCTCACTCACCAGTATGGGGTGCCCACAAAGGAGTTGGCGGGTGCCATGATGGACGCGGAGCCAAAGTCCCCCAGCTTCACTAAGCCTGGCTCTGAGAGAAGGATGTTTCCAGCCTTTACATCCCTGCCAGAGGCAAAGTTCAGGGATGAAATATGTGTCTCAAGGCAGGGGATTTAACAGTTTCAAAGACTATAATCCAGTAAAATGAGTGGTGTCAGTCAGATGATGGTACCCAGCCACTGTCAGTACTCCTATACCTATGAATCATGTTGTGGGAGTGCAGATACGCCAGGCCCTGAAGTGCTCCGTGGGTCACAGCTGCAATTTCTACCTCCTGAAGGGGCTTCTTGTGCACTGATGAGGGAGGGAGGGAGGGAGGGAGGGAGGGAGAGAGGGAGGGAGGGAGGGAAAATATCAAGTTAAGGAAGCTCACATTTAGGACTGGAATAAACTCCCTTTGTCCCTCCCCTATAGCTTCTCTGTTCTTTTTGATCCCCATATATTGGCTATCTTGTCACTTACCTTCTAGAAGGTCTGAAGCTGAGCCCAGGCAATATTCCATCACCAGCTAAGGAAGGGGCAAGCATTAGATCAGAAAATCCTGACCATTCCTGGCCCAGCTCCCTTAGGCAGAGATTCAAAACAGAGCTTCCTTACCTATCTCTGACTTAGGCAATACCCCATGAGGAAGGGCAAACAGAGAAAATGAGGTGGTAGTAGGAGAGATCCTACAGTCAGGCCTTTCCTAGAAAGAGCCCAAGACACTCACCACTACTCCCATCTGGATCCCTTTAAAGCCCCATTCAATCTCTACCTCCTCAAGCCCATATGCACTTTTCTGGCTATTAACAGTCTATTTCATTCCTTGGACCAACCTCTCCTTTTAGATCAATCCTGCTACTCAAGGGTTGGCCTTAAGAATACAGTAGTCAGGAAAGACTTTCTCCTTCCAAAGATCTTTGAACAGGGTGCACTTAGACTGAACCAGAACAAGATAAGACTGAGTAGGGATAAACATTAGGACAGAGTACAAGAGCCAGCTCACCCAAGCGGTGTGCTCCCTCAGGTAACAGCCCCGGTACTGAATGGTATTGGGATGCCGGAGCTTCTGTAAGAACCGCACCTCCTTGATGATATCCTGCCATTTCTAGGAAGAGGTCAGAGTAGAAGGGGGTCACCCAGTGTGCACCTTGCAACTGGGGTTCCCTCCCAACCAAGATGGTCTTGGTGAGCCTGACTCACCTCATTTGATTGCTTTCCGCTATAGGACATCTTCTTGATGGCCACCACCTCACTATTCCGGACATCCCGGGCCTAGAGAATCAGACCAGAGGGTAGTGAAGACCCCCACTGAGCACAAGGCAGAGAAGGCTTGCTGGCTGACTTGAAGAGGGCAGGGAAGGTTAGAGTGGCGTAGGAAGGCTGTCTAGAGGTCTATAGAGTTAAGAATAGAGTCCTCTCCCCTGCTTTACCCTCTCAAAACCCCACTCACAAAGTACACAGCTCCAAAGCTGCCATGGCCAATTTCCCGGAGGTCAGAGAAGAGCTTTTCAGGGTCATCCTTGAAGAAGAGTTCAGCTACATCTGGGTCCTTCAGGCTCCCGGCCCGGCCCCCAGCTGGCATGGCGGCCCCTGGGGCCCCTGAGAGTGGGGCCTGGCCTAGAGAATAGAGATGGGAATCTTAGAGCAAGGACGGGGCCTTCCGGAAGAGGAAGGAGCCCCCTCAAGTTCCTGCTTTCTCCTCCCCTCATTCACTGATGAGGGGGAGGCACTGCTGAGGAAGGGCAAGGGGAGATTAGGAAGAACATCAAAGCTCCAAAAAAAATGAAGTTGCCCTGGCAACCAGATCACGGGGGCCGGGTCCCTGGAGTCCCTAAAACTGGTAGGAAGACTCTGGGAAGCTAAGCATCCTCACCACCACTCTCAGCCCTCAACAAGTTTCCATTTCCCTATACCTGTTATTTTCCCTCAAGGAGAAACAGGCCTCCCTGCCAGATCCCCACATGTCCTGTCCCAAGTCCCAAACCCCACTGATTTCCATGTACCTTCCTCTTCCCCTTGATGTCGCGGCCCCCTCCTCCCTCAACCTCTCACACCCTGAAAAAGAACAGGAAACAGCCAAGCCGGAGATGGTGGAAATCCGGCCATTGTTATAAGTGGGGACTGGCCCATAGGGGCCAGGAGACTCACTCTCAAAAAAGGGTAGAAGACACTGCAGCAAGGAGGAGTTCTAGAACAGGAAAGACAGTAATATAAATGATATCTGGCTTTGAGGGCCTCTCTGGGATCTGGATTGCCCCCCTTATCCACTCCAACTGCTTGAGCAACACACCCAAGTACAGGCATTTACTGGGTACAAACAACATTTACTGGGCATGGATAGTAAACACCTCACACACATCATCTCATTCAATCCTCGCCATAACCTTATGAGGAAAGTACTATCATTACCCCTTTTTTATAGATTAGGAAACAGGCTCAAAAAGGTTAAGGGACTTGCCCAAAGTTGGGTCTACCTCTACCACCACCACCACCACCACCAGGCTTTCAGAACAGCCCTATGAAACCAGCAGGGCAGGATCAGGATCATCATTTCCCAGGTGAAATCACTGAGGCAGAGAGGAAAAAAGAATTCTCCAAGGTCAGAGAATAGGACCTTCTCCTCTTATCAGGCCTGCATGCTCAATATTTTCTCAGCTTGCCACTCCAAGCTCAGCCACCCTCCTGCAGGAAGCCTCCACTGACCAGCTTTTGGGGAAAGTTCCCAGAGTACTCAAACACCCAAAGAGAGTTCCTGGAGGGCATTAGAACCAGGACTTTAGAGGGGCTTCTAGGGGAAGTTCCTAGCTAAACACTTATCAGGATTTAGGCACAAAGAAGCCTTCAGCAGAGCTGGACTCCCAGGGCAGAATTTTAGTTACTTAAAAGCACCCAACAATTTTAGCATGTAATTATATTCTGTCGTGCATTGTTTCCTGTTGTGTTGTTAATTTTGTCTCCTCAGCCCAACTGGAAGCTGGAGGGCAAGGAGGGAGCCTGACTCTCCAGTGGGCCCCCAGGGTGCCAGGGCTCAGAATAGCCTGGGAGATTGATTGATTGCCCTCAGCCCAGCCCTCAGCAGCTTCCAGGCTGCTCAAAGCAGGCCCCCTTCTCCCTTCTGCCAGCAATGGTGCCAAGCATCTCTCACCCCACCGCACACCCACACGCAAAGGCAGGTGCTCACAACTTGCCAAGGGAATCTTCCTGACCTCTTTACCAGCACTGAGCCCAAGACGGCCAATCCAATCCAAGACGAAAGGGGTGTCAGTCACTGGCAAAACATCACACAGGTCCTCTTCCTCACAATAACAAACATTTGAGCAATCATCAAGATCTGTGCTAAATCACAACCACCCTTTAAGGCAAATAATGTTATCTCTGCCCTGTAGACAAGGAACACCAAATCTGCCTGTGTTTAAGCTGTACCACTAGCACATCCCATCTGCAATGTACAGCAACAGGGCTTTGAATAAGTTCCTAATACTTCTCGGTCTTCTCTTACATTAAATGGATTACAGCATGGGACTGTTGTGAGATTTTAATGAGATCTTATACTTGGGAACACTATGCAGACACTCAACATATGGATTTTTCCTTCTCTGCCCCCAGGGTTGCCACAAGGCTTTAATCCTTTGGGGGATTTGGCTTTAACTGTTAAGAGAAGCCACTATGGCCCTCATTTATTAGAACAGACAGCCTTCTTAAAAACCCAAGCCAAAGACTGGGATCAGGGTAAAGATGAAGGTCACAGTAGATACAAAAATCCATAAGGCAGAGGCAGGAGCCAGAGCCTCCAATCAGGCAATGCTCCTGAGTACAGCCTTCCTGGAAAGGAAGCTCATTTCATTCCCATTTTTAAATCTCACCTCAATTCATTCTCCTATGGATCCCTGGCCAAGCCCAGGTCAGAAGAAAAGAGATAGCAAGAAACAGGTATAGATCAGGGGAGCAAGACTTGATGGAGTTCTTGGGTAAAAATCCCCATTCTGACACTATGTGACCTTGGGCAACCTCTCTGGGCCTCAATGTTCTTAACTGTAAAACGGGAAGACAGCAATAAAGGTGAATGGTGGTGGTGTCACATGAGAATGGGTGCAAAAATACTTTGTAAAGATAGACCCACTGACAAATATATGAGATTATACCATCATAATAAGAGGTAGAAAAGAAGGTAACTGTAGCTGGGGGAGTATTGCCAAGCGCCCCCTCCCACCCACTCTTCTTTGCAAGGACAAGAAACCCAACCAGACCAAGCCTAAAAAGCAGATTAGCAGACCCACCACGGGATTCAGAGGCATAGGAATCAACACCCCAGAGCAGGAAAAAGGGAATCATGGAGGAAAAGAGGTGGCTGGGAGAGGCAAAGTGAACAGGGTGAGAGGACAGGAAGGCTGCAAACCCATCTGATTAGCTCAATCACCCTAGGGCGTGACCCCTGCTGACATCAAAGACCCTGTCAACCACCTGGGTTCCCCATCAACCGGGCACAATGAAGGAAAGAGGAAGTGGCAGAGGCTGACCACTGACCAGCCAGGCTTCCCCATCCTGAGGAGAGAGCCCATCCAGGCCCAGCTTCTCAGAAAGGATCACCCTTTCTTTTCAGGGCTAGACACAGGGACCCGCGCCCCTGCACCCCATGTCTCACCTGGTAGGGGTCACTATGGTGCCCCAGCGCCTCCGCTTCCGCCTGGAGTCCTCCAGCGGCTTGCCAAGCAGGGAGAGGGGCAAGGAGACCTCTCCCCTTGCCACCTCTTCCTCGGCTTTCGCCCTTCCTGAGGGGCGGACCCGGGAAGCCTCCCCTGGAGGGGAGGGGGTGACAACCTGATCTGACCTCGCGGTCCAGTCCTCCCCCAACTCGAGGGCGACAGTTGCTGAATCCCGGATTTGATTGTGGGGTATGAACCCCGAATATTTGCACGGGGATAAAATGAATCCGATATTTGAACACCTGGGGAATGAACCCCGGATAGTGGTGCACGCGGGGGCCTGAACCCCAAGATATTTGAAATTCTATAAAACAGAGACCCAGGTTTAGAGAGGTTGGGACTCGAGTTCAAGCTACCTTGAATATGAGGACTGATACCTGGGTATCTGAGAAGCAAGGGGCCAAGCCCGGAAATTTGGGACCCAAGGGCCTGAGCCCCAGGTCTTCGGCCACCTACAGGGGGCCCACCCCTAGGACGTCCGGCAGCACGGCCCCACTCACGCCGGGGTCCGAGAGTGACAGCCCCCACTCCCGCCCTGGACTCCTCTCTCCCCCCTCCTCTCTCCGGAGGACTAGTAAAAGACTGTAGCTAAGGCGCTGATGACGGTCCCCGCGCTCTCTCTCCCTCTCCTCTTCTCCGTCTCAAGCCTCTCTCGGCACCACAGCCCCGGTCTCGTCCCGGTCTCCCTCTCCCTCTTCCTCCCAATTCCAAGATGGAGACCGGGCGGGAGCGCGCAGGCGCGGTAGGGACGCCGGGCCAGGGAGGGCGGGGTCCCAAAGAAGCAGCCCCGCCCCTCTTTCCTTAAGGCCGGTGCCCGGGAGCCAGGCAGCCACCCAGCCAGAATGCGCGCGCGCCCCGCCACGCGGACCCTGGGTGGGAGGAGGCGGGTAGCAAGGGTAGACTTGCAGGGGGAGGAGCCCAGCGCGCGGTCCGACGACTGGTGGTGGAGAAGGCTGAGGCGCATGCGTTTGCCCCGCCTTAGCTCTGTGCCTGAGCCTGTTGCTAGGGGAAGCTTTGAGGGGGCGCGGGTGGAAGGAAAGAGGCCGTGATTTGCGCCTGCGTGCAGCGTAGAAGCTGGGAGGGGTAAGGGAAAGCTGCTGCTGGGAGCGGAAAAGGCGGGAAAGTGGACCGTCCAGAGGTTAGTAAGCATCCAGCCTGGACATGGGTCCCCAAGGGTGAGGAATCTTTGCATATGAATATTGGGTAAATTCTATTGATCGAATTTCTTAAGGAAACTAAGGCACTGCAGGATTGCATGACTTACTCAAAGTCGCAGTGCGTTTATGTGATGGCATTTCCACTATCTGACCCTCCAAAAACCAGCTGTAATTATCAATTTTATTTCATGGAAGAAAGGCATAAAATGGCAGAGCTAGGATCAAAATCAGATGTTTTCCAAAGCCAAGTCACAACCTGGAAAGAGTTGTGTATATGTTCTATGCGAACCTGTATCCCAAACTCAAGAGTCAACAGGGAAAAGTCCCTCCAAACCTCCCATGCCTGTTTACTCTAAAATTCCTACCTCAATTCCAATGCCCAATAAACACTTTAGGCCACACTGGGCAGAAAAAAAAAAAAAAAAAGCCTTTTATTTTCTCCCAAATTCTAGCTCTTCACTTTTTGTAAGGTCTCTTCTGACTCAGAATCAAGGCCCAAGAAGTTGATTCACACCTGTAGAGAAAGGAAAACAAAACAGGACAGGTCAGAGACTCCTTAGGTGGGGTGAGTACAGACTGATGAAGGAGCAGACAGAGTGACAATTAGAGACAGACGGGTATAGACTCAATCCCACTGGGGCAGCCTCAGGACCCTAGCATCTGCCACAGGCCAGAAAGCTCTTCTTTCCCAGTCCAAGCCTGAGAAGGCTCCATCATTTCCTGTCCCAGGTAGGTGTCTGGGGCAGTGAGGGTTGGCCCCAAGCAAAATTTGCAAAATTGATCTTGAACTTCCAGTTCCTCTGGCTGGGCTGTTTCCACTCCTCCTACAGTCATTTCCTAGGGCACAGCAGCAGCTAGAGCTGAGAAAAATTTAAGAGCTGAATGCATAACATATGGCACTCAAGTTAAGAGACTGACCTGACAGGGTGAAGATTTCTTGCAGAAATATTTTTTTCCTTTGATGAGTTGACATGAGAACTAGTTAGCAGATATGTCCTCCACCCTCTGCTATCTTTGTAAATCTAATTCCCTCCAAATATCTTGTTAATAGAATCAACCTTTTATAAATGCAATGATGAGTAAATGGAAGAGCGAATGTAAAATGCTCAGGCACACAGTGTGTTCCTAGTAAATGGGCATCATTAATTAGATTCTTTTCAGATGTTCTAATCAAATTTACAAAACTTGTATTAAACTTGTATTAAAATTTTAGGACGGGGGCTGGGGATGTGGCTCAAGTGGTAGAGCGCTCGTCTGGCATGCGTGCGGCCCAGGTTCGATTCTCAGCACCACATACCAACAAAGATGTTGTGTCCGCTGAGAACTAAAAAATAAATATTAAAAAAATTCTCTCTCTCTCTCTCTCTCTCTCTCTCTCTCTCTCTCTCCCCCTCCTCTCTCACTCTCTCTTTAAAAAAAAAAAAAAATTTAGGACTGGAGCTGGGGCTGTAGCTCAGTGGTAGAGACTTGCCTTACATGTATGAGGCACTGGGTTCGATCCTCAGCATCACATATTAATAAATAAATAAATATTTTTAAAAAAATTTTAGGACAAGCCAGGAACAGTAGAGCACACCTATAATCCCAGCAGGTTGGGAGGCTGAGGCAGGAGGACCTCTCAAAGCCAGGCTCAGCAAAAGCGAGGTGCTAAGTAGCTCAGTGAGATACTGTCTCTAAATAAAATACAAAATAGGGCTGGGGATGTGGCTCAGTGGTTGAATGCCACTGAGTTCAATCCTCAGTAGTGCCCCCCACCAAAAAAAAGAATTTCAGGACAAAAGCAAGGCAAACATTATGCATATCCAGGAGGAATCATAAAAGATGAACCCTCTTAACTCACCATTCTTGCCAAAAATCATGGATATGAACTACAGCCATGGGTAAATCTTAAAATCAGAATGTCACTTGAAAGAAATCAGTCACGAAATAATATGTATGATTCCATCTTCAAAAATAAATAAAACCAAATCTCATGCATAGTTGGAATGCATATTTGGTAATCAGCTATAAAGCAAAATAGTACTTCCTTCTAGGGAGAAGAACGTCATTACCAGGAAGGCAGGGACCAGAGGATAAGGGCTTCTAGGATACAGGTATTTTAAGAGTAACTACTTTATAATAGTTTGCCACGCTGTACTTTTGAGGTTTTTGGACTTTTCTACAGGAATGTTAACTATTTTGTAATTTAAAAAAAAAAAAGAAAAATAATAAGAAAAATGTTGCATGCTTATGGTATAAATGATTCCCATTCCCTATGAGGATAGATGGAGCTTCTTGAGGACTCACACAGAGCAATGTTTATGGAGAGATTCCAAGGATCTGTTCTACCCCAGTTACAGTTGCCACCCCCACCCCTCTCATATTCCCACAGGACTAGAGTAAAGAACCTCACCTGAGAACAAGGCAGGAACTAGGCCAGTGCCCTCAGAGCCGGGTTCTAGACCAGTGGGACTCCCGGCGCGGGTGGAAGCACACAGCAGTGACACAGCAGAGAAGGCCACAGAGGAGAAGCAGGAAGAAGCCCAAGACCAGCAGCCTGG
This sequence comes from Callospermophilus lateralis, assembly GCF_048772815.1. Classification (NCBI taxonomy): domain Eukaryota; kingdom Metazoa; phylum Chordata; class Mammalia; order Rodentia; family Sciuridae; genus Callospermophilus; species Callospermophilus lateralis. Next base: position 20,792,653 of record NC_135323.1, read on the forward strand.
AGCCACACAGAGCCAGCTCTTCCTAGGGGAGGGAGCAAAATGGGAAGGAGAAATGATGGACAGGGGACAGTGGGGACTTGTCCCTTTGGAAGACATCTTGTCTGGGAGAGAGACATCTTCTCTCCCAGCCCAAGAGCTGTGGAGAGAAGCCCCCATGAGGGGGAGGCCTCTCAGCACCCAGGGAGGGAGCGGTTAGAGGGAAGACATTACTGTGATGCAAGTTAACATTTGTCTTGGATGGTTTACAAACAAAATTTCTTGCCCAGCCACCAACCTTAACTCTCAAAATGATTCCTGGAGATAGGAAAATTCACAATTATCTACATTTGAAAGACTGCAAGCAGTGCCAGGTTCTGCTCCGCCCAGGGTCTCTAAATGTGACAGCAGAGGGTACTGTAGCCATCTAAACTGTCTCCCTCCATCTCTCAGCCAGTCTCTTCTACCCAGCACTAGTGTGGGCTTCTCTCTCCTTCAGAGCCTTTACTGGCCCTTATAATGCTAGATGTAGCATCCCAGCCTGGCTTTCACAGCCCCATCAGCCACTGTGGTCTCTCCTGCCTCTTCTAAGACACCTAAGCCCCTCATTTTGGAGCCCCTCAGAAAACGGACCACTTTTTGATCCCTGGGAACACTGTGCTCCTGTATCTTCCCTCTCTGGAACTGTACTGTATTCTCTGTCCAAACCTTCATTCTTCTTTTTTTTTTTTGGTCTTGGAGATTGAACTCAGGGTTGCTTTACCACTGAACTACATCCCCAGCCCTTTTTATTTTTTTTATTTTGAGACAAGGGCTTGCTAAATTGCTGAGGCTGGCCTTGAAGTTGTGATCCTCTTGCCTCAGCCTCCTGAGTGGTTGTGATTACAGAGCCCCCAGCCAAACCTTCATTCTTTAAAGGTCCTGATGGAACAAAACACATGGATTGCAATCCTGGCTCTGCTATTTAACTAGTTATGTGGCCTTAGGCAATTCACTCCCTCTCTTTAAACCTGTTTCCTCCTCTGTAAAATGGGATAATGATACCTACCTCAAAAGGCTGTTTTAAGATCAAATGAGATAATGAACCTGAAAGCATTCTGTACATTATAAACTTTGTATATTATAAACAACTATACACAATTGTCTTTCGTAAGTGCCACCTTCCCTGGGAAGTGCTCTTCATAAATGTTCAAGTTAAATTGCTCTATACTTGGTATTTGAATAACACTCTTCTCACATTTCAATGATAGCAATTAGCCCCTTCTGCCTCTTATTACAGCTTCTGAATTCCTCTGAAATAGAGAACATGTTTTATCTTATTAAAGATAACAGTAAATAGTTGTCCTTTATCAAATCTCTATTATGTATGGGGCACTGTGCTGAGCACTTTGCTGTCATTCTCATTCAATCCTTGTTTGATAGAATGAAGATATAGTATATGGTTTTGTTTTACAGATGGGAAGCTCAGACTCAGAGAGGTCCAGATACTTACCTAAGTCACACAGCCTCTAAGGCAGGGTTATAAAGCCTCTACTTTTTCTATTAGGTAAAATTGCCTTCTGGAACCTCGAAGACACAGCAACCCACCATTCTACAAAATCCTGAGGACGGACCTGAGGCACTTACTGAGGTGAGCAGCTTGGTGAGCACAAGGCCCTCGTGGCTCCAGACTCTGACACACTCCTCACCCATCTTAGGACTCAGGGTGGAATTTCCTGCTCCCTCTTCTGAGCAGGATATAGGTGGCTGGCTGGAGGGCAGGATTCCTGGAACAGTGTTAAAATATAGACAGGTTCCTGGAGTCCTCTCTGTGGTCACTCTGGCTGTGATGAGGATCAGCTCTCCCGCAGAAGATCCTGGGAGAGGCACAGGAGAGCAGATGGGGAAAAAGAAGCAGAGGGCAGGAGCTATCTTCAGATTTCTGTTTGTTCCTAAAGCTTCCTACAAGACCAGGAGTTTGGGCATTAATCTCATTCAATTAAGTACTCTGTACACAATGCCATTTATATCTTTGAGAAATGAAAAAGGCTGCCTATCAATATAAACACAAATTAGCTGAAATTAGTTTAAAATCAACTCAACCATCATACTACTACCTCACAAGATCATAGTGAGACAGGCAGACCCACACTGCCCATGTCATTGTGTATAAATTAACCTGTCCTTTTTAAGAGAGCAACTCCCACTAGGTGCCAAAATTCATTAAAAGATTCACACCCGCTGGGCACAGTGGCTCATGCTTGTAATCCCAGTGACTCTGGAGACTGAGACAGGAGGATCACAAGTCTGAGGCTGGCCTTAGCGAGACCCTGTCTCAAAATAAAAAAATTTTTTAAAAAGGACTGGGAACGTGTGAGGCCCTGGATTTGATACTCAGCACCACATAACAATAAATAAATAAAGATTAAAAAAAAGTTTATACTCTATTTTATTTAATCTTTTTTTTTTTTTTTTGCAGTTGTAGATGGACAGAATGCCTTTATTTTATTTGTTTATTCGTATGTGGTGCTGAGGATCGAACCTAGTACCTCACGCATGCTAGGCAAGCACTCTGCCACTCAGCCCCAGCCCCAGCCCCTACTCTATTTTAAATTAGTGGGGAAAGGATAGCCTATTAAGTAAATGGTTTGGGGAAAATGTCCATGTTGAAAAGAACATAAATTTAGATTGTTATCTCGTACTATAAAGTAAATACAGATATATTAAATAATTATACAAAACTAAAAGTAAATTTTAAGCAATTATTAAAAGAAAATACAGACTATTTCCTAATTTTAAGGAAGACCTTCCTACAAAGGACAGAAAATCTAAAATCCTTAGTAAAGGACAAGAACAATATACCCATCTTCATAAGGGTTAAGGACTTCCATACAACAAAAGATAAATCAAAAACAAAAAAATCAAGTTAACAGATTTCCTGAAAACACCTATAATGCACTTAATTAACAGAAAAGTTTATAATCTAATAGAATAAAGATGTACAAATCAAGAAGAAAAAGACAAAAGAAAAATGAGGGGGATGTAAAATGGTATAGCCACTGTGGAAAAATGTACGGCAGTTCCTCAAAAAATGAAATGGGAGGCGGGCTGGGGTTGTGGCTCACTGGTAGAGTGCTCGCCTAGCATGCAAGAGGCACTGGGTTGATCCTTAGCACCACATAAATGTAAAATAAAGGTATTGTGTCCACCTAAAACTAAAAAATAAGTATTTTTTAAAAAATGAAACAGAAAATATGACACAGGAAAAAAAAAAAAAGAAGGGCTGGGGATGTGGCTCAAGCGGTAGCACGCTTGCCGGGCATGCATGCGGTCAGGGTTGGATCCTCAGCACCACATACAAAGATGTTGTGTCCGCTGAAAACTGAAAAATAAATGTTAAAATTCTCTCTCGGGAAAAAAAAAAAAAAAAGAAAAGAAAAAGAAAAATAAGCAAAGAATCCGAACAGGTAATCCACCAATGACCTGAAAATGTCCAATAAACCCATTAGAAGAAACTCAACCTCACTAGCAATTAGGAGAAAATAAATTTTAAAAATCAGGTAATTCCTTTGCCTATTAAATTAGTAAAAATTAAAAAGATGAATACAGGAATTTTTGAAGATGTGAGGAGGTAGACATTGTCCACATTATTATTTATCTGTGTCTATGGCAATTTAAGTGGGCTCAGAATATGCCCATCAAGTGTGGACCACTTTTATATTTGTTTTCTGTACTTCTGTATGTTCTCATCCCACAATAAAATGAGTTTTTAAAAAGCCAGCATGGGGCTGGGGTTGTAGCTCAGTGATAGTGTATTTGGCTTGAATGTACGAGGCACTGGGTTTGATCCTCAGCACCACATAAAAGCAAATAAATAAATAAAGACATTGTGTTCATCTAAAAAAATTAAAAAAAAAAAAATTTTAAAAGCCAGCACATCTGGCTCAGGAGGCTGAGGAAGGACGATCATGAGTTCAAAACCAGCCTCAGCACAAGTGAGGCGCTAAGCAACTCAGTGAGACTCTGTCTCTAAATAAAATACAAGATAGGGCTGGGGATGTGGCTCAATGGTCTAGTGTCCCTGGGTTCAATCCCTATACCACCCTTGCCCTCCAAAAAGGCAGCACCTCATCCACCTGTAATCTCAACAGCTTGCAGGGCTGAGACAGGAGGAGCACAAATTCAAAGGCAGGCTCAGCAACTTAAGTGAGGCCCTAAAGCAACTTAGAGAGATCCTTTCTTTAAATAAAATATAAAAAAGGGCTGCCTCAGAGTTTATGTGCCCCTGAGTTCAATCCCCACTACCAAAAAAAAAAAAAAAAAAAAAAGCAAGGGAGACATATTCTTTGACTATGTAATTCTTCTTATGGAAATACTAAGGAAAGGATATCAAAATATTTATTGTGATTTTATCAAGAATTAGGAAACAATAGAGATGTTTACTAAGGAAAGCATTAACAAATAAGGGCCTGATCACTTAATGGATCAATTTTTAGTCATTATCACAATGTTGAAGATCATGTAGTATTATGAAAAACCATTTACATGTAAGTGAAAAAAGACAAACACAAATCAGTATAGACACCATAATTACCACGGAAAATGTATGTATAAAATTTGGTAAAAAACTTTTCCCCTTTCTTTACATCACCCGATGGAATCAGTCACCAAGTCTTACCAATCCCAGATTTCTAATGTCTCTCTCAACTCACACTCTGGCTTGGCTCAGCTTTTCTCACCACTGCTTTATTGCAGTCACTTCCTAACTGGTCTTTCTGTCAGCTAACAGAGTGTGATCTTTTTTTAAAAAAAGAACAATAAAGTTCTACTGCTTTCCTGGTCAAAATCTTTAAGTATGCCCAATGTGCTGGATAAAGCCCCATTACCTAGGGTTGCACACAAGATCCTCCTCGGGATCTTGCCTCCGTCTTCAGACCCATCTCCCACTACTCATTCAACATTCCTTCTCCTGCATATACCAGCCAAACTGAACCTCTGGAAGTTCCTAAACATGTCATGCTGTCCTTATGTTTGCCGTTTCCTCTGGCTGAACTGTATGTGACTAAGCATTCCTCAGGCTTGAGCCTAGGCACTGTATCTTTGGGAAAGTCCTTTTTTGCTATCCCTGCTCCATGGGCTCCTCAGTACTCCCCCTGTACCTTATGTTCTACCTCACATACTGAAAGGTATTTATTTCTATTCGAATCTTTATCCTTGCAAGACTGTAAGCAACTTTAGGGGAGGACCCATGTATTCCAGATCTCTGTATTTCCCATGTTTGATATTAGTAAGTGCTCAATAATTGTTACATAGATGATACAATCACAGATGATTCCTCCTACCCCCATAAAAATCTTTGTTTCTAACCATTATTAAAAGAATAGGGCAGGGCTAGGTTTGTAGCTCAGTGGTAGAGCATTTGCCTAGTATGTGTAAGGCCCTAGGTTCAATCTGCAGCACCACATAAAAATAAATAAATAAAATAAAGGTATTAAAAAAAAGAATAGGGCTTTTTGCAGAAACAGAAATTAACAAGCTATTCCTAAAATTCATGTGAAAACTCAGGGGATCTGGAATAGCCAAGACAATCTTGAAAAAGAAGAACTGAGTTGAAGGATTCACGTTTCCTGACTTCAAATCTTACTATGAAGCTACAGAAATCAAAACAGTGTGGCACTAGCATAAGGACAGACATATAGATCAGTGTAATACAACAGAATCTCAAAATAAACAATGTATCCATAGTCAATTGGTCAGTTTTTTTTCTTTTTCTTGGTTCTGGGGATTGGACCCAGGGGCACTTTACCAATAAGCTAGTTCCCAAGTCCTTTTATTTATTTATTTATTTTTTTTGAGACAGGGTCTTGCCAATTTGCTGAGGCTGGCCTTGAACTTGGAATCCTCCTGCGTCAGCTCCCCAAATTGCTGGGATTATAGGCCTGCACCACCACAGTGGGCTAACTGATTTTTCAGTATGGTGCCAAGACCATTCAGTGGGGGAAAAGAACAATCTTTCCAAGAAATTATGTTATACAATTAAAGATAGACACATGCAAAAGAGAATGAAGTTGAGCCTCATACATAAATGAACTAAAGATGGATCATAGACCTAAACGCAAAAATTAAAACTATAGAAGAAAATACAGGGAGCTAGGTGCAGTGGCACTGAAAACACAAAGAATTCTCATACCTCAATAATTAAGACAAATCGCCCAATTTAAAATACAGTTAAAGACTCTGAATATATATTTCTTCAAATGATACATATAAATGGCCAAAAGCATATGAAATATCATTATCAATCTTGTTAACCATCAGGAAAATGCAAATCAGAATCACACTGGTTAGGACAACTATAATAAGAAAGACATATAATAACTAAGTATTGGTGAGGTTGTAGAGAAAATGGAAATCTCATACTGGTGGAAATATAAAATGCTATAGCTGTGTGGAAAACAGTTGGGAAGTTCCTCAAAAGATTAACTATAGCATTATCTTATGTTCTACTTGTAAGTACACACACACACACACACACACACACACGCAGGTAAATACTAGGGATTGAAGCCAAGGGTGCTTTACTACTAAACTACATCCCCAATTCTTTGTGAAACAGAGTCTCAATAAGTTGCTGAGGCTGGCTTCAAACCTGCAATCCTACTACTTTAGTCTCCCAAGTCTCTGGGATTAGAGGCATGCACCACCACACCCAACTCATGTTTATTTCAAGAGAAATGAGAACATGTCCACACAAAACCTACAGTGTTCATAGCAACATTATTTATATTAACCCAAACCTACAAACAACCCAAATGTTGAACACATAAATGATGAACACATAAATGAAAATGTGGTATATTCATTCAATGTTGTTCAGCATAAAAAGAAATGAAATACTGATACGTGCTATAAAATGGCTGAACTTTAAAAACTTTATTCTAAGTGAAAGAATCCATTCACAAAAGACCACATATCATATTAAGTGTCCAGAATAGGCAAATCTACAGAGACAGAAAGTAGATTAGTGGTTGCTCAGGGCTGGGCGATTGGGGTGGGGGGAAAGAAGGAGAATGACTGTTAATGGGTGAACAGTCTCTGGTTGATGAAAATGTTCTAAAATGAATTGTGATAATCACACACTAGTGTGAATATATTCAAAGTCATTTAAATGTATACTTTAAGTAGGTGAATTATGGTATGTGAATCAAATCTCAATAATGCAGTTAAGGGCTGAGGTTGTGGCTCAGGGGTAGAGCACTCACCTCGCACGTGCGAGACCCTGGGTTCGATCCTCAGCACCACATAAAAAGAAATAAGTGAAATAAAGGTATTGTGTCCAACTACAACTAAAAAATAAATAAATAAATAATGCAGTTATTTTTTTTTTTTTTTAAGTAGAAAGAATTGCCAGGCTTGGTGGCACACACTTATAATATCAGCGACTTGGGGGAGCTGACGCAGAAGATTCCCAAGTTTGAGGCTAGCGTGGTTTCACTTAGTGAGACCCTGTCTCAAAATATGAAATAAAAAGGGCTGAAGATGCAGCTCAATGGTAAAGTACCCTGGTGTTCAATCCCCAGTACATACAGAAAAAAAGGCAGAATAGGAAAACTGCCCCAAGTCTGTAAATATCTGATACATTCCTTATTCTTCTTGTTCTTTTTTTTTTCTCGCTCCCCTCAACAACCTACCACTTCACCCCACCTCAATCTGTCACTAGTATTTCCAGCCTCAACAGCCAATTACAAAACAGCAAAAGGCCACCATGTAGCCTTTTGTGGGTTTTGTTAGAGAAGCTGGAAATTGTCAGGTGTGCACGCACGCCTATAATCCCAGCTACCTGGGAGGCTGAGGTAAAGGATCACAAGTTTGAGGCCAGCCTCAGCATTTTAGCAAGGCCTTGTCTCAAAATAAAAAAATGAAATGGGCTGGGGATGTAGCTCAGTGGTAAAGCATCCCTGGGCTCAATTCCTAATACGAGAGAGAGAGAGAGAGAGAGAGAGAGAGAGAGAGAGAGAGAGAGAGAGAGAGAGAAGGGGAGGGGAGGGGAGGGGAGGGGAGGGGAGAGAACTGGAAATGTGGATTCTTTTGTGAAACCTCCTTATTTTTAAATTATGGAAATTAACATAATTCACACACACACACACACACACACACACACACACCCCAACACACCTACCAGCCTCTAATCTGCAAATTCTATTCAGCCCGTTCCCTACCCCCAACATGTATTCAGTGAGATCCCAAGGATCCATTAATGAGCCTATTCTATTTGTTTTCCAAAGCTCCAAACACATGACAAAGAGGAAGAGGACTCCCTAGGCTCATGGAGATCAGGGAAGGAAAGGCCTGCAGAAGCTGCAGCACTATGGGTCTATTTTCAATGTCACAGGTAAAAATAAATGTGCTATTCATCATCACTAAAACCCTCCAGTGGTCCTCAGGAAGGGGGCTCCCTGCTGGGAATGGGAATGTGGACAAGCAACTTCACCAATATCTTTGGGGATGGCTGCAAAAGACATAAAAGCTGGAGTGGAGAAAACCCTGGCTTTTGAGCAATTTGTTTCCAACCCCCATCTCCACCAACTCTCCTGGACTTTATCCCTGCCAGCTCCCTCTGCCCACCATCACCTCTCTCCAATCTCCTCCAGGGCTGTTCCTCTCCATTCTGATAGGCACAAAACAGATCTTATTCTTTGTTCACATACATGTACACTTGAACATACACAGACACATGTGACTCATAGGAGAATCTTAAGAATGAGAGTATTGAAATCTGAAAATTTTACCCTTCTCTCCTCTGTGTCTCTCTCTTTTTTTGGTACTAGGGATTGAACCCAGGGGTGCTTAAACCACTAAGCCACATCCCCAACCTTTTAGTTTTTATTTTCAGACAGAGTCTTGCTAAGTTGTTTTGGGCCTCATTAAGTTGATGAGACTGGCCTGGAACTTGCAATCCTCCTGCCTCAGCCTCCTGAGTTGCTGGGATTATAGGCATGTGCCACCATACCCGGCTTTATCTCCCCATTTTTTAGATAAGAAAACTGAGATCAGATGTCACCCAGAAATTAATGGCACCTACTAGACCATCCATCTCATCATTTTCCCTGAAGATTATAAGCTGTTTGGTAAATAATGGTGTCTAATATTGTTCTGCACACAGAGCTATGCTAAGCATACAATAGGCACTTAAGATACTAGTTTAATTGAACAGAACATAGTCTCTGATATCCCTGAGGGAAAATGGTGCCTCTAAGAAGAGAAGATTATAAGATGAGAAAAAAACATTTGAGTCACACCTAGCCCATATTATCACAATTCCAAAGATGGAGTCAAAGAACTGCAGAACTGGAAATAGAAAGACAAAACAGAGAAACCACACTGTAAATCAGATGTGGTGGTGCATGCCTGTAATCTCAGCAGCTTGAGAGGCTGAGGCAGGAGGATTGAAAGTTCAAGACCAGCCTCAGCAACTTAGCAAGGCCCTAAGCAACTCAGTGAGACTCTGTCTCTAAATAAAATTCGAAAAAGGTCTGGGGATATGGCTCAGTAGTTAAGGCCCCTTGGCCTAATCCCCTGTACTGTAGACAGCAGGTTCATTATAAGTATTGAGTTTTTTTTTTTTTTTTAATTTTTTGTTTTTAGTTGTAGATGGACACAATACCTTTATTTTATTTGTTTATTATTATTATTATTTTTTATGTGGTGCCAGAGATCGAACCTAGTGCCTCACACATGCTAGACAAGCGCTCTACCACTGAGCCACAACCCTGGCCCCAGTATCGAGTTCTTATTTTAGTAGAAGTGACTAAGATGCACATAAGTTCCCAAGGTCACCAGGTTGGTGAGGTCAGAGGCAGGGCCTGGCCCTCAGTGTTCCAGTGCTGGGCCCCCAATCCTTCCCAATCTCACCTTTCAATCCTATCTGACTACCCGGAATCTTTGCTTGGAATGTCTGGGTCTTGTTCCTGTCTGGACCATCTCCGAAGTTCAAGGTGGTCAGTAAGCCCACGACGTGAGACCCTGGCCACTTCCCTGTGACTGTCCCATTCATGGGGCACAGGGTCATCTGTCCAAAAGATCTCAAGAAGGACACCCAGTCCTGTGTTCAAAAGGAGGGTGGGAGAGAGGTGAGATGAGATCAGCAGCAGGAGCAGGTCTACAGGGGAAGGGTGAGCCGGAGGATACTCACCTGAGGGATGTCAGGGCTGCGAAGGCCAGTCCTGTGGGTAAGGAGGTAGCCACCAAGGCCCAGGCCTGAGAGGCCAAGAAGCAGCAGGATCAAAGTGGCACAAACCAGAGGTGGGTGGTGGACCAGAAAGAGATGCAAGTTGTGCCCTGCCTGGCAGCTGCCCATGGGGAGCAGAGGGGTATGGACCTCTGCGGAGAGCCTGCGGAGGACAATGAGGGAGAACTAGACAAGAGCCCACTGGTCAGGAGGCACTCACCCATTTTATGCAAAGGGAAGCTAAAGCTCAGACAAGACAAGGCACTAGGCCAAAACCACACAGCCAAAAAATGACAGGACCCAGACAAGAATCCAAGGGTCTTGACTCCAACAATTCATCTCTCTGTATCACTTAATAAATATTTGCTGCATTTCACTTTTGAAACAATCAAGGCAGAAGCAGAGCAGAGCATTCTATGCTGGAAAAAGGAGAATGAAAGGAAGAATTCTCAGCCAGAGAAAGGGGAAGCCACTGTTCTGGGATAGTGTTTGGTGAAAGAACAGCTCCAGCCAGAGCTCCTTTACAAATATTTCACTAGAAGGTCCCACCTTTGGAGCTACTTGGTCTGGTAGCTCTACTACTCATTAGCTATGTGAAACCAAGTCATTTAACCTCTGTGAACTTAATTGGAGTTTTAAGAACACCAAATCATAGGATTAAATGTTGCAGACAGGTTATCTGCTTTTACTTGGCCACGCAGGTACTCAACAGATGTCTGTTTCCTTTCTCTGCCATACTGATCTTCAAAAACCAGGTGAGACAAGGCTAGAATATTGTGGAAGAAACTGAAGCTCTAGGACTTTAACATAGAAGTGGTAGGGCCAGCGTCTGCAACTGGTCTCCTGTCTCCTGCTTCCAAGTAAAGTACTCTGTTCCGCACAAGAAGCACAAGAAGCGACAGCCCGATGGGAAAGAACATCTGGAAGGAGTTAAATGTATGGGGTGGAGGAAGAAGGAGGGAGACACGAAAATGCAGGTGTCACCAATGCTCAGCTCCTGCCCAGCCACCCGTCCAGGCATTTCTGGAAAGGGAAAAACAGGAGGGGGAAGGGCAGAGCCTTGGGGTCAGCGGCTGGTGGGGCACCTGGGCCTCCCCTCCTCCCCAAAGCCCCCTCAGGAAGAATCTCGACACCCGCATCCCTTCCGGATCTGGCGGTGTTGGGTCGGCCCGCGGCTAGCTCTCACCGCTCGGAGCCGGGCGGAGGCCAGCGCCCCCAGCGACGTCACGCGTGGAGCCGCGAAGGGGCGGGGTCGGCTCCGCGCTTCCCTCTCCCCCCCACCCCCCGCCCATCCCGCCCCGCAGAGTGGCTCGCATGCGCAGTGGCCCGTCTCGCCTAACTCAGGGTGGGGGCGTACCAAAAGGAAACTTAACCGAGGGACCAAGGGGCGGGGACAACTCCGCGGGAGAAGAGGAAACGCCAGAGAGGCGAGGGAACTACTGGTAGAGCCATTGCCGAACGCCCAGGCCCCTCTCCCGAAAGACCCTGGAGAGTTTCCGCGCAAATCTCGTCGCAGGCATTTTTCTGTTGTTCGTCCTCCACCCGCGCCAATAGCACGGGCCAGCCGCGCCCAGGTTCCGGGGAAGGACTTGGGGTCCGCCCGGTGGGGTGGGGCTCCCGCTTCAGGACTCGGTCCTTCCGGACTGGGAGACTTAGAGATCCGCTGCTTAGACACCTTCGAAATTCTTAATGTCTGCACCTTAAGTATAGCCGCTGGCTTTTAGTGACTCCTAAGTGCCTAGGAGCCTGGAGCCGCCAGGCTGCACGGTAGCGACCTTCTCGTTTCACTTCTGAGCACATTTTAGAGATGAGTCTCTGACTTGAAATAGCATGACACATGGAGCCAGGAACTCTGAGTTCAAGTCCTGGCTCTGTCCATGCCCCTTTGGGAATGGACAGCTTGTCACAGTGGTTCCATGGAAAGCTTAAAAGGCAAAGCGTGGAAAAAACATGTGCCCAGTGCCCACTGAGCACACAGCCAGTGGACAGATACCGTTTGAAAAGGAATCTGAGCATTTAACCGATCTTAACTAACCATAGCTTTCTTAAGGCAGATACCACATAGTTTCTGTACCACCAATTGCAAAAGTTTTATGGCGCAAAAACCTTTGCATAGATGGTCAAATGATTTTTGCCAAGGGTACCATAATAATTGAGCGGCAAAAAGTCTTTTTTTTTTTTTTTTTTTTTTTTTTGCGGTACTGAGGATTGAATCCAGGGGCAGTCCCATACAAAACTACATCTCCAGCTCCATTCATTCATTCATCCATTCATTCATTTTGATTTTTAGACAGTCTCAAATTGTTGCTGAGGCTGGAGTCGCCTAGAAAGTATATAATAGGTGCTTTATAAATGTCATTGATTCACTTCATTGAAGTTCCAAGCACAGGAAGTATTTTTATCTCAAAGGAAAAATAAACATAACTGATAGGGAACCTTAGAATATAAGTTTGGGAAATAGTCAATTACTGAACAAGCTCAATAATAACCCCCTCCTTTGTTTTTCATATGCTAAGCTAAGGCCCAGAGGATAAGAGACTTGTCCCAAGTCACTCAACCAGAATTTCAGCCCAAGTTTCCTAATACCAATTTCTTTCCCACAAGATTCTGGTTCAATGGGTGCAGTGGCAGACCATTTGGTCTAATCCCAGTGGTTCTGGAGGCTGAGGCAGGAGGATCTCAAGTTCAAAGCCAGCCTCAGCAAGTTAGTGAGTCCCTATGTAACTTAGCCAGACCCTGTCTCAAAATTAAAAAATAGAAAAACATGCTGGAGATGTATAGAGAGGTTCCCCAGAGAACTCACCAAATTCTAGTCTCATTATAAAGCTGGGAGCACATCTGCCCATGCTTAACCATTTTTGAAATTTAGTTTAAAACCCCAAACAGTTTATTCAATTAACAGTTTTTAAAATGCCTGCTATGATCCAGTTACAAAATTAATATCCATCTGGCGAGATCTTTTGTCAATTCTTTTATATACTGAGAAGTCTAATTTGCAGGGTAAGATAGGCATCAAAGTGCCCAGCATAGTACTGATACACCACAGGAGAGCAACAAATGTGAATTTCCCTCATTATTCTTGTATTGTGGAGTCATTATGCATACTTGGACAGAGTTCTTGTAAATGATCATAATTGATATTTTTTATGTGGCTAAACTAAGTAATTCTGTGGACTAGTAGAGGCAAACTGATTAGAAAAAGGAATGGCCTTGAATCCAGAGAATTCTCACCTACTGTCATGAACAAATGGCTGGTTTATTTGTTTGTTTTGTTACTGGAGATTGAACCCAGGGGCAGTTTACCACTGAATTACATTCCCAGCCTTATTTATTTATTTAAGGTACTAGGGATTGAACTCAGAGGCACTCAATTACTAAACAACATCCCCAGCCCTATTTTGTATTTTATTTAGAGACAGGGTCTCACCAAGTTGCTTAGCACCTCACTGTTGCTGAGGCTGGCTTTGAACCTGGGATCCTTCTGCCTCAGACTCTGGAGCCACTGGGACTACAGGAGAGCCTACTGCCAGGCTTTTATGTTTATTATGAAACAG